>NW_016107713.1:727038-839336 GCF_001604975.1 Cebus imitator
AGATGGAGTTTCGCTCTTGTTACCCAGGCTGGAGTGCAATGGCGCGATCTCGGCTCACCGCAACCTCCACCTCCTGGGTTCAGGCAATTCTCCTGCCTCAGCCTCCCGAGTAGCCGGGACTACAGGCACGCGCCACCATAGAAACTACGTATATTCTTAAGAAAACTTCAAACACTAAAATAAATAAGAACCAGAAGAAATAGAATTTTCAGATACAATAAGGGGATGTTCCAAGGAATTTGCAATGTTGTATGAAAATAAACTGCTAACTTCTGTCATTTAAAAATACAGTCATAAATCTTTTCAGAACACAATATGCAGTACATTGAAAAGTGCCCAATTCTGTATATTTATGAGTTGAATAGGTGCTGAAGATTCAACAATAAATGAGTAGAACATAACAAAATTAATATGAATATTGATTTCTGACTTTTTTTGGACCTTATGGTCAGAAATAAATATTTCACTTTCAGTTTTTTTGTCAGAAATAAATATTTCCATGAAGACTTTCATCAAGTTTCTATAATGATCTAACACCAAAATAAATTTTCAAATGGACAGCTAAATATACCTTCTAACAATGGCCTGGATTTTAAAAATACATAAAAATATGTTTGTTGTGGGAAAACAGCATACTCTTGTTTTATTTTCTTTATTTTTGTTTATTCTAATTTATTTTTAGGAAGTTTGATTATTCTCAGTTCAATGACAGGAAACACCTAGAAAAACTCTTGTTAGGACTCTACCTAACAAGAGTTAGGTATAAAATGTAAAATGTGGATATGTAATACATAACATATATTCATGTATCTATTGACATAATAGTCAGTACAATTCACTTCAAATCAGTATAGACTATGATTGATGTATTCAGGTTGAAATCACTTAGAAGCTGAAAACAAAGGCATTCAGTGAAAAGGTTTGGTCATTTTACAAGTGGCTTCTTTGCCAGAATTTCTGCTTTGTGTACATCACCCTGTTAGGATAGAATGCTGGCTAACTAGAATTATGTCTTATTCCTTAAAAATATACTTGGCACAGGCATAACTTTTCCCAAACACCAATTAAACTTGAAGAAGGCAACCATATATACTTTAGAGAGACAAAGAACATTCAGATTAAAAAAAAGCTTGTGTAATATAAAGAGATATAGCTATATTAACCAAATAAATAATAACACATTAATACAACCCTTATAAAACGAGCTTATCTAAAAGAGAAATCGTGTGCTTAAAAACTATCAATAATATGGACAAGACAAGGCTTAGGAATTGCATCATGTATTGAGATTATCTGCTGATATATTGCTTGCCTGATTTGTTTTGGGATGTGCTCAACAGCCAAATGGTCAGATCAAGGTGAGGAAGAGGTCCGCTGCAAAAGTTCAGAATCACAGCTTCCTCTCTTACCTTCCACTGAGGAGGAAGCCGATAACCACTGCCAACAAAATGACTCCCACTGTCACAGACACAGCAATTATAGGAATCTGGCTTTGATCGCTGGATGCTGCAACTGCTGATAGGAGACACAGAAAATGGAGCTTGTGGTTAAAGTGATCACATGCATTCAAAATAAAAGCTGCTTAATAGACAGTAATCAATTCATGATTTAAGCAATTTACCCACACTTGGCTGAGATTTTCCCCTAATATCCTTTCTTATAAGTGTGTAATTGAAAAGCCATCTTTAGTAGAAAATATTTACTTTCCAAATAGAGATTTGAGAGCATCACTAAGTCACTGATTATTTCCTTGTCATCATAAAAAATGAATGCATGTTGTTTGTATAGTATTCATCTAGGGGCCTCAGTTCTGCAAATTAAAATGAAACTTCTTTATCGACCTCAAACACCTTAATCTAAATACAAGATGCTAGGTATATACGATTTGACATTTTTAGAGTTTGTATTCTGCTGTTCTCTAGAAAAAATCTGAGGAACCCAGACAGGACTTTTTTTCCCTATAAACATAGCTTGAAGTCCAAAATAATGTCACTATGACCTCATTGAAATAAAATGTGGTATCACCATTCTGAATACTATTATAAAAACACAATTTAAAGAAGAATATAACCAGTAAGTATATTTCATAAGTAAATTCACCTTTTGGAAAATATCAAGGCAAATATTTAAAAGTAGAGGAACCTATCTTAAGATTGGATACATTTACATCACTTAATTTTTAAATACGAAGATTTAGATTAAATGTTTTATATTTTAGCATAAAATTGCCATCCTAAGAGGAACATGGACATGATTAGGTAGTTGTACTTAAAATAAGAAAATAAATTTAACTTTTGTGCTGATAACTAATCTTGATTAAAATAAAACGCCTATAAGCAAAATAAATTTTACTAATGTTCTTAAGAATCTCTCCATAGAATATCTAGCATGCTTCTTGTTTAATGACATGATCAATTTGTTAACTTCAGAGTAGCACTAGTTCAGCTCCATGGTATCAAATATTGTCACTGAAATTAATAACAACCCATGTTTTGTTTTTCACAACCTCTTACCAGATCTTGGCCTACCACAAGTTTTGGATCTCCAAACACCTCCTTTTCTATTTTAGTCATATTATTCTCTATTCTTTCTAATCAAAACTAAGTGATTCTCTGACCACCCTCTTGCACTGGTCTATTTTCAACTATTTGAGACTAGTATTTAAATCCCAATATTATTAATGGCTGGTTTGAATAAAACTATTATTTGCAATATAATGTGCTCTTACCTTCTCCCTTTTTGCATAATAGTTACAAAAGTTTTATCCTGTTTTCTCCTCTTCTCTGATGCTAAAGTCGGTAGTAAGAAATTTAGTTATTGGCTATAGTATAAACTAGGTAGGAAAAAAACTACGCCCAGAATTGCTAGTACCCTTTCCCCCAAGATCTGCTTTATTAATCTCTAAACTTCGATTATTTCCACCACTGCTTTTTTTTCTCTCTTTCAATTTCTTTTTGGCAGAGTGCACTGTTTCTAGGAAAAAAAAAAAAAAAAAACATGCAGACTGCACTCAAATATTCAATGTTCTTTGAGTAGGCTGCAACTGCTGCTTGAATGCCTTAATCCTCTATTATTAATTTCCTAGTAAAATCATCCCTGTAATGAGTCTTCTTCATTTGCTCTGTATATTAATCCATTCCCACTTCCCACATTTGAGAAATGCTAAACTTTAGGTCTAGCTCTTTCAATGATCTCCGTCTGGGAGAGTTTTGCTGCCTTATAAATTACTCTGCTACTTAAAAACCTTGGTAGATATCACCTTTGGGGGAGGTAAATATTTATATCTAAACTTACTAGGGTTAGTTCAATCCGAATTGGAAAATCGGTCTAACATTTACTATACATATGGGTCAAGAAAATAATTTAACCTTTTAAAGTCACATTTGTATAATCTCCAAATAGGGATAATTTTGCTGGATCATTATATTTCTGCTAAGATAAAGATTATACATGTAATACACTTAGCATAGAGCTTCAACTACTGTCAGCCTTAAATAAATAAATATTATTTATGCTTATAATCTCCTTCTTTGTTTATCATTCTTATATTTCCTATTTGTCAGCATCTTGACAGAGGTATCTGAAACTAGCCTCATCTAAGAATCAACATTTTAAAATTCTCTGTGAAATTTTTTATTCTTCTGCCTTTGAATTCCATGCATGATATGATATTTGCCACATGCAATGAATACTTCTGCATTGAACATACCCTGCACCCCATGTAAGGAGTTTGACTTAGCTGAATGTATACCTTAAACTGAAAACTCTCTTCCTCTTGGTTTCTACGGCATCAGACAAGCTGTTTTTTCTGTCTCTCTATGAAGTTCCGCTTTGTCAGTTCTGTTGGCTTCATATTCTCTTCCCAACAACCATGTCTGAGTGATTCTTCATGAATGCTCACTCCTAATCCTTCTCACTTCTATTTCTGTCTTTTTTTTCCCCTCCCTTTCTTTCTTCCTCTCTCTGATTCTTTCTTCATGGTATTAATTAACAACTATCAGGCTCACAAATTTATATCTCCAACCCTATTTCTCTCCAAAACATCTCTCTATTTTTATAAGAAACTGCTTAACCCTTTATTTGGATTTTATTGTTACATAAAAATCAACATGTTTAAAATTGGCCCTTTCATCACATCAACTCCCAAAGGCATTAACAAAAACACATGTCAACAAATAAACATATCATTAATCAAACCAAAAAAATCAAACTGATTGGATCTCTTTCTGGTTTCTTTAAACTATCACTAAATCTTTCTTAACCTATGCTTGTTCATTAATTATCGAATATTTTTTGTGTTTCTTTTATGTTTCTCCCCATGTGTCACTTATTTTCATCCAATACTCGCCTATTTGATTCAAACCTGTATAATCAAAATGGTGCAATATGGTTCACATCATTTTAAGTGTTCTCTCTGCCTTCTATATGGTCATATCAAATATCCAAAATATAACTTTTATGATGCTTCCTGATAAAAAAAAAACTTTAGAGAGTCCTACTACCTTTGGAAGAAATTCCCAAATGCTCAGTCTAGCATTCAAAAGCCCTTCTGATCTGAGTCTAATAATTATTCCCATTCTTCACGTGCCAGTTTGGGAACTCTCACTCTTCCTTTTAAAGGAAGAGTGAACAATTACTCAGAAATAAGGGTAAAAACAGAGTAAATTCAGATTGGCCAAAACATTAAATTTGAGAAAAAAATAGAAAATTTAGGTAGTGTCAAATTATTCATTGTTAGTAATTTCCAAGACCTAATTAAACAATGTGCTATAATAGTGCACCTCTGTATAGGAAAATATATTGCACTAAAATACTTGCTAATGGCATTCAAAATATTGTAAATATGCTAGGTTAATACATTTTATGAATATAAGTAATGTCAAATCACAAACATTAATATTCCATTTGTTTACCTAATGTCCTCTGAAATCAGATCATTTTTGTATAATAAGCAATTAGGGCCTATTTTGTGAGGAATAATTTAAAGAATATTTATTTTTTCTTTAGAATAATTTAAAGAATATTTGCAATATTTTCTAAGGTCCTTGATGGTTTTAAATATTTTGTTTCATTTGGAGACAAGGTCTCACTCTGTCATCCAGGCTGGAGTACAGTGACACGATGTTGCCTCACTGCAACCTCTGCCACCCGGGATCATGTGATCCTTCCATGTCAGCCTCTCAAGTAGTTGAGACTACCGGTATGCACCACAACGCCGGCGAATTTTTGTGTTTTTTTTGTAAAGAAGGGGTTTCACCAATTAGTCCAGGCTGATCTGTAACTCTGATCTCAAGCAATTCACCCACCTCAGTTTCAGGTTTTAATTATTAAGTGTTTCACATGCATTAATTAATATGTGAGCTATTTCTAATAGAAAATGATTTATCAAGATTTTAAAATTGTTTATTCTTTTGTTTGTCCGAGGGCATCAATTATATCATTAATTATATTAATTCAGAAGAAAATAAATAATTTACAGGGTACTGTCAATGCTTTCATACTTATTGATTTTTTTAGGAGTGAGAAAAATACATTTAGGTCACATAGGAGCTATGGTAATCATGTCAACCTATTGTTAAAATTTTAATCTTCAAAATATGAACCTCCAGCACTTTGGGAGGCCAAGGCAGGTGGATCTCCTGAGGTCAGGAGTCTGAGAAGAGCTTGACGAACATGGAGAAACCCTGACTCTACTAAAAATACAAAATTAACTGGGCACAGTTGTGCCTGCCTGTAATCCCAGATACTTGGGAGGCTGAGGCAGGAGAATCACTTGAACCCAGGAGGCGGAGTTTGCGGTGAGCCAAGGTCCCACCATTGTACCCCAGCCTGGGCAACAAGAGCAAAACTCTGTCTCACAAAAGAAAAAAAAAAAAAAAGAGAGAGAGAGAAAAGAGAGAGAGAAAGAAAAAAAATAAATCTTTGGTTACATGTTTCTCATTTTCCTATGTTTACTAAAAATTAGTTGATTAATGATGCTCTTTTGGAAAAATAGCTGGGAAATGCCATGGGAACACTAAAAAGAAAATATTGAAGTAATGTAACACCCTATGGTGAGAGGTCATCAATTACAAAAATTAATATTATTTAGTAAATAATAATGTTTCTTTTTTTAAAAAGTCATTATACATTTGCATCATTCCTGGAAATTTTAAGGCAGCATATATTGAGAAGCCATATTTTTTTGCCTCACATGCTTCTCACACTCCTGGTTGTAGACCCACATTACATGGATATTCTGTAGACTTTATTGCCTCACCTATATATGTGAAGAGTTCATCATTGAAGGATATTCTGTAGACTTTATTGCCTCACCTATATATGTGAAGAGTTCATCATCTTAAAATAATTATAAGAGCCAGGTTATAAGCCTACAGGTGAAACTGAGAACTTGGGATCTTTCGCTCCCAGCAATAGGTATCTATATACTTTCTTAATCTGAGTAACTTAATCAAAGGCATAATATTTGATAAATAAGTATGTAGGAATCAGTGGAAACATTAAAAACATTATGATAGGCATATGTTGAACATCATTAGCTAACAGTGATTTTCAAAATAATGAGATATCACTAGTCACTTACTCAAAATGACTAACAAATAAGTAAATAAATAATGATGACTCCAAATACTGACAAGGAATTTTAGTATTAAAGAACCCAGATCATTCTTCCACTGCAGGTGGGAATGGAAAATGGTACAGCAATTTTGGAAAACATGTTTGCAGTTTCTTATGAAATAAAATATACAATTACCGCACAATTCAGTATTGTACTTTGGAAACTTATCCTAGAGAAATAAAAACGTTGACACAAAAATCTGTATGCAAATGTTTATAGTATCTTTATGTTTAATAGCAAAAACTATAATTAGCTCTGACATCCTTCAACAGATTAATGGAGGTTAAACACATTTTGGCACATACATATTATGGAATATTATTCAGTTAATAAAAATTAACAAACTCTATACACACCACAATCTGGATGAATCTGCAGGGAATTATGCTAAATGAAAAAAGCCAATTCCAAACTAAAAAGTCACATACTGCCTGTTTCTATTTACAAAATATTTTTGAAATGTGAAAACCTGATACATGAATGGCAGATTAATGATTTCAAGGGCTTACTGATGCCACAACATTTGCTCTTAAAGGCATTGGGTGTGGTTATAAAAGGTCAACACAAGGGATCTTTATGATGTTGGCGTTGTTTGGTAGCTTGAGGTCTGTTGTAGATACACAAACCTGTACAAGTGACCAAATAGCATAGAATCTAATATACATTCCATATACAAAGGAATACAAGGAAATAGGATTAAGATCTGTGGATTGACATTATCAATGTCAGTGTTCTGGTTGTAATATTATACTATGGTTCTGTAAAATATTACCATGGGGAAAACTAAATAAAGTGTGTAAGAGTGCTCTGTATTGCTATTACCCTTGCATGTAAATTCACAGTTATCTCAATACAACTTTTAATAAAAAACACAATAAAATGTGGCACATATACACCATGGAATACTATGCAGCCATAAAAATGGATGAGTTCATGTCCTTTGCAGGGACATGGATGAAGCTGGAAACCATCATTCTCAGCAAACTGACGCAAGAATAAAAAACCAAAGGCTGCATGTTCTCACTCATAAGTGGGTGTTGAACAATGAGAACACATGGACACAGGGAGGGGAACATCATACACCAGGGCCTCTCAGGGGGGTGGTGGGCTAGAGGAGGGATAGAAGGGGGGAAAAAAAGAAGAAGATAAAAAAGCCCAATATCATTATTCCAGGATTTAGGTTACACAGATTTGAGACAAATAGGTAAGAGTTGGATAAAAGGAAGTGATGCATTTTATAAAATTAGAAGAATCACAAATGTGATTCATAAATCTCGAACATGTAGAGGTTAGGATAGATGCATTGACAGTTTCAAAGCTTCAAGATAAAACATGTTAAAAGAAACAAGAGAAGGAGTTAAAAAGTTTTGCTGAATGGTTTTATTAATGGTAAGTTTATTTGTTAATGTGTTTTTCTGTCACGGCTGCGGAGAGCAGGGATAATGTAAGAAATCAGCACAATAAAATTAAAATGAAGAGCATAACAGTTACAACATATAAACTATAGCTTGGCAGAGAAAGAGTAATTGGAGGTTTTCTACTCAAATCTTCACATTAAATAGTTTTTCTAAAAAAACAGTTTTACATTCCTGTTTGTAATACTATTTGTATTTTGTTTCAGGGCTATATTTTGAGTTACAAGAATGTGTCAATGAAAAATGAAAGCCGTCATAACATTTTAACTTTTCGTTGACAAATGACTGAAATGTAATATAAATTAGTAAATAATACATTATATTAAGAAAGCAAATCATAAAAAGGTGTCAACATTTCATTATTTGTATCATCATTATGAATTGAACAGGCAATTGGAAAATTCTTTTTAAAAATCATACTCAAGTAAATTGTAAAATAATTTCCTTTTCTTACAAATCTGACTGATAAAATAGATTTTTCTTAGCACGAATAGCTCGGTAAAGCCAGAACTTTTAACTATCACTTACCAAATAAAAAATCACTGATAGCTTAAAGAGGAAAAACGCAAATTATTTATTGCATGTTTACCATAATTACTGTATTCAAGTATTTGAAGACCTTGCTGGGGAAATAATAAATATACATAAAGAACAAAATTATGATATGAAGTAAATAATTGCCCAGTAAAATAATTAATGTGATTACAGAAAATACTACAAATGAAACGGTTTTCATTTGACAATACAAAAGTTCTGAAAAAAAATATTATTTTAATCATTATTGTGTATCTTCTTTGATTCTTTATTACAAAATATGCCTTGAGAAAGAAGGGATTATGCCTTAGAATTATTTGAGTCACATATAGCATCTAGTGTTAAAAAAACAAACAAATCTTTGATGGCTAGAAATTAAAATAAAATTAAAAAAATAAGTAAAACTATTATTCTAAAATACCTTTCAAAACAAATATTCCATATTTCAAAATTAAATACAGTATGTTATTTTTGTATAGAGAGAAGTTTCCACGTGTTACTCATGTTGATTTCCTCAGGACCTAGCAAAGCCTAATATGTTATAAGAGTTCAATATATTCTTGTTGAATTATATTCAGAAAATATTAAACATAAAGATTAAAAGGGACTTAATATCTAATAGATACTGTCTACAAACAATAAACTCATTCTTTAAAAAGCTTGTAAGTATATGTACACATATATGAGTAAAAATAAGATTTTACTCTAGTAGCTAGGAGGCAGTATGATCTTAAAATATTTTCATTTGCTATTAAAAATAATGTTACAATCTAGTAATAAAAATATTAGTGGTTGATATTTCTTTTTCTCTAGAAATTATATGGGAGAAATGTTCAAAGTAGCTCATTTCAGGTAAAACTTTGTAAAAATATACCAGAAGTGATTAACTATTAGTCCCCTAAGTCATCTCATTGAGTTTTGGTAAGCCTGACAGCTACTATTTAACACATATGTAAATGATAGAATGTTGAAAAGTCCGAAGCAAAACTAGTTGCTGAACATGCCAACATCCTAAAACTGAGTAGAATTTTACAGTTTTTTTTAAATGGGATTTTTCATTTGCATAGTTATCAAAGCACTCAGGCTTATTTTGAGATTTCATATATGGCTTGTTACCAGAGTTGGTAGACCACATAAGCAGCATTTATTACTAATTGTACCTAAACAGAATCAAGTCTTGTTAAGATGACTAGCTTATATAACATGCCTTTCTTCCTAAATCCATTTCAGTTTCAAGGTGCAAGATTAAATAATCCATTGCCAATATGATGAGAATTTTCAGACTAATATAATATGTTCCTTTTAAATCCAGTAAGAAAATTTTCTAATAGCTTTAGAAGTTCAAATTTCAGTAGCCTCAATTAAACTTCAGTTATAGATTTTCCTTTGTGTAAAAGAACAAATTTATCATTTATTACAATGGCACTCTTTTCTGTATAAAATTCAGTGAAACAACATTTAGAAAGCTATTTTTAAGGAATAAAAATAATGTTTAAATAATTCAGTAAAATAATGCTTTAAAAAGAAGTAAATACTAATTTTCAAAAGGGTCATATACAGTTTCAATCACATTTTAATTTAATAGCTCTTCTGATTCTTATAAAGTGGATTCATAACTAAATTATAATTTTGTTGATTTTTAAAAAAAAATATGCAATTATTTTCTTTATTTTAAAATAACTAATTATTATGTAACTTGGCTTAAAGCAAATACACACATACACAGACACTCATATACGCTTCTGACATTCACAATACTGTGTATTTCTTCACAAAAAAAAAGCTTTAATGACATCTATTGCTATCTTCAAATTCTTCCTTCTATGTGTTTCGGACAAGCAAGTAATATAGATATTTTTTTGAAATTAAAGGAAAATGTTTCACACTATTAATAGGGGAAAAAGGTGATAGAAAAATGGTGTTGCAAAAAATCTCCCGGATTCTCCACTTAAAGACAGTGCCAGAAACTTAATCTTTTTTATGAGATCAGATTGGTTCCTGAAAGCACCATTTTCTTACTAAACTCAATGCTAAAGAAAGCTCCCTGCGGAATTTTCATAGAAAGACTAAGACTAGTAGCCTAGTTCAAAAAAAAAACTAAAAAAAAAAAAAAAAAAAAAAAAAAAAAAAAAAAAAAAAAAAAAGGCAATAATTCAATAAAGTATGGCAGCAGTGGAAAGAAAGGCTCTAAAAGCAAGTTTAAACATTTTTAAAGTATCTCCTGATATACCATCTCCCAGAAGACTGAATGCAATGAGGAGCAGGGACTAACGTGTTAACCCGCCAACCTACCATAATAGCATGACAGATGCTTCCTACCTGAAGGGGTCATGCCTGGGAGAGAGAGAGAGGGAGAAGGAGACTGACAGAATGCCCAGGGAGGGTATTGATCCACTGACTCTTTTCTGGTAACCATTACCGAGACATGAGTTGACAGTAATTAAAATGACTTACACACTGGGGTGGTTTCAAACTCAAATCTTCGACTGAAGACACCATAGCCTGCTGCTGTACGTGCTCGAATTTGGAAGACATAAACTGAAGCTGGTTTCAAGCCCTCTGCAGTAATTGTCGTCTCTTTAGATTTGATTATTGTGTAGCTGGTCTCTTGGTCCTTGGGATGCACATGCACATACGATAAAAAAAAAAAGGCAGCATATCAATTACTAATGATAGCAAAATTTAGAATCACAGATCAGAAAATAAATCAGAAACCAATGGACTCTATTAGTACAAAGATAATATGTTAGAAAAAAAATCTTACACAACCTAGGTGTGCTATTTACCTAGAATATTGACGTTTTTTCTAGAACTCAGGGTGGTGGGTGATACACTGTCCACCCATCTAGAATACTTGCCTTTGGCAGTAATAAATTTGTAAAACTTTGAAATGATGTTGTAGGAGATTGATTATTTTACAGACTCTATTTTAGTATTGTTATTTGTGTGCTTTTTTGCCTCTGATATAGTTTATTAGAGCATAATTAACATCCTGCCTATTCACATAGAAAGTTAACAATATCTCCCATTCTGTGAGATAAGACTTATACAACTCTTTAGTGAATTTGATTTCTAATTGTATTTAGATCTTAGGTAAGAAATTAGTACTTCACTGGTGAAATTTAATTTTAATTCACTAAGTCTAAATAGAGAGCATTAAAGAAAAAATGCAAATAAGCAAGGCATTTTTATTTCTCTTTGAAAATATTCTTTTTTTGGGGGGTAAGTAGTTAATGGAGTAGGAAAACAAAATACTGGAAAGATAGTTTTGGGAACTGAAACAAATAGGAGCTGTTTCTATTTTGATGGTCACAAAAGTTTAAACCCTTCATTCTCTCTCTGAAGTTTCCACACCAACTTTAGCATGAATCCTGAAATTGCATGCTAAAATATAGCAGGTTCATTTCAGTTTCCTTATCAGTAAAACTGGGGTAGAGATTTGCCTGGGTCTCCTCACAGAGATGTTGCAAAAATGAAACAGGTAATGTATGTGAAGACATTTAATAAACTATAATAGATGTTTTAATTTTCACAATTATTTTAAATATTTTGTAACTCTTTCAAATATGACATGTCAAAGTAGACTACCACTAATAATACTATCTAAAATATACAACCTATAAACATTTTTCTTTTAAAGCAATCTACCATTTTTCTTGTAATATATTTAAATATATAAAATTATCTTAAAGTTAAGTAGATTCAAAATTCTCTCCAAATCGGCATGGTATAATTTGTAAAGCAAATATCACATTTTCTGACTCATCTTAGGCAAATGATAGATCTTTAATTTTTTAAACCATGAATTAATTTAAGTATCTAAACTTTAATGTATTTAGAAAATTTTATTAAAGTTGAGCAAAAGATTCAAAGTAGGTAATTAAATCGTATAAAACTTTACCTAATAATACCAGTACATTTCTTCATTGGCAAACATGTATCGCTCTTCTATTATCCACTCTATTACCCCTTCTGTATGCTAGGATCATTGCGGTAAAAAGCAAACAATTTCTTGATGTATTCCTTTTAACAATTGTAAACAGCTTCTGTAAACTATAAGAGTTACTAATTTTTCTGAGAATGCACAGGTTTTTGACAGAATAAACCTGATAACATTATTTGTTATTTATCATATTGTTGAAAAATATTATTTCTCCATATTATTTAAAAGTACTATTTCTCAATAATATTCTACTTTCCAGTTTGGCGATGATTGCTATACTCTCGGTAAATAAAAGTTAAATGTCTGTTGGCTGATATTTAAAGAAAATTTAATGTGTTGAAAAAATCTAGTCAAAATTTAAGTGTGAAATTGTTATGGACTTTAAATAATTATCATTTTTACATAAAAGGATTAACGTTTGTAATATAAAAAATTTGACAGATGACATCAATGACAGCATTATAATTTCAGCCATATTAAGTAGATGAGAAAATGTGGGTACACAACTCTGAACCTGCTTTTTCTTCCTTACAATGGAGATAAAATTATTTATCACAAATGTTGAAAGGAGACAGAGACAGAGATCATACATTTACCACCAAGTACAATCCCTAGGAAATAGGTTCTACTTGGAATTGATTACTCTTAACTCTGTAGCATGACGGTAAATTCTCCCATTGAAAAGTAGAAAAAACAAAACAACTTTTAAAAGCTTACGTAGTTGTAAATCCTAACTATTGAAGGCACTAATGAATGCATTTTGTAAAAATATTATAAATTGACAGTTTTTGCCAAAAGGAAAAAATTTACAAGGAAAGTGGAATGCTGCTTCTTGAAATAATGTATGATCTAATATCAATTGCACAACATTGCACAATATTCTGTCTGATTTAACAATTAACATTATGTACATCTCAGTTATTCCTTAGCTAGAGTTTAATTGTACACTATCTCTCTCTGAATTAGCCCTACATATGTTATTAAAGATAATTTAGCAAAGCATATTATCTAGTGGATCAAAACGAATGTATATACATTGTGAATCATCTAAGTGTCTTCCAACATTTAATTCTGTTTCATTCCTTCAAATTACTCTCATATTGTAGTTTTCTACACATCACAAAGTTTATGTAAAGATCTTCAACACCCACAATTGCCTGGCTGCCAAGTCCTTGGTTAGGGCAGTGCCTTTTTCTGCCTTCGTGCCCCAGCTGAGCAAATGAGCTACATTCCCCAGCTGCTTAGCAAACACTGTTCACATGCAGTGATGGGAGGGCCTCAGCAGAAGGAGCCAGCTGGCAAACACTCTGCCAAGGGGCAGCTTCCCTTTGCCTCTGCCTTTAATTAAGAAATGGCAGTGGGCCCATCATCACGTGGGAGCAGAGAAGCCCAATGACCTCTATTAGAGCAGGGCAATCAGAGGCAGAAATGCCAGCTGGCAAATGCATGTGCCCTGGAAAGCTCTGCCACCTGTGTCTGGCCAAAAGCCATCCAGTAAAATGGTGGTGTCATTCTGAAAGCTCAAAATCACTCTGAAAACCTATCAGAACCCCTACCTGAATAGATGATATAAAAGCTCATAATCCTTTTTTAATAAATGAAAGTCTTTTTTAAAAACTTTATAGGTATAATGTTGATATCCAAAATAAATTAATCACTTCCACCAATATATTATATAAGGATTTTGCTGCTTTTAATGAATGTAAATAGGCAAACTATAATTAATTCATTGAAAATCTGTATAGAAACATTTTTTCCCAGGTAATTTTTTCTTAATTTGAGTTGTGTAGATAACATAATGGATTAGTACAGCATTAAATATGAACTATTAAACGTAAGACAAAATCATACTGAAATAAATGTAATTCAAATAGAAATCAAACTATAAAGAAAATAATATCACAATATTGGTAAAACTCAGTAGAAGTAATATTTAATAGAAATTCCTTCCCACCACTTGTTGAGTAATTCTTTGTTCTAAGAGAAGCAGCAACTTTAAAAAAAATAAATAAATTTGTGTTACTATTGAATATTACATATATAATGAAACTATTGCATATGCTGGGAAGTGATCATAAAAATAATCAAAGGTTATTCATAAGGGGAAAAAAAAGGATGTTTCCCTCAAGGACAAAAAAGAAAGCCAGCCATTAGTCCAGCTAGTTGATTCAGAGATAAAAGAAAATGTAAGTACTTGTTAAATTTTTAGTCTTCCTGCTGTTAACCCTTATTGCATCTAGATGTATATAGTCAAATACACAGTTTTGGTGTCTGCATGTTTTAAAATTCTGTTTTGCATTTTATCTTCTTTTAAAATCAACTTTAATCATAATGAAATGCTCACAGCAGAATTCAGCCATGTGTTAATATATATTTATATAACTCTACATAGCTTTGCATCAATACGCATAACAAAGGTTACAAAAACTTGAATAAGAAACATAAACTTTAATTTTACAAATTTTTTTTTTGGATATAGACTATGTTTAAATTGCAGATCTCTGGAATTTGCAATGCTGTTTTTCACTACTAATCTCAGAGGAACAGTAATCAGTGAGAAATTTTAATGTCACTATATTCCACTCAATTAGACTTTTATTGACAATAAACAGTGTTAACCATATCCCAACATAACTTTGTCTCAGTGGTATTATCTAAGAGTATTCTTGTTATTTGATAACCCATTTTTGTTATCAAATAATGTATTTATTATCTGTTTTTGAAATACAAGTGTCAACATTTGTGTTTCCTAATGATATGATAGTAGTATGTAATACTAACAGTAAGTTATTCCTAGAAAGACGACTATTTAAAAAATAATTGACTATTCATCTACTAATAAAATCAATATATAAACATTGTAAATCACAGAGGAATGGGGCAGAAGTGGTAGGAAGACTCATGGTGGCTACGTACCTAAGCCACATACTCCAGCCTAGTTTTAGAAATTATAAGCTTTTTCAGTTTTCATCTGTATGACCCCTTCATTTATAGCTCACTTGGATATGAATTCAGAAAAGAGGAAAAGAGTTTATTACAACCTTTAGACCTCAATAACTATTATGGTAAAATGCATAAAAGTTGCTATAAGAGACTCAGAGAACAAGAGGATGTCAAGAAAATATAGGGAATGTGAAGTATAGATATTTTATTTTTTACCTGAAATTTAAGCATAAAGTTTACACTACAGTGCCAGATGTTTGCTTAGAATATTTAAAAATTGTATGTGATATATGTGTTTCATCTTTCATATCTCCATAACAGTATAGGTGTTATGTTGAGTTACTGGACGTAAGCACACATGATTTCTCTGTTAGCACACTGCAGTCACTACTGAAAGTCTACAGCTTAAGTATTTATAACACTTTCAAATGTCCTATGACTTCATCTTTTAATGCTGTGAAACTCCGTTAAGCCGATATTAGACTATACGGCAGTATCTAGGCAGGGTAAACTATTTGGCAGCAGCACAACATGAAAAAAGAGCTCCCTGTACACTTCTAGCCTCCATAATTATGACTGAAGAATCAATTGTCATTGATTTATACGTAAAAATGCAGCATACTCTTTACAAATTGGATAATTGCAGTTGCTAAAATGAAAAAAAAAAAAAAAGAAAGAAAGAAAGCGAGGACATTTTCTATTCTGTTAGTCTTACCTTTTCAAAATACTTGATTTCATACTCCAGGATGATTCCATTGGGGCGATCTGGCTCTTGCCAAGACAAAGAGATACTGTTTTTTCCAATCTTTCCTTTTTTCACATTGGTAACTGGAGAGGGAGCTGCAAAATATTTAAATAAAGAGCAGTGTGATTAATAAGGCCTTAAAATTAAACCTGTTCTGGGTTTAACATTTTCAAACGTCCTATGACTTCATCTTTTAATGCTGTGAAACTCCGTTAAGCCAATATTAGACTATATGGCAGTATCTAGGCAGGATAAACTATTTGGCAGCAGCAGAATATGAAAAAAGAGCTCCCTGTACACTTCTAGCCTCCATAATTATGACTGAAGAATCGATTGTCTTTGATTTATAGATAAAATTGCATAATATATATTGTATACATGCATATAATATATGTATAATAATATAAAATTGTATTATATATATTGGCATTTTGAGAATGTAGAATTATAAAAAAAATTCCAATTAAATTTTAGTTTCTCTATATAAGGCTTAAAGATTCTGAAGATTTTTTACAAATATAAATCAGCTAAATATCCTCAGGATTTTTTTCATAATAAAACTGTAGTCTATATTTTCTCCATGTAGTTTAGAAACATAAATTATTTTATTTTATATTTTATAAAGACATTCCTGATAACCTTATGTATCCTCTAAATTTCTAAAATGTATGAACTCTGTATGACATATCCCATTATGTTAATACATGATTATATTACCACATTTGCACAACACAAACTTTTGTTATTTATTATTTTTGAAATTAATGGATCCTAAAATTATTAATAAATTTGGATATTAAACATGGGCAGGTTCCTAAAGAAACATGCCACCAAAGATATGGTACACTTTAAATAATAGCAAATAAAATGAACATTTTCTGTCATTTTCATTTTTCCCAAATATTTCATTAGAAATCATAATCACTTCTGGTGATCATCGCAATTTGCTATAGTTTCTATCAAACCTCTACTTGTCTAATGAAAATAGAAATTATATATCTGCTATTTTGGATATGTCTGGATATTTTGAGTTCACAAAACATCTGAATATTTGAGTCAAAGTTCTTTTTATCAATCTGCTGATATTTGTATAGGCATGTCTACAAGACATGGCAACATAGAAGAGTAAGCTATGAGTCCCCTAGCTCACTGTAGTGTTTATCAAAAAATACTAGCATTACTGAAATAGAAACAACAGAGGATTAAGGAAGACAATGAGATTTTGAATATATTTTGTTAAGTAGTGAATATCTTTATGAATCATGAATTATGCCCAATTTCCCATTATCACTACATAGTTATTGCTTTACACAACAGTAAAGAACCCAGAGAAAGACTTAAGTCTTCAAAGTTCTTTACTCACTTTACTATAGTAGAATCTTTTTTTAAAAAAATGTATCTATTTCTTATAGATGTCAGTTTTTACTTAATAAATTGATGGTATTACCACCTTACTTTTCATACATTATGTTTAATATGTATGCTCCATAAAGGCAGGAATTGATTTGGTTTAGTTCACTGATGTATTTCTAAGATGAGAAAATTGTTTAGCACATAGAAATTCAATAAATATTTGTTGAATGAATGGATGGATGAATGAATGATTGGCAAATGCATATATAATTATATATTATTCAAAACCAAATTGATCTCATCATAGGTGCACATACTAGGATAATATTAGTTTGGGATTTGTGCTTCATTTTAAAACTTAATCAGTTCTTAAAAAAAAAATCAATCTTTTGTGGTAAAGACAACAAATAAATACCAAAACAGACACAATCAGCCTAAAGTAGAATACGTTGTTATTTACTTACATTCATCAAAGTTAAGCATAAATTATTTCTTTTTCAAACACTTAGTTAACAAACACCAGTGTTTTGCAAGCTCAGTTCAGTAGCTAAAACTATGCTTTAAAATACTGGCTTAGAATGAGGGGAGAAAACCACTTCTGAGCTCAGAATAGATCAGGAATAATATCCTCTGTGACAAGAGCATCTCTGCATCTTCTGGGTAAAGCTGATGAAAGTGGAGATGCTGACAGCTCCTGGGGACATAATGATGATACACAAATTGTGAATGGCAGTAATCCTACACCACTGCAAGTATCATGCACATTACAATAATGGTAACCAGGTTTGTCAGCATCAAGGAGCATGCTCAATTCATCTTATTTGTCTCCCTCGCTAATACCTTTTGCTCATTCTCTGCCTGCTCAACCTTTTAAGTCTGGTATTAAATGAGAATGATGACTTAGAGCATTTGTGCTTGTAAAATTTTGATGGATGATGTCAAATCATAAAACTACTACTGCCCGTGTATAAGGAGAGAAAAAAAATACCAAAGAAATCAAGTTGATAACAGTATAAAATCATTAACAAAAGTTCTGAGTTGTAGCTTTCAGATATGTAGAAATATTCCAAAATTTTCTATATTGTAGCTTCTGTGTTAGAGCTAACCTTTGCATATTAGTGTGATATGCAAGATACAGATCCTTTGGGCTACTACAGTTTCCATTATGAACTAATTGTCTGGTCTGTTTCAAATATTTTAAGTTTTAAATTTAGAATAGTTTTATAGAAAAACAAGAGTTCCCACATACCTTAAACCTAGTGTCCCCTATTAGAAACATATTACATTATTACATTAACACATTCTATCTGTCACAATTAATGAACCAACACTGATAGATTATTACTAATTAAAATCCGCAGTTTATTCAGATTTCCTTAGTCTTTAATTAATATCCCTTTTCTGTCCAGGGATTCCATCCAGCATACCACATTAATTTAGTCATCATGTTTCCTTAGGCTCCTCTTGGCTAGGGAAGTTTTTCAGTTTCCTTGATTTGATGACCTTGACACCTCTGGAGCACACTGATCATGTGTTTTGTAAACTGTCTCTCAATTGGGATTAATTTAATATTTTTCTCATGATTAACATGGGGTTGTGGGTTTTTCGGGGGCTGACCACAAAGGTAAATTGCCATTCCTATTACATCATATTGAGGGTACACACTATCAATATATCATCACTGTTACGTTAACCTTGATTTCCTAAGTGACGTAGTGTTTACTGTGTTTCTCCATTGTAACACTTTTCCCCCAGCATTCAATATTGTACTTTTTGAAAGAAAGTCACTATTTGCAACCCACATTTAAGGAGTGGGAATTTATGATTCACTTTCTTGATGATAGAATATCTACTTAAATTGTTAGGAATTTTTCTGCGTGGGAAATTTGTCTTTTTTTCCTCCTTTTTAAATTTGTTTTTTTTTACATCAGTATGGCATGGATATTTTCATACCTTGGTTTATACTGCAATATTTTGTTAACTGAACTTGTTAATGCTTTGGCTGTTGGAAGCTCTTTCAGAGCTCCATGTCTCTTTGATATACTCCCATCATTATGGGTTTGTTTGTGTTTTTTTGACATTATTTTCTTACCTTCTGGCACTAAAAGACCAATACTCTAGGCTCATCTTGCTTATTCATTGCTCCAGTCCTGGAGTCATCCATTTCTGTAAGGAGCACTGCTTCCTTTATTGGAGAAGGCACTAGAAACTAAGATCTGGGTGCTGAGTGTGTTCCTTGCCACTGAGATGCCACTGCTCCTAAGCCCTCTCAGCTGACAGGACAAGGACATAAATATGTATACTAACTTGAGTATATCTATACATATTTCTATACATAACTATTATATCTATATTAACCTAAAGATGCATATATACTGAGGTTGCCAACTCTAATTAATTATCACATAAATAATTCTAGCTTCCTCACCTTACTTATCTGTAACCTTATCTGCCACTCTAATGGTGGGTGCCACCTTCAGTCATCCAACTGAACTTAATTGTTCAGTGTCAGTACATATGTCTAGTATGTGCTGAATTGTTCAGAATTGTTCATCTGTGTCTGTTTGGCTTATTGATAATGATATAATGTAGAAACCTCTAATATCTCAATGACACAATAATACACAAAATCCTGCCATCAGTTGTATAAAACAATATAGTCTCCTTACTTTTCAGATACAGAAATCTAGTTTAAGGCACAGTGTTCCAAGATGGAAAGGCCTGCCATGGCACAGATAGCTTGAAGTCAGTTAGAATTGACTTTAAGTATTTTGGCAGCCAGCTATTTCTATGTAATTCTGTTAGTTAACTTTTATAAATATATTTTCAATCTTTATTATAGGAACAAAAATATAAATTCTTTTTTTTTTAAGATTGATACCTTATTCTTCAGGTACGATGTTAGGTACTGGGTGGGTGCCAAATAAATACTACTTGTAATAATATCAGTTGTAAAATATTAGAAAATTGTTTAAGAATATTTCAGTCATAAATTTTCCATTATTATTTAACTGTTTCATTCTTTATTAGTCAAACTTATTTGTAGCCTTTTCACTGAACTTGGCACTGTTTTAAATGCTTGATGAGATCCAAAGGCAAAGTGCTTACACAGATAAGATGCTTTTTTTCCTACATCCTGTGGCTTTGATGACTCTAAATTAATAAAAATTTTGAGTAAACTTCCTTGATTTTATTAATTAAAAAAAATGTTGGGCTATGCATACATTATCATATTAAGGTGCTTCTTATTAACTAAGCAGGTCTGGGCCACTACAATATTCAAAACAACAGAGTATTATTAGGCTTCTCTCCAGAAAATTCTGACTCAGTAGGTCAAATTGGGACCAAAGATTTTGGATTTTCAATAAAGACTGGTAGAATCATTTTGTCAGTAAAATTCAGGAAATAATTAAAGCAAACCATACTAGGATTAATTATTATTTTTAAAAAAAAATCATAGATTTTTTGAAAGGAATTATTAATTCTTGTTTTTTTAAAAAATAGAAAGCTGAGGCTGGAAGTTGGATCCGTATTGAGCTTTTCAGAACTGCTGCTGTCTTGAACCTGTGGCTCACTATTGTCACCTGTTATCCTAATCCCTGTCAGCAACTGTGCCTTTCTCTGAGGGTCATTTCTGCTTGTATTTGGTATTTTCCTGATCCTTTAGTATTTCTTGGTAAATTGATATTTTGTTCATTCATGCATAATTTGGTTTAGTCTGCTGAGAATCTATGAAATTAGAAAAATCCTGTGTGTGGTTCACTGTTGCTTGCTTAGTTCCTAGAAGGCTTTTCTGACAATTTGGTAAAATATATAACTGCTTCTACACTCCTTGATGACATCATAATTTTTCTCTTAATTGGACTACTTATTTAAACCTTCCTGACCTCAGGGAGTTTTTTTAGGAACAACCAGTTTGTTATTGTTCGTGTTATAATTTGGTCATTTTATTACCCTGCCCCATGGATTACTAGGCAACACATGCTCTATCCTCTACCTAAATTTCTAATGCCAACACCACAAGTATCTCTTGTTCCCTTTCATGGACATGACCTTCTATATGTTTCTTGAGCACTCTAAATTTGTTCTGCCTCAGTCCCTTTACACTTGCAGTTCTTTTAGTTTAGAATGTCCTTCCTGATCTTCATGTAAATTGATCTTCACTTTATTCAGGTCTTTAAGCAAAAAGTCATATTTTCAGAATTAGCTTCCTGACTGACCATTTAATAATCTCTTATTTTTCTTTATAACAGCACTGTTTGAAATTATATGCTTATTTCTTTACTTGGGTGTTATCTTATATTCTACAGAAATATAGCCTCTGTGATGGGAAGTACTTTTACTGTCTTATTTATTGATATCTCATGTGCCTTGAAAATTCCTTGAACATAGAATGGAATTTAATTTTTCTAACATACATATCTTATTTTTTTGGGACTTAAAGCTAATAAAGGATATATAGCATGTGGTCCTATTTTATAGTTGCGAAGTCAAATCAGTTACCATATGGATCATTCTAGTCTCCTCACCTTACTTATCTGTAACCTCCTACTCCAACAGTGGCTCTCACCGCCTGTCATTCAGTTACTTAATTGTTTAATTTCAATATAAATGTGTTCAAAGTAATATATTTTTCATTTGTTTTTGGCACAGCACAATATAGGTAGAACTATATTTGAATCTAGTATATATTGAATATGTATCTGACTTACATATGAATATGACAGGGAAGAAAAAAATGAATAAACAGTGTTATTAAAGAATTTCAAGGAAATCTAGAGACTTCTGGGGCAAAGAATAAATAAAGAACTAGAAGTCAAGTGACTTTAAGCTCATATTCCATCACCCCTATCTTTATAAAATGAGAGCTACTGGAAAAAAAAAATATTTCAAAGAATATACATCTCTACATACACACATACAATTTTATATTTATGTATATGATACAATTATATGTATAAACATATTTAATAATTATAAAACTTAAGTGTATTTTTAAGATAAAATATATTCCCTCAGTAAAGAACAGACTTTTGAAATGATAAAAGAGAAAGTATCCATTTAAATATATGCCTCTTATGACTCCTGTTATAAGGCTTTCCATTCTTTCACTTCTTCACAAAGGTGGAAAAGGGAAGAGAGAAAAATAGGAAGACAAACCCTAGCTAATCTACAAAACTAAGCTATAGTTATAGATATTTCAGAGAAACATGGGAAATTACAGAAACTACATCCGATGAATTTACCATTAGTTTATATTTTTTAAGATGAATTAGCATTGGCATTAGCATAGTGAATATATCTTTTATTTTCATGTGTGTCTATGTATATAATGTAACATGTAACAATTTAAATTAAATGTCTCCTGCAAACTACATATGTATGTATGCATATATTTTTAAATGATATACATGCATATATTTTAAATGAAATGCTGATGTAGATAAATCCATATCTTATTATATATATGCACACACACAAACATACGTGTGTGTGTATATCCACCACATACAAATACACATACACACACACATTTCTAAGAGAGTCATGTAAGTCTTTTGTAGCTGGTTTAATAAAAGTACATCTAGTGATTACTTTGCTATCTTTGTTTTGGGATACATATTAGCATTTGAATGTAAGAAAATGAATAACTAAATTTCCTAAAGTAAATTAGAATTGAAGTTATTGAATTATAAACTTATTCAAAATTGTTAACAGAAAAGCAAGACAGACATACGCACCGACAAATGTGTAAGAGTAGACACTTCATATTTTATAATACATAATATAAATTTTACATACTTACATACTTAGCATATCCTTCTTACCATGTTTTCATTTGATACTACTGAACCAGAAAAAGTAACTAGCAGTGCATTCTCAACACACTTTGTACTTAACCATGTTCTATACTCAAGAACAAAGGCATTTTAAAAGTTCCTTTCTCAAATAAAAATTCAATATGCTCACTCAGACAAAAACCTAAATCACTCCATCTTAAAAGCCTACAACTGATTCTTTTGATATATGATCTCAGTGAAGTTTTGAAACGACCATTTTACCATAGCTGGCCTTAAATGTCAGTAGTTCTAGAGAGAGGATATCTATTTAACAAAAAGGTTTTATACACTAAAATGTACCATTAGGTATAGTTTGGTTTTTTTCCCAAGACTGGAAAATCACAAAATATTAAAAATTAAATGCTTCCAGCAGGAAATGGAAGTAACTTAATTACTAATAAGTAATTTCTGATGTGATTATACTTTAAAGCATAAACTTTAAATATTGCTTTGAAGTCACATTCACAGTGATGTTAATTTGAAAAGACAATGATAATAATAAAAATAGAGAACTATGTCACTGGCCTTCACAGTCACTATTCTCTAAAATAACAGTGCAAATTACAAAAGAAATATTAAATGTAACAAGATGTAAAATGACAACATGCCTCCTTCTGAATATCAGAATTAATCTTGTGCCAAATAAATTATCATAGATTTTGTTTTCCATTCACTACTTGTTATTACCCTATAATAGATTTTTAAATACAGGAAGCGGACTAAGTGTCAATGATTATTTGATCTTAATAACCACAATACCCATTTTATGAGAAATATAATTTTAATATTTTTTACCCTATTGTTTTAAAATAAAATGGGGCTATATCTAGCAGATACCATGGCAAATTTGGAAAATTTTAATCAACTCGGTATTATTCAGTTATACTATATTCAAGAGAATACAGCCCTATATGCAATTTTCAAAAATGTTTTTTCAATATTAAACTTCCATTATAGAATATTGCAGTTTGTTTTGCAGGAAGATAAGTAGTAGTTAGCTCAGAAACAAGTTTTATAGCTTGTGTTTAACGAGAACAAATTAGTCTCCTCTTATAAATACACATTATATAGAATTTTGGTAACTAAAGATTTAGTCACTAACAAGGTCATAAAGTGCAAACTTTAATTGTTAACTACTTCAAATTTTTCACAATTTAAACCAATCCAATCAAGCATTGTAAAAAGCAAAACAAACATACGATAAAAATAGAGAACTCACTCATTTTCCTTTCTCACTTCTCATTGCTCTTAGTCTTATATAATCACATGAATAACAGGTATCATTTAATTCACTAGAAATTGTGATAATAAGTTCTTTATCTATTGATTGTTTAAAGGGCCAGATTTAATTTCTATTATACTATTAAAATTCAGTACCACACTTCTTCTCTGACTAAATACATTCTCGCTGAGGCCATCTGATGAGATTTCTTTAAAACTTGAAATTATGCAAGTAGACACCAAAAAATTAACTTTACGATTACAGAATAACTGTGAGACCTGAGTGGTGTTTACCAGCAGCTCTCATAAACATCCCAATCACAATATCTTTAAATAGCATAATTTCCAACAGCAACATGGCAGTCTTAAACTAAAGAAAATACAGGATTAATGATTGCAGCTGGTCAACCTTTTAAATTCCAGAAAAAAAGCCAAACCACAACGTTCTGTTCCACATTAGTAATATTACTAGATATTTAATTTTTAAGCCACAGGACTAATGAATCAAATCATATATTCTTCAGTTGTGTGAAATATCTGCTGTTCAAGTCACACGTAAGGCCATTTTTTTACTCAAACAGATCATGCAGAGAAATTTCTCATGCTGACAAAATATGGTATTATATATCTATCATCATAAGTTTAAATGGCATAAAGTCCATTTTTTTGTTCCACTGGAACAGTGGCCTGGGCTTGTATTTATTTTTAAAAGTAAATAAAATGTAAATAATACTGGCTGCAAAGGGCCCAAGATGTGCTTTGAAAAAATTTCAGCTATAAGAAAGAACAAATTCCAAATTGTACTTTGAGAATTGTTTAACAAATATTGGCTAAATTAATGAACAAATATATGTATGTATGAATACATAAATAAAGAGCTTATTGTAATTGCAGTACTATAAGAATACATTTATATGAAACATATTCCAGACATTTTATAGTTTAAGCACTTTGTATACATTACTCAATCAATCTTCCTAACATCATTAGGAAGTAGAAATTATTATCATCATCCCTTTTTGATGTACAGAAGTTAATTATCCAAGTTCAGCCCACCAGAAATTGGAAGACCTAAGCAGTCTTTCTTCAGAGTTTGTATTCCTGAGTATTATTCCATAGAATAATGAAAGAATAACTCTAAATAGAGTGCTACATTTAATATGTCATTGCACATAAAATTATGTTAAAGATGATTCAGATTATTTAACTTTTTCTTTGAATATATAAATGTCTTAATTTTTGCTGTTTCCTTAGTGCTTTGCAAAGCTGACACATAAAAAGTGATAGGAGAAACTGTCTCTGATAAAAATTAAGCAACTCTTTATTGCACATTCTGTGATATTTTATCAACCCTTAGTTGTATGACCTAAAACAGAGTTTTACAACTATTTTTGATCTCCTGTGATATGTTTATATGACAGTGTTCAAACATATGGGAAATCTATATACTTCTATATTGATGAAACTTGAAAATTGTCTTCTGAAAATAAGCCAAGATAAATCATAATCCTCACAACGATTAACAGTACACACATAATGACTGCTGTCTGCATGCTGTACCATAGATAAGATGAACTGTGGATTTTGAGAAATTTCCTGCATGCTAGATGCAAATTCAATTTTCTCTACTACTCAGGAATACACATTTCAACACTTTGAGGCAAATATTATGATACAGATAGCCATAAATATCATCTAGTTTATATATATTTAAAATTGTGTATGTATATATTTCACAAACTTTGATACTTCGTGATTAATAAATAACAACTTGTAAAAAGTAACATAAAACCTGCATGTGGAGTAACATAGTGAGACCTGAAGGATTCATACGTAGGTCTCTTCCTTACTTGTCCCAGAACATTCCTTTCCTCAAAACTCAAAACATCTCTCTTTCCAACTCACGGACTTCTAAGGGGTCTCCCCAGCAAAGGAAAACTTTTCTGGCAACTTGCCTCTTTCATTCTCCCTCCTTTTCTTTTTCCCTAATATTACTGACAAACTACTATATGCCAAACACTAGTGAGTTGGGCTATCACAATTAATTCCATGTACCCTGGCCAGTGACCATACAACTAGGAATATTAAAAATAAATCGTTTGGGAAAAGTATTAGATATCACAGATATAGAAAGTTAGATCATTCCTCTGAAAATCCATGTACCTGAATTCCAGACTATACACCTCTTGAGCACAGAGAATGGCCTCATTTATCTTTGTATCTTCTATAGCTAGAAAAAGAATAAGCATGTGTTATGTGCCCAATAAAAAAAGATCCAATCTATCAGGAAGCCAGTGAAACAGGAAAGTGGTGTAAGATATTTCTGACAAGTTGTGAAGGTGTAATATCATCATTAAAAACATAATAGAATATTAGTTTCTCAAAATGTATGAATAAAAATGACAAATGCCAGTTTACTTGCAGATTAACTTTTATTTAAAAAAACAGAATGGAGTAAACTTGAAAAAAGCCTTCATGACGTTATATTACAAGTTTGATTCTAGCTCAAGTTTAATGATTAACTATACATTTTATGAGCAAAAATGATACAAAAATAACCAATTCTTGTCAATTCAAAAAGGAATTGGGGCAGGTGAAAATTGCTAAGCATTGCAATAAATATCATTTTCATATGCTTTTCAAAGTAATGGCTATATATTTTAACTGCTATAATGTAATCTTTGTAAATTTAGAAACTTATCATAGATATAGAAGTGAAACAGGTAGGAACAACCTGCGATCGATCCAATGAAGTCATTTAAAAATACTGGAAATAAGGTTGATTATAGAGGAAGTCTATAGTTAATCAATGGAAACAAATCATAATGTGTTTGAAATCTTTGTTGGAAGTCATCTAACTAGATTTAGACTTCTATTTTGAGCTCCTTTTTTGTAGTTCTGTTTTTCTTGTTTTTGTTTTTGTGTTTCGATATTGGAGTCTTACTCCGTCACCCAAGCTGGAGTGCAGAGGTGCAATCTTGGCTTGCACTCCTGGGCTCATGAGATCTTCCCACCTCAGCCTCCCAAGTACGCTGGAATATAGGTGGGCAACACTACGATCGACTACTTTATTTATTTTTTAAATTAATCCTGTTTCAATCTATTCATCCTTCTTCATTTTTTTTAATTGCCTTTAGTTGATTAGATATCACTTTCTACTACTGCTCTTATATCTGCCTGAAGCAGATTGTATCTTATTTTTATTTGAGGTAGATAAATGGATTTGCACATAAATTATATATAATATACAAATACATTTGTAAATATATTTAGTGCCTCCATACTTTATGTACCAACAGCTCATAAGTAATAGATTTAGGATTTAAACACAGGTATGTATGATTCTAAAGGTACTTCACCTGATGCATCTAAATATAAAGATATAATGTGGTGTTTGGTATAGTTAATTCAAAGAGAGATGCAGCATATTGATCTATGCAAAACACCCGCTAATGCAAAGCATTATATACAGATGATTAAGTATGCAAACCAGAACAAAATAAAATTTTTGAGTACTGAAGCAGATTATTCTTAGTTCATTAAAAACACTGTAGGGTATTTCTTTTTGACATAGTTCTTGATATACCTTAAAAATGACTTCCATAATATAAACACTTTCCTTGTGCAGTGAATATAGAAGCTAAACTTAGTTTGGGTAAAATTTTGGAAAGCTTCCATATTAAAATACACATAAATATAAAACAAAATATTCTAAGGCCCATTCTGATTACTAGACCTCTCTTTGTTGAAACACAGTCATAAGACCACACCAACATATTTGATATTTCCTTAGAATTATAGTGATAGAATTATAGTCAGAACATGCATAGTTATAATGTTATGTTGGCCATAGAATATGGGATTCTTGATTCTATTCATCCAGACATTCAGATATATTTCAGCACAGCCATGCCAAAGTATCCTATCATATAAATTTCCTATTGATGCTACAACAAATTACCAACAAATCTGTAGCATAAAACAACACAGATCTACTATCTTATAGTTCTAGAGGTCAGAGGTCTAAAATCAAGGTGTTGGCAGAGCTATTTCTTCTGGAGGCTTCAGCAGAAAATCCGTTTCCATGCCTTTTCAATCCTCTAAACACTACTGGAATTTCTGGGCTCCAGCCTCTCCCTCCATGTACAAAGCACTTTCACTTGGCTGGGAATGGTAGCTCATGCCTGTAATCCTAGCACTTTGGGAGGCCCAGGAGAGAGGAATCACCTGAGGTCAGGAGTTCGAGACTAGGTTGGCCAACATGGTGAAACCCCATCTCTACCAAAAATACAAAAAATAGCTGGGTGTGGTGGTGTATGCCTGTAATCCCAGCTACTCTACTCAGGAGGTTGAGGCGGGAGAAATCGCTTGAGCCCAGGAGGTGGAGGCTGCAGTCAGCCAAGATTGTGTCACTGCATTCCAGCCTGGGCAAAAAGAGTGAGACTCCATCTCAAAATAAAAACCCTTAGATTACAGTGGGCTAGGATAATCTCCCTATACAGGATGACCTACCAATCTGAAGATCCTTAATCTAATCACATTAGCAAAATTTTGTTTCCATTTAACGTAACATATTTAGAAATTCTAGGGAATAGGTTGTGGACATGTTTCTTAGAGGGGCATCATTATTCAGCCTATCACATCTATATATATCCTGGTTTTCACCATATTTGTGTCTATATCATTTTACAGGCTTTGCATCTTCACATACTAGGCCAAGGCAATATATTTATAATAATATCTTTATTATGGATTTGTTAAATGCACCTATAAAATGATATTTTAGGTAAACATATCCAAACATTTTCCATGGAACTTCTTAAACCTAGTTAGCAAATTAATATCTTATTTCTATTCATTTATGCAGGGGTATTTTTTGGAACTTGATCTAATCTTTGAAATATCACTAAATATTTTTAAAAAATGCATCCCTTCCCTTTGCTCTCCCTAATCACTTCTCCATTCATCACTTGCCTTTTACATAAATTAATGCAACTTTTCATCAAATGTTTCAAAATTCCAGTGGAATAAGCAGGAAATTTCCCCTTGAATCAAGACTGCTGCTTCACATAATGTAGGCCACCTAGCTACTAAATTATTATGTTGAAATCAAAACACTATTTTTTTAAGACCATGAAGTACCTAACCAGGACACTCTATTTAGGAAGACTTTTATGTGATTTTTTTTCAGCCTATTCCAAAAATGAAAAATACAGCCAGACGATGTATTGTTTAAGATATAGTGATTAAAATCAAGTATACACAGGAGACACCACAGAAATATAGGTCCTTATAATTTCCCCATTGCCTTCTTTATGTGCAAATTATGGTGTATATATAGGGATAGGAATTTGTCACTAACTGTCAATATTACATATAAATTCACATAAAAGTAAAATAGGATCACCTACATTATCCACATTTTAATACTTGTTCATAAACTATATGTAGACCCTGTGTAAGTTCATGAATGTTTTAATACTACACATTAAATTTCAACTCAATGTCAACAAGAATCTTAGATCAGTACAAGATTTGTATACACTGTTAGGTTTCTTGGCACAGAGTGGAATCATTTTCATTGATGAGGCCACACATACAGACTAATAATAATATTTGCAGAATTTAGATTAAGTATTCTTGAAGGCATTAAAAAGAATCATGATGGCATTTATATGTTTTTTTTTTCATTTTCAAAGGATTTTTTAACTATAGCAGATACTAAGATATCAAAATATTACAGGTTTGATGCTGATTCTCATGGCCACAAGGGGAAAGCTGGGATATCTAATTAGGTATGCATATTCTTGAAATACTCTCAGATAAATTAAGGGTTTATAAACAAAGTACTTGTCTAGATGTTGCACTGTTTTATTCTTCTTATACCTGTTATCTGAAAATCACTGTGGCTGCTGGAAGCCCCAGACTCGAGTTGAGGAGAGCTTCCATTCTAGCCCTGTCACTACCTTAGCATTAGGGGCAAATAGGGCCTTTTTATATGTAAAATTAGAGTGTCAATGCAAACCATTTTCACCAGTTTCTCTCTGATGGTTAAAAACATCTGCCGGCATAGAAGTGAAACGCTAGAAAAGAAAATCCATACACAATTGGTGGATTCAATTATCTGACTGTGTATTGAACATCTCCAATTAAATACCTGCATTAATGAAATGTAATTATTATATAAAATTTAAATATAATTTTTTTCTACCCTGTGATTTTTGTCATTTATCATAATTTTAGAGTTGAATTACAAACTTTTTCTCAGTGATAGTAGATACTATAATGTTCTCAATGAATAATGATAAAAACCCTTAGTAATGAAATAACTACAAATAAGATCAAGTTCTTTTCTGTGAGGTAGACTAAGCTGTTACTGATGAGAGTTGCTTAATTTGACTTACATTTGTAGGAGTTAGGTCAGTTTGGAAATATTCATTTTGACACAATGTTGTTCTGATAAAGTAGAACTTGAGGAATCAGAAGGCATTATATAAATTCTTACAAATGGATGATTTGTATTCTTCGGACAGTATTTAACACTGTGGGGAAATGTTTCTATGTTTTCTGATCAACTACCATCAAGATCTGCTAAAATAGTGCTATAAACACACATATACACACACAAAATGTAACTAACCTCTATTTATCCACAATTTCTTGAGACACTCATGTTAAATAAAAATTCCTTCTGTCATATTTTAAACTCCTAGTTACTTAGAGGATTGGATGGTTATATCTCCTATTACTAAATCACCCCCAAGTAACTAAATGGAACAATTCAGAGACAGATTAAGCAAAAACTAATTGGTATCACATGTGTATGAAAAGTTGACTAATTTAGGATTCAATGTTTTTTTTATGAATATGTACAAAATTCAGTAAAATATCCTTAGATTTAACAATGTAGTATATATTTTGAAATATACATGCTTGAAACAGTTAAATCAGCATAAGATCAAATAAACATAACATTACCAGAACGATAAATAATGTTGACTATTTTTACAAATGAGTTGACCTATCTATAACTAGCTTTTGTCTAGAGGGATGTAAATAGTTTAATGACTATAATCAATTACATAATGACAAAATTTCTTTTCCCTTTATTTAGCACTCATTTGCTTGCTTTTTATGCCCTCTTTAAGAAAAAATACCAGGCTTTTGATTTACATATTTCCATCATAATAACATAGAAAAGAAGAAAAAGATCCTCTTTTTATAGCATTCACTGCCAGGAATTTATGAATGATGTGCTAATTTTTGTCAGTGTGTCTAAAGAGAATGAAAGGAATATTTCAGGAATATGTAAATAAGATTAAACTATAAAAATAAACAATAGTTTCTAATAGGAAAAATGAAGTGGTAACACTATTATAATTTATTTATAATATTATTTTATTTTTATTTCCCCACTTTACCCATGTATAACAAAGCCATTTTTCTCAAACTTATTCCAGAATCTCAGCTTGCAATATTGCAAAGAAGGCAAACAGAGCCATCCTACTGAGTTTATAAGTTTTCATAAAAACCTTTGGCTTCCTGCCAATCAGAGCCAATTTCTTATTGTACACAGTGGCTATCCTTACAAGTGCTGAGAAAACTTCCCAAATAGACCTTAACATTGTCCATCACCCTACATTAAGGGTAAGCATTTATTTCTTTAATTAATTAAAAACAATAAATCAAGTTTTGGAAAACTTCACAAATAATAAAATACTTTTCACTTTTTATTAGATAATAAAATAAATTGACAGTATCTTCTTAGAATTATCAAGAAATACTACATTTCCTTGAAATCTATGATAATTAGGAATTGATCATTTCTGATACAAAATTACCCACCACTGACCAGGAAGTCATTCAAAGGATTTTAAACATGTTGTTTCCGATTATGCAACTGGATTGCATATTGGATTTAAGAGTGAATCTGGAGCACAGCTTAAGTTCTGCCAAGATGTAGTAAAATTCAGAAATCCTACCAGTACCTCAATACAGTCATTTGTAAAATTGGGGTTATATCTGTTTTACCTAACTCACAAAGTCACAGGGATTTAATGCCACATTAAGTTTAATTTTAAAATAACTAAAATGATACAATTTCTATGTTAAAAGTCTAAAAAAATACATCATAAATTTACACAGTTAAAATTTAAACATCATTTTTCTCTGTCCTATGGTGTCTTATCAGATCTTATAAGCATCATACTGCATTCTTTTAAAAATATTTGAGAAATGAAATCCTCTGGTTTCTGAAAACAGTATTTATCTGCTCATATAGCATCATACTGGGATCATTCTTTTATTTAATTAAATGCTTGCAGGGAGCCTATCCTGTGCCAGGCATTATTTTAATTACTGAGAAAACAGCAGTGAACAAGAACAAGGTCCATACTGTCTTGACATTCATTTGCATTCAAAATGCTATTGATTTACCTATAAGCTCATTCATTTAATGACAAAAAACATCAAGTATAATCATAACAATACTCAAAATATTGAATTGCAGTCAAGGTTATTGCAAAAGCCTCATATTTGTTTTTTCACCTTATTTCTCCCAATGTGAATTCCCTGTATCAGTTAAATAGTTACTAATTAAATAATCATATAATACTTGGAAATATACATATAAATACAGATATTAATGTAAGTATAAATTTAAATATAAATACAGACACACATGAATGTATGTATATGTATCTAGATATATATGTATGTGTGTGTGTGTGTGTGTGTGTGTATATATATATATATATATACACACACATTCATGTATAACTTTTCCTATGTTTTCATCTTTGAAAGACCTTCCCACATTTGGCTTATAAAATATGAGTGGAAGTCTATAGAAATACAAAGAAGACAGTAAGGACCAAATGGAGCTGAGGGGAGTTATGAAGGATTTCAATAAGAGAATATGTGAGCTGAAGCTTCAAGTGGAAACTTTTCCATTGGACAAATAACATTTTAAGAGTGGAGAAGTGAACAGTAGAGAGAACTATGTCATAAGGATATGAAGTAGGATGAGAATAAAAACTAATTTTTAGAGCTAGCTACAGGATGGTTAGTGGTTTTATTTGGAAAAAAATAGCAAGAATGTCAGCTGAAAAGGAATAAACCATATAAAAGAAAAGAGCATTAAAAGTTTAAGTTGTATAATGTGTAATTATGATAAAGGAGTGAGAACTCAGAACTACAGTTGAGAAGGTAAATAAAATATAAGGGTTGAGGCAGTTTATATTTGAAAATAGCTGTAACAGCTAATACTCTACAAAATTAACTAAAATATACTAAACCCTTACATACACCAATTCACATAAACTTCTCAACAATCCTGTGAATTAGATACTACCATTATGCCCATTCTTTAGATGAAGATACTGAGGTAGGGAAAAATTACAACTAGCAGTGCAGTTGATAAAACCCAGGAAATTTGGATTCAGAGTCCTTATGTCTAACCATTGATACCACCATAATATATAATAGAAGTTATATCCTAAAAGAGGTGAAAAACTTGGAATACTTGAATACATTCATATATGTAAAAACTAATTTATATTTTATAAGGGAAACCCAGGTATTTCACACGTTGTTATTGCTTAGATTTATTGTACAAGTTAGGTTAATGTTTGTTCTATTTGTGTCTAATTCCTTACATAAAAGGTGCATAATCTTTGCTCAACTAGGAAAACTTTTGTTCTCCCCCTCTCCTCCACCCTGCCCCATACTTTGGGATAACAAGTGTCAAAATCAACCACTCTTTGAAACTCTTGATTGTCCAAGAGTTAATATCTTGCAAGTGCTGGTTGAAAATTCTTCCCTAAACCTGAGTAGAATTAGAATTATAAGATGCTGACATAAAAGCACTTGAGTTAAGAAGAAAACGTACATGAATCAACAATTAACTAAGTAAGTATAAAGACATATAACAGGGTACTTTAATTTGTCTTCTTAGGAGTTTGAACTGAGAATTCACGATCCCTGTCCAAAACTACTCAGATTTATTTTAGTTATTTCAGTAGTATATTTTATTCTGTGCACAATATATTATATTCTTTCTGTTTTCTTTTATATTTGCATTTACCAAAGGAAAGCCAAATGCTTAGGGTTTCTGCATTTAATTGATTTAGATAAACTAATATCTTTGATGTTTTTAACTTAGCAAGCATAGTAGAAGTAAGTAGGGCTAAGATTTCTATCTGTAGTAGTCTGCCCTAGGTCTGTGTTAATTTTCAACCAGATGTCATTTAGCTATGAGTAATTTATTGTTTCCAGATTTATTTCTCCACAAATAAACTATCAGAAATAAATTTACCACATAATAGACAAAAGGTTAACAACTTTAACATGGATAATCCCTCCCAACATACTATATTAATTTTCTAGTATCATCAGCACCTTTAATAACCTAATATAAAAGTTAGTCATCTAAAGTAGGTAATTGAAGAAAAATACAAATGACCTGTAAACATGAAAAAAAGTGATTAGCTGCATGTGAATTAAAACATTAACTATCCAACTGGCAAAATTAAAAATAATTTAAAAACATATATTACTGAGGGTGTGAGAAAATCGGTATTTCTATAATTTATTTGAAAAAATGCAAGTGATTTGCAAAGTAAATTTATAGTATTTACTTAAATTTGAAATGTCTATACCCAGAATAATTAATCTTTACAACTAATTTAATGTATATTTAAAAATGCTCACTGTGGTATTACTTATAACAGGAATTTTTTTTTTTTCTAAAAGGTAGGATGGAAGAAAGGAAAAAAGGGAAGGAGGAAGAGAGGAGGTAAGAAAGAGAAAAAAGAGCAATTTGAATTACCTAGTAGAACAAATTATGGTGTATCCATTCTACAGAATACACTACAACTACAGATGTTTCTGCTTTTCATTACTGTAACTATTTAAAAGAACAAAGTAGATTACTGACTTGCACTGATTCTGTAAAACATATTAAGAAAAAATAGTTTGGTACATTTGGAAAATCAAGTTATCAGAATAAAAAATTATTCTCAAGTAAGAAATTTAATCTAAGCCAAATAGAATAATTATCAAGAAAATCTACTAGTTAGCCAAATCAATTGCACTTCTTGATTATATCTTTGTTGTAAGTGTGTGCCTATGATCTTTTTATCCTAACATATATAGAACTTTCACCACGTACCAGTACTATGCCAGTACTGGCACGTGGTGAAAGTTCTATATATGTTAGGATAAAATGATCATATCTATCTTTGACATCGATTGCATCATTTAATCTTCCAAATAACCAAATCACTTGAATGCTATTATTATCCCATTTAATATATACATAAATAGGCTATGTAAAATTTTCTAAGTAAAATGTTCAATGTCATTCAGTTTATAAGAAGAGGTTCCATGCAGTCTGCTATGAATTGAATATTTGTGTCCCCATCCCCCATCCAAATTCATATATTGAAGTCCTAACCGCCAAAGCAATGGAATTTAAAATGGGGTCTCTGGGAGATAATTAGGCTTCAATGAGGTCATTAGGGTAGGGCCTCCATGATAAGAAGAATAGGAAAAATTAAAGAGATCTTTCATTCTCTCTCCACATGTATGTACCAAAGAAAAGCCACGTGAAATCACAGCAGAAGGCAACTGTCTGCAAGCCAGGAAGGAAACTCTTACCAAAAAATTAATTGGACATCACACTAACCTTGAGCTTCCCAATCCCCCGAATTGTGAGAAAATTAATTTCTATTGTTTATGTCAACCAGTCAATGGCATCTCTAGTTGACCAAAATACAGTCTGCCTACAAAGATTTACTCTTTATCTCTAGGTTATACTGACTTCATAAACCTATGTATCAGTGCCATTCTGTGTACCTGTATGTGTGTAGAAACTGGGCATGCAAATATGTAACTATTCACACAAACTCATGCATCCACACAATAATTTTTACATATTTTATATAAATATGTTGCATTATTAAATTTCTGAGTTTCTATAAATAATAAAGCAGAATTAATTTATATATGCCCCTTACAACCATATTTTTTCTTAGAGATAGTAACAAAACATTTTTGTAGCCATTTTGTGTTGTCTGTAATGATAAAGAATGGTCACTATGAATTGACAATGCCCCATAAGGTGAGAAGAAACTGAAATGCAGAGGAAGGTAAGTGACTCGCGGCAGTCAGAGTCACTGCCTGACACTTGAGATGACAACTCTGAAGTCTCAGATCTTTACTAAGTTCACCAGATCATGATCATTTATACAGTGAACTTCAGAAGTTAGAAACCCTTTAAAGTCCCTATTTGAACAAACTATATTCTCCAACAGTTATTTTCAAAGAACGATGCTAGAAAGCTAAAACACCTTGGAGACTTGCCTTTTAGAAGAGCAAATCTAAAATGTCAGGTATAGTAGATGAGAAGGTCCAGCTGTAGTATCCTGGGGTTTGCCCTAGTTATTTACAACTTGTCTAGACCGAGGCATTGTACTTCACAGATGTTTCTGCTTTCATTACTTTTTAAAAAAAGTATATCCATATATAGCTTTTCCCTATCTGAATTACATAAAGCTACCCAAGTTTTTCTAATATGTAGGTAAATTTTAGCTGCACAAAACCTATAATTGTATAAGTTGGGAATCTTGTTAGGAAAATAGTAAACATATTGGATATTTCAACAGAGGCCATGTAATATGTAAAGGAAATGTTGAGGTAACCCAATGACAAACACTGAAAGAGGTAGCTATCATTTCCAGGTCGACAGAAAAAAATTAAGGCATATCAGAACCAAGAAGCCTGGCTGTAGCTGGTACCTTAGAAGCCAGGACAAGGGCCTTTGAAGGGGTGCAATAAGTCTGGTTCCAGGAGTGCCTAAGGAAGATAAAGGTATGAATCTCCTGTTGCTGTGAAGGCAGGAAGCCATTACTAGAGCAGTAATACCTGGGATGGCAAGCCAATAGGAAGGACAATTTTCCTTGCACACTCCATCTGTTTTCTAGTCTCCTTTGTATTGCCTTCTATTGGTGAACTCTCAAAGAAAGCTATTGGGCAAAGGAGAAACAGGTTTGCTGGGTCTCAGCCTCAGTCCTAGCAATAGCAAAGTAGCCTATAGTAGGATGACCGATTTCACTGAAATACAAGTTTATACTTGCAGGTGTGTGTGTGTGTGTGTGTGTGTGTGTGAACGCACATGTGCGCTGGGGGGGTACTCGTGCATGAGTGCAAGGTTCCTATAGATTTGATTTGTGCTGTAGCAGGAAACATTTATTCCTACTAAGTAGGTTGACTCTTACTTGAAAGACTGACATGGTAGGTCTGTGTACTTACATAACAATTTTACTAATGTTGCTACCAAGTAATGAGGCTATATGTTTTAATTAAAACAGTTTTACTTTTATAATAGTGCAAACTTGAACTTAGATTACAGTTCTACCACTTTCTAACTGAGTTTTTTAGGGAAAATCAGTTACCCATTCTGAAGCTCTCTTTGTGTCTATAAAATGAAGATAATATCTATCCCTAAGTTGTTATAAAGATTAAGGATATGATATCTATACATATAATCTAGCCAGTGTCTATTATATAGTACTGCCAAATATAATATTATTGTGGATACAAGTTACTTTCATTTGAAAAGTCTTATTTAATCTTTATAAAATCTCAGTAGAAGAAATCAAAGCTCCATTTATTGAATGTTACTATGCACAGTACATTGATAGAATAATTTTATAAAAGCTACCTTGTATATGTATATTATCTTATTTTTCCAATCGAGAAATTAAGTTTAAACAAGTGAAGTGATTGCCTCAATTCTGCACAGTGTTAATATTCCCAGCCAGTGTGCTTTATTGTCGTAAGTTTAGCTAAAATACTTAATGTGTAAACTGTAGCTCTATTCCAGAACAGAAGCATTTTATTTAAGTTTTTGTTGCTGTAACCAATATTTACCTTCTTTTTTTTGTAGTTTTGCTGTATTATATTACCACTTCATCACTATTTTTGAAGACTATACAAACCCTAAAAATTTTCATGCATTTTGCTTGGTTGCTTTTAGGACTAATTATATTTTTTCTCTCAAAAACTTAATTTCTTTTATCCCTAGACATATCCCCATGTTTCTGGATACCTACAAAAATATATATTTACCTCAGTTTTTCTTTGAATTAGTCACTTAACACATTTTAATTTTGTTTAAACAATACAGAAAATATAGCAAACAAATAGTAATGGATTTAAGAAGAGTTGAATCAGAACTATTACTATGACTTATGTTTTATTCTGCACTTCTAATAAATAAAATACTTCTTTTTCTAATCTGTAAATGTTTATTTTTTATTCATGTTTAAGATATATATTTTTATAGAATATCCATAAACTACAGGCTATGGTAACTTTAGATCAATCTGTACTTTAAAAACTTTGGAGTTTAGTGTTTGGGTTCATGATTTAAATTTTGTTATATATACATTTTAGTTTTATATACAGACTGTTCAAAATAATTTGGATTTTCCTCATTTGATTCAGTATGTGGCTATGAAGTTTATAACTGATTGAACAAAAATATTACATTTTTAAACAAAATGTTATTTAATTGACTTATTCATCAGTATGTAAGAGTGCCGATAATCACAGATTAAAGAAGCTAGTTTAAAGCAAATAATGAATAGCAGGAAGCTTTTAGCTATTGCTGCTTTTATGAGAAAACTTAAGTGATCATATAATTTCCTGGTAATGAAGATGCCAACAGGACTGTGAGCATCCTAAAGGAAATTTATCATCAGGAAAATTCACATTAAATATATTTGTGTACTCCAGGCTTAACTTGCAAGCTGGAAGGAAATCTGTTGCCATCTAAAATTTTAGCCTTTTTTTCCTGTAGGTTGGTGTTCCATGCCGTTACTCAGTGACCTTTTTTTTTTTGTGACAGATTACACTTATTACATTCATCATTCAAACTAACAAAAAGTTTAATGTTCTTGTACAAAAATAATAATTTTAATTGAAATAGCTATACTTCAAACTATTTCAAATCCACGTATGGATAAAGCCTCAGGAGCAAAGCTAACAATTTCTTCCTTTATCTCCTCTTGTAGCTCAAGGAGTGGAAATATTACCAATTAGGGACAAAATGCTTCTTTAATAATGAGTTTATTTTGAAATTGAACATTCAAAATATACTACTTTGTTTGTCACCAGTGTCATCTGGGCCACCACTATCTCTCTCAAATCCTTTAAGAACATACTAGATGGTGTCCTTTCTTCACTCTGGCCATATAGCTGTTAGCTACATAGCTGTCAAAGCGATCTTTGCAAAACAAAGTTAGATCATGTCAATTATCTGCTTCACCCTCATGATTTTTTAATGTAATAGCAAATGTTTCAAAATGGGTTACAATGCCTTCAATAAATATAGATGGTTGCTTAATTCAATTGTAGCAATTATTTGTTTATTGCTTTTAAAACTTAGTATGATTTTAGCTTTATTGTCTTAGTATGAATAACTTTATATAACGGCTAGAACTAGGTCTTTTGTAATAAAATCCTATCATAATCAGTCAGAAAACTTATTCATTTGTTCATTTAATCATTACTTAATAAATATGATTTTTTCCTGTATATCTCATTAGAAACATTGATAGATACTCTGACACTATAAGAAAAGAAAAACTAGAAAACTGTGAATGCCACACACATGATTCTTGTAGAAATTAGCTTCTAGGGAGGGATACAGACAACTAAAAGAGGTCATTACGATGTGGAAATAACTATAGTGGTACAATAGTGTACTATGGGGAGACCTATGTAAAACATCTCTTCTGGAACTGAAGAATCAGGCAAGTCTACTAAAGGAAATGAATTCTAAATTACGATATGAATAATGTACAGAAATTAGTCACATAAAAGAGTATAGGGATGCTCATGTATGGCATGGGGTGCATGTATGGAGAGAAAGAACATATGTGTGTATGTGTCCTCGAGGGATTGGGGGTCATTGTATGGTATTTGAGATACTTAAATATGTTTCAATATGGCTGTGACACAAATGGTGAAGTTGGAGACTAAGACATGAGGTAATAACATATTCAGGGGCAAATAACATAGAGCCAATAAGCCATATTAAAGAGTTTGAATAATTTATTTAAGACTGCTATCACAAAGTCTGCATTTTTAAAAGCTCACTATTTTTTCCCTTGAGATAGGGTCTTGTTCTGTCATTCAAGCTGGAGTGCAGTAGCAAAATCATAGCTCACTGTAACCCTGAACTCCTGGCTTCAAGTAATCCTCCCACCTCAGTCTCCCAAGTAGCTAGGACTACAGATGTGTGCCACCACACCTGGCTAAGTTGTGCCTATTGTTGTTCTGCTTACATTGGAAACAGTAGATTGGGGGTGAGGTTGTAAATAAAACAGTTAGAATATGGCAATAGTTTCCAAGTCGATATTTGCTATTGTGTGGAACCATGATATTCACTTAGATATTCCAAATATCCTGCAAAATAATGTTACTGCATTCAGTATACTATGACCACCATTATGCTTGATGTCAAACAAAATTATTGCTCCTTCTGTCCCAGCTCCTACTCTGAAAGGAGGGTTTAGGGCCAGATAACTATGAGAAATATCTATCTGTCATATATTAGAAATATATATATATATGTATATATATACATATATATATATATTAAACTTTATGTATAATGTATATATTTTTTCTAATTCTAAAGTCCAGATTTGAGAGTGATAAAAATTTTGTTGTTTTTTCTTTAAGCAAAAATTGACAAAATTTAAATCTATTACTTTTGCCTTAAACAACATTAAATCAACAATATTCATTCATATCCCATTTCTTGCCAACACAGACAACTTAAAATGTTAATGTTTCTGCCACAGATGACTCTATTGACTTGTGAAAAGTGCATTCATTAGTCAGGAAGCAAACTAAAAAATAAGTGGGAATTTCTGATATGACTTGAATAAATTTACCCTTATCTGACAAAGAAATGATTTGAAGAAGTTACAATAAAATGAAAAATATTCTTTAATAACCTAATAAGACAGGAAATGCATGAAATATATAAAGAGAAAACCTGGCATTTATCTAAAAAAAGTGCAAAAAAATAAAGTCGAAAGAACAAGAACATAAGATTTAAAGACACAATAATGACTAATTTCTAAAACAGGTAAAAGTGATAGATAAAACTTCATATTCAACAATCATAATGTTTTCTAAAATCTATAAGTGAAACTAATGCCAACATCAATTTCTTGTTACATGAAAGCTGTAAAAAATTATAAAGACAAGAAAAAATTTAAGAGACAACAGAGAAGAAAGTAAGACAATGTATAATCTATGATTTACACTAACAGGTTCTTTTAGAGGACAATTAAAATATACCATCAGAAAGGAAAAAAAAATATGACCAAGCTATAAACAAAGTAAAGAATAGTCTAAACCTATCACACCAAAATTAAAAAAAAAAGAAAAGTCACGGACACATTGTAATTTTATACTAATTAGGACATTGAAATTACTATATTTATTACTAATAAATACTCCACAGCTTCTGCACGGCAAAAGAAACAGTCATTAGAGCGAATCGACAACCAACAGAATGGGAAAAAATTTTGCAGTTTATCCATCTGACAAAGGGCTGATATCCAGAATTTACAAAGAACTAAAACAGATTTACAAGAAAAAAACAAACAAGCCCATTCAAAAGTGGGCAAAGGATATGAACCGATACTTTACAAAAGAAGACATACATGAGGCCAACAAACATATGAAAAAATGCTCATCATCACTGGTCATCAGAGAAATGCAAATCAAAACTACATTGAGATACCATCTCATGCCAGTTAGAATGGCGATCATTAAAAAATCTAGGGACAACAGATGCTGGAGAGGATGTGGAGAAATAGGAACACTTTTACACTGTTGGGGGGAGTGTAAATTAGTTCAACCATTGTGGAAGACAGTGTGGCGATTCCTCAAGGACCTAGAAATAGAAATTCCATTTGACCCAGCAATCCCATCACTGGGTATATATCCTAAGGATTATAAATCGTTCTACTATAAGGACACGTGCACATGAATGTTCATTGCAGCACGGTTCACAATAGCAAAAACCTGGAACCAACCCAAATGCCCATCGATGATAGACTGGACAGGGAAAATGTGGCACATGTACACGATGGAATATTATGCAGCCATCAAAAACGATGAGTCCGTGTCCTTTGTAGGGACATGGATGAACCTGGAAACCATCATTCTCAGCAAACTGACAGAAGAGTAGAAGATCAAACACCGCATGTTCTCACTCATAGGCGGGTGTTGAACAATGAGAACACACGGACACAGGGAGGGGAGCACTACTCACTGGGGTCTGTTGGGGGGAAATAGGGGTGGGATGGGGGGTGGGGAGTTGGGGAGAGATAGCATGGGGAGAAATGCCAAATATGGGTGATGAGGAGGAGGGCAGCAAATCAAGCTGCCACGTGTGTACCTATGCAACAATCTTACATGTCCTTCACATGTACCCCAAAACCTAAAATGCAATAAAATAAATTTAAAAAAAAAAGACATTGTAGGGCTGGGCATTACATGCCTGTAATCCCAGCACTTTTTGAGGCCAAGGCGGGCAGATCACTTGAAGTCAGGAATTCCACAGCAGCCTGGTCAACATGGTAAAACCCTGTCTCTATTAAAAAATCAAAAATTAGCTAGACATGGTGGCGCACGCCTGTAGTCCCAGCTCCTTGGGAGGCTGAGGAGGGAGAATTATTTGAAGCCAGGAGGAAGAGGTTGCAATGAGCTGAGATCACACCACTACACTCCAGCCTGAGTGACAGGGCCAGACTCCTTCTCAAAAACAAACAAACAGAAATGACATTTACTTATTTTGAATGAAGAAAGCAGACATGGAGAAGCTAGAAAAAGAGCCATGAGTATATGAGTGTATTATATATTACAGAGGTGTCATTACCCATCAGGAAATGATAAACAATTTAACAAGTGGAATCGAGAAGCAAATTATTCATATTAAAGTGACTTTCAAATCATAATAAATAAGAAAATAAATTATAGAGAAATTAAAATCTTCTATGTGAAAATCCAAATTTAATTTTAGATGGGAATATATGACAATATCTTTATATTATACTCCAAGAAAGAGTTTTTAAAAAATTGACAAGAAAGTACAAATCACACAGAGCAGATTGACAGTTCTGTACTTGTCAAAGTAAAAAATAATATGCAACAAAACTTATTTAAAAACTATATATTAAGAAAAAAATGCATTGGGTTAGAAACAATAAAAATTAATACATAATAAACACAAATTTTAAAAAGGATTATTCCCATGTAAAAAATTTTTAACAATGACCAGGCAATTGGTAAACTCAAATGCCCAAAATTATATGAAAAGTTTAAAACCTTTTTTAAGAAACAGAAAATTGCAAATAAAAACAAATTTGGATACATTTAACATCTTAAATTCAAAAATTTGATAAAATCAAGCATTTAGGAAGGTTTAAAAAAAGAGTCTTTTGCATTGGCTTACATTTTTTGTAGTACACATTTGTACACTTTGGTGGGAAATTTCAAAACTTCTGCATAGAAGAAATTTAATTCTATATATCTGCCACAACAAATCCCAAGAGCATAAGTAGAAAGGGATATATACAAAGATTGTCATAGAAAAAGAAGTTGAAAATATCAAACTGTCTTTTAGTGAAAGAATGGACATACTGACATATAGCCATGTAACAATTATATAATGAAGTTGATACCTAAGTATTTTTATCGGTTGAACAGTGTTCCCCAAAAAAGTAGGGTATCAATATAGATAAGTGTCTAAAGCATTAAAAAGAAAGACACAAAAGAGCCATGAATACAAAATTTTTAAATACTTTTTATGCTAATGTCTATATTTGCAGTGAAACTACGGAAACATAGGCAGACAGAATACATCCACTTAAGGATGACAGTATACTTAGGAGAGAGTGTGAGAGAGAATAAATTGAAGTCAGAATTTAACTATAGAAATTGTTACATCTTATTTAGAAAACAAAAACCATTTAAGTTAATGAACGGAAATGTTTCTTATGTTTCAGCCTACTGGTAAGTACATTAGATCATTTTATGTAAGTTTTTGTTTCTTTATTAAAAATACTGTAGTTAAAAGTGAAACACGGAGACCATACATTACTTTATATTTTAAAGTCCAATGGCCCCAGATTCATATGTCAGCATTTCACATGCAAAGCCATCTGTGACCATAATGCTGAGGTTCGTAGACCTAGACAAGTATAAAATCTGGTAGACACTTGTTTCACTTTGAATTCTAAAGTATAATGTCAAATAATATGTGATAATGTGAAATATTACAAACATCTTTTCTCCATCTAATTGTTAATCAGAACAAATAATTAAACAGAGATAATTATAATACCAGTCCAATGTTTGAATTAAAAAATGAAAGTGATATACTTGCAACTCAGTTCATTTTGTTTTTGCCAGAATGAAGTCACCTAAGCATTGACTTTCCCATTTAATCCCCCAAATGATTAATTTGTTCATAATCTAATCTCAGAATAAAGCATAATATCCCCAAAGAATCTCAAAATAATTGTGGCAACTAATTCATCAGTACAAATTCTAAATTGCTTTTCTCTTTTATGCCCTCTAACTCATAGGCGGGTGTTGAACGATGAGAGCACATGGACAAAGGGAGGGGAGCACTACACACTGGGGTCAGTTGGGGGGAAATAGGGGAGGGACGGTGGGGGGTGGGGAGCTGGGGGGGGTTAGCAGGGGGAGAAATGCCAGATGTAGGTGATGGGGAGGAAGGCAGCAAATCACACTGCCATGTGTGTTCCTATGCAACAATTTTGCATGTTCTTCACATGTACCCCAAAACCTAAAATACAATAAAATAAATAAATGAGAAAAAAAAAAAAAGAAACATGAGTGGTTCTTTTCCTCTTTAAGTAAAACATTATACAATCTCAAAAGGGTATTCACACACAAGAGGAAACATTTTTCCCACTTTGACTAATTCCTGGAACATGAACAGCGAAACCTTATTCTTCAATACAGACCTTCTAATGATACTTCAAAGACTTACAAAGTACCCTCGAGACTGTTAAAAAGTCCCCATTGTTACATGATAAAGCCTGACTAACAGAACAGGTGGCTTCAATCACTTTTGGATAAGTAGCTTCTTTATGTGAGCTAGCTAGCATCACATACGTTGACTGGTCAAAAAGAAATACTAGCTTTTTATTTTTTCATTTAAAGAAGAAATAAAGCGGTAACCATAATTGTTCTTACAATACGTTTCCAAGTATCTTCAAATAATCTTTGTTTTAATACAAGACATTTTAAATGGCTTTGAATTGAATATTTAGATGCTATTCTACTACACTTTTATCACATTTTACAATCCCAGGTATATACCAAAATAACCACATTCCTTTTTCCTAATCACTGATTATAGCAGGTTGTAAGTGTATAGATTCAAAGTTATATAAAAAAATTAATAAACATAGTATGGCACCTAAGTATGTCATTAAAAGGATAGGATTACACCTTTATAAAAATTAAACAGCAATACGAGTCAAATATGTCACTGAGCATGGAAAAGCTGTTTTATCCAAGTTAGTAAAGTTATAACAATTTTTCGTAACTATAGTCAGGTGCTGTTAAAACTAGTTTTTTTTAAACTTTCTATATAATAGCACTGACAGGGCAAGATTCCTAGAATAACCTAAATAGGCCTAGCTTTGTGGTGAGCTATTCATATGTGTATAAATGAGCTATGAGAGATGTTTACGATTGATTGTGTGTTGCCAATAAAAAGGAAGGATAAATCTGACTGCAAATGAGGGGAGTCTGTGAAAACTTGTAGGAAAAATCAGACATGGGCTATTGAGGTGACTGCCTGTTGCCAAGAGGACCCTTTTTTTCCTACTAGTTTATTTTTTAACGTTTTCTTGTTTAAAAGCCCCCCAAAATCATATTATTTTGTTAGTTAAAGCTAATGTTTCATCTCTTTAAAATTATTATGTGAGTGTTAGTGAAGTTCGGGCAGGTGGAGAAATCTATCCAGTAAATATTTTAAATCATCATAAGATCAACAATAGAGATAAAATAAATAATAAAGAATAAAATTGTTTCCAAAAAGTTCCACGGACTTTCAGCTTTTCTTCAAAATGTTATTGATCATGCCTGTACATTTTACTGATAAGTTATTTTTAACCACTTCAGTGATTACTATTTCGTATGGCGGGAGTTAAAATTGATTACCAATTTCAATTTCTGTACAATTCTTTAAGTGGATAAAGATTAATACATATATTTTTCACATCAGATGTTTAACATCTATAATAAATGTCAAGTAGATTAGGATACCTATTCTTGACATAATTGAGAAGGTAATTCATATAAAACTGTTACTTTAAATGCAGATATGTGAGAAAACTTATTCTGTAGTGTTCTTTAAGTTACATGAACATACACACACTCCAGGGAAAGGCAGAGGAGGGTAGTTATTCTAAGTGAACTTGTGATGGAGATTTATTATTGCTAATAAATAAATAAATAAAAAGATATAATAGCTAGCTCAGCTAAAATACAAAATAAAACAAGACACCTGGAATTAGTAAATTAAAAATCAGAAAGTAAATGTGTAAACATTCACTTATAGTATAGTGTCAGTTTCCTTGAATGCAAGCAAATAAATGAAAATGAGCAATGTTTGTACTTAAATTTGAAAGAACTGAAGCAGAAAGAATAAGGAAATTAGAGTATTCAGAGGATTCATAGCTAAAAACAGTATGTGCACTGTATCGAATATGTATTCTATTTAGCATCGTTACACTTCAAGTACAATAACCTAAACCTAATTGGAAAAAGAAGAAGAAGAAAAACCCTCCAAAAAAAAAGAAATTGTGCTGACTTGGTCCACATTCTTTTTTTTTTCCCTGTGTTTTCCATTTTCACTGAGCAAAAGTCTCTAGGAACTGCTTTCTTCAATCTTTTTTCATAAAAACAATGGTTTTAGTGACTCAGAAAAATTTAAAAAGAGAACTTTCATGGTAATAAATGATCATAATTTTTTGACTTACAATGAAAAAATAAGTTTTACTTTCAAATCCTTTTGTTTTCCATGCAGTTATTATAAGTTAAATGCACACAGTATTGCAATATTTTGTTCTATAGATAATCATTTTATGATATTCATAATGTAAGCTGTTTTTCTCTTGAATTTCACTATACCAGCAGACATAAAAAGTTATAGTTACTTAAAAATCCTAATTAAAATATTCAGTAAAGATAATATGCTCTTGTTTATGTGTATAACTTATAATGCAAAATTAACACAAATCTATATAAATCACTAAATTTTCCACTAAGCAATATAATTTTTAAACATGTTTTTACAACCTGTTACATGTCTTTCTCTCCAAGATATGTGAAAATAAATTAAGGTTAAGATTTTTAATTCTCCAACTCTTTAGGTCAATGAAACTGCTATGGGCCACAAGTTGGACAAGCTTACTCTAAAACAATGATTGTTCACAGTCAGAACCAGGGAAAGGCAGTTTCCAATAAACAGAAACACCTGAAACTGGTGATCAGCAGCTTCCTGATAAGATCTCAGGAGCTAGGTGAGTAGACTTAAGCATGTTCATTAAGAAGCAAAATAATAGAGTTTATCTGGTATATGACCTTCTAGGGACATTCAGCCCGTAAGCGAAGAACGTCTCAAGTGAGCACATATACAATTCCAGTAAACACACTGCACATGCTCCCCTCTCAAATGCTAATAGACCACAGTGCATGCAGACAGCCCACCGTTAGGGAAGAATCAGAGGAGAAGGCATGCAAGATCCTGGAAGCATGCCAACATATAAAACCTAAGTCAAAGGTCAAACGGGTCACCTGATCTCTCAAGTCACCTGCTTTTCCCTTTTCTAAGTGTACTTTATTTCCTTTCATCCCTGCTCTAAAGCTTTTTAATAAACTTTCACTCCTGCTCTAAATCTTGTCTAGATTTTTCCTTCTGCCTTATGCTGTCTCAGTTGGATTCTTTTTTCTGAGGAGGCAAACATTGAGGTTGCTGCAGACCCGTACGGATTTGCTAACATTAATAATATGAATAGTGTTGGTCCTAAGCAATGGTCCTCAGCAAATATGAGGAAAAGGTAACTTATCCAATGAAAAATTATTTAGCACGTGTACAAATAGTGTAAACCAGAGTCAGGTGCCTACTAGAAAAATGCCAATGCATGATAAAAGCTATGACTTATTCTATTTAAAGGTCAAGAGTAGTGTAAATCCTGTAAGGTAACTTTGCCACAGACATGATCATAGGTTTAACAGCTTCTGGAATGTACATATTATACATGTGACTCTATTAGATAATGTAATTGCTTAAAATTGCATCCTGACCCTTAGAGTTTTTGGAGAAAGAGTCCATCTGCATCCACAAATTTCAAAGTGGATGAAACTAGTATTTTTGGAAATTGATGCCTATTATAACCTACATTGACCTGACAGGACAGCAAAAGTTCAGTTTTTAAAATTTAAAGCACAGATCGCAAGTACGATTTAGTAAAAGTGCATTCAAAGTTTCGAACTTTATCCTTTCTTAGTCATGAGTTAGTCATTCTAACTCATAAGAAATGAGTTAAGAATAGCCTTTCAGAAATAAACTTATTTTTAAGTAGAGAGATGTCTATATTAACCCTCTTTTCTTTCTCACCTTTGGCTCTCTTTCTCTGTCATACAAATACACATTTTAAGAAAATTATATTCCTTTCTTCTTGTTAGTGAAAAATCACCTAAATTTTAGTTTACTCATCAATTTACTAGAGTGCACACAAGCAAACAGCTAGACATCAAGCAGATCCTTTCTTATTCCTTGCTAGATTTTCTCTCTAGTTCTTGAGAATACCTATCACAAATCACAAATATTGATCCTCTCTTAGAGGCTACTAGAAGTAACTTCTCATAGGAACAATATCTGCTTATAACTCAGGTAAATAGAGTAGATTTATTTTAATACTGTAAGGATATCAGTGCATTAATAAAATCATTGATGCATGCAAGAGAAAGAGTAAAACTATATTCTGAACCTTGTTTCTATTCCCTTTTTTAACTTCTTAGAAAATAATTATATTTCAGTAGCATTACTGTGTAATGACAAATGTGACACACATAAAGAACAAAAGCAGATGGTACACTTTAGTGCATTGTCATTGACATTTAACTCTCAACAATCTCTGCTCAATCTAATCTTCATTTGCCCAGACTTGATTAGAATGAATTTAAATACAAATGCCCTGAACACATAGGATTGTTTTTTTAAATTCTAAAGAGTTGTTAACATTGTTAAAACATCATGCCCATAGTTACAACTAAAAATTGAGTCCCAAACCCATTTCTTACATGTTTTATAGTTATACATCTCTATTCTTATTAATTAAATTTGAGAGATTTTTTTTCCTTCAAGAAAACATCAGATTTCAGAAGCTATTCACAAGTACATTATTTTTTCTACTTAACTGGATAGCAGAGGGTCCCAGAAGGAAAGCTCAAGGGAGGGAGAAACTTGTTAAAAGAACCATGAATCAGTATGAATAGCTGGTATGCAAATTTGCTTGAAAATGGGTGCAATCAGAATGAATGCCCTAACAGTGCTCTGCTAGTCTGTCACTGAAAGAAAAAGGAATTTCTATCCCAGAGGCAGATCTGTACTGTATTTGCCTTCCTTGGCCAGTTTCACAGCATTAATTCCTGTAGTTTTATTTCTGAATCCTTCTTTACTCTGTTCTTCGATTTGTTTTTTCTTTACAGGAGTTGAAGAAAAGGAAATAGTAGCATAAACTGCCATATTCTATGCATTCTAAGCATGATTCTAATTATGATGTGGAAGCTGATCTATTGTTTCCAATTTGTTAAAGACCAATAAGAAGAAAAACTGTGCACTTTGTTTTAGAATCACTGATGAAATGTTAATGCTGATTAGTGTGTCACAACAAGACTGTCATATTTTAAACCAATCTCATATGCTGCTTAATTTATGATAGGAGAGCTTCAAGGAAGCCAATTAATTAATGAATCTTGGAAATGTTTAATTAAATTTCTAATCAACATAAAAGGTGCATGAGAACACAATTATTTTAGTCAAATGTGAATCTATCAAAGGATATCAGTTATAAGTGGAAAAATCATATAAAATAAACACATACACCCACACCCACACCCACACATACACATACACATACACAATCGTATTAGCTGATTTGTAATATGTCACCTATCTACTTTCCCAGTGGTGATTAGTAATACATGAAAATTTTCTTTCTATTTTAATCCATGGAAGTAAGCTGATATACTTGAATTTCTTCCTTCCTTCCTTTCTATCTAATTAAACTGCTCAGTACCTGAAAATGTATAATCCCAAGAATTTATTTGCTATCTCATTGTAGCAATGAATATCATATGCATTATAAATATCATTATTTTATTAGGGTATAATGTAAATAAGTATAACTAGAAGGACAGAAAAGAATGATAACCTGAGAACTGACCTCTTTATACTTAAAAGCAGGAAAAACAAATAGACTTTTTATCCAGTCTATCACTGATGAGCATTTGTGTTGGTTCCAAGTCTTTTTTATTGTGAATAGTGCAGCAAAAAACATACATGTGCATGTATCTTTATAGTAAAATGATTTCTAATCTTTTGGATATATACCCAGTAATAGGATTACTGAGTCAAATGGTATGTCTAGTTCTAGATCCTTGAGGAATCGCCACACTGTCTTCCACAATGGTTGAACTAATTTACACTCCCACCACCAGTGTTCCAGTTTCTCCATATCCTCTCCAGCATCTGTTGTTTTCTGAGTTTTTAATGATTGACATTAAGTATAATAAAAAGGGAAAATAAAAAAAGGATTTATTAATAAAAACCAAATGAAAGTATGATTCACAAAAAAGTAAACATTTTAATAAGCTACACGTTTTCAATAATTAACTGAAATAAACATACGACATTAATTCCTCCAGTAAGAATGAGTGGGAAAAAGGGAACATTGAGCTGCATAGGAAGAAATTGCATATTGTTTTTGTTAATGGGATTTAGTTTAGCACAAGTCTGGCTGGGTTATTGGCAGTCTTTACTTAGGCTTTTAGTGACTCCTGTGACTTTAGCAAGTTATCTAAACTCAGCATTCTCATCTGTTAAGTGGGGAGACACTATGCCTACATGATAGGATCATTATAAGAATTGAATGATTTGATTGATAAAAAACACATAATAAGCACTCTATAAGCTATATGTTAAATAAGTAATTCCTTTTCCCCATTCTTCCACTATGGAAACATAATTCTCTTTAATTTAAGAATATATTTTTGTTAACTAGTATTTGCTAAGAATTGCTTAAAGATGTACATCTCAGATGAGGAGTCAGGAACTCAAAATTTCAAATCAATACTTTTTCTACATATATTATTTCTATGTGTATTATCTTTTTCTAAATTATGATCTTCAATGACGAGTCATGTAGCCTAATGCAGTTTTCTAAGCATAGATAAGTATCTACTACATCAGAATCAACAAGTAAAATTATTCAAATGTAGATATTATGACCAACACTGTATCTGTTATATCAGGTGGCTGATTTTGAAATGCCAATATAACAACATGCAAATGTATGCTACCCAGATTTATTTTTAAAGATTAAGAATAACTTTTTGCAGAAAGTTTTTATACTAAGATAATTGACAATATATTCAATATAAGAAGTTTTTTTTTGCATTTCAAATTATTCTTTACAATTATTTTATATAAAAAACATGTGAAGCAAAATTTAGTTTCATACAAAGAAATCGTAATGGCTCTTCAGTGCATAGAAAATTAAATGAAATCTTTACATTTTAGTATTGAAGCCCTCCAAAATCTTGTATCAATTTACCTTTCCAAACATACCACCACTTACACAGCGTGAACTAGACCACTCTAAGTCTTTTACTCATCTTTGACAATGCTACTTCTGTGCCTTTACTCAATACGTTTCCAGAGCCCAAATTGCCCTTTTCCATCTTAGCATGTCCAAGTCCTACATACAAGTCATGACCTTATTCAAATGTTTCTTTAACTAAATCTTTTGAGTGTCTCATCTGGAAATAATAATTGTTTCTTCTTAATGTCCACATTATTAATCTTCCTAACAAACCTTTTATCTTAGAGTTAACTTGTATCCATATGTAATTCTCCCATTAAACTGTACCCTCACTGAAGGCAGAAACTTTGCTTCATTTCTGTTTTTCAAGTATTATTTATAATAATATTTTTCTAATAGTAGGTATTCAAAATCATTATAGAATAGATATATAAATAGAAATGTCTAAAGTAAATATTACCTGTTATTAATTTGTTCAATAATTTAGTGAACCATTCATTTATGAGATTTATTTATGCCCCGTTTGCTTCATTTAGAATTTAAGATGAATATCATCATTAAGAAGGCAAGTTAACATATTCATTAATATAAATCAAAATATATTTCTTTTTCATTAATTTTAAGTGCTTAGTCACACAGTGATGATGCATGTGAATTTTCACACCTGTTATTTTCAAGAAAGTAAGAATCAATTGCACTTCACATTCTAACATCTGCAAACCAGATAAGCAAGAAATGTAGAAGCAGAAATGTGAATTATTATGTTTCTTTCCTCTGAAGAATAAACAGGGGCCAATATGTGCTACACACGTTCAAGGACTATAATGAACACATTCAACACTTAGGTTAGTTCCTAATTCAAATAGGATATGGAAATGAAGTAAGGTATGTAACACATCTTACTAACGGGCTTTAGTTTAAATTTCCTGATCTAGAACTGGCAAATTATTGCATCTCATCAATAACATGGAGACTAAAGGAAAACAAAACAGCAATTTGAAAAGTTAGTCGAGCTTTATGGGAAACTACTTTTCCATTATTTATCACAATTTACTCCATTTGAGATAAATAATGCACAAATCACTGTTCCTTTTGAGGGTTTTTTTATGTATCTTACTAAATACTTTCATTTACTATTGCACAAGGACAGTAAGAATGATTGAATAAAAGGCTATCCCTTTTACTGTGTCAGTGGTCAGAACTGTATCGGCATTTAAAATATAATAATATTATTCATTATCTTACATAGGTAGGTAGATAAAAATTAGAGACTTCTAAGTCTTCACAGTAATTTTTACAAATCATTTGTATTAATTTGACATTTGGGAATTAATCTAAACAAATTTTTCTCATTGTAATTGTAACGGTAATGGTGAAAAGAATGTATGTGTCTGTGAATGCACAAGCATGTGTGTTAGTGAATGCCTGAATGTATATGTGTGTTTGAGATGCATAAGGGGAGTTAGACAATTAGTTTATATCACAGTAATTTTTATTATAGATAGTATTTTCTTTTTTTATATCATATTTTAAGTACTGGGGTACATATGCAGAATGTGCAGGTTAGTTACACATGTATACACGTGCCATGGTGGTTTGCTGCATCCATCCCCTCATCATCTACATTACGTATTTCTCCTGTTTGTCATCCCCAATCCTTCCGCCCACTCACTGTGTCCCTGTGTTCTCATTGTTACACACCCACTTACGAGTAAGAACATGCGGTGTTTGGTTTTCTGTTCTTGTGTCAGTTTGCTGAGAATGATGGTTTCCAGCTTCATCCATGTCCCTGCAAAGGACATAAACTTATCCTTTTTTATGGCTGCATAGTATTCCATGGTGTATATGTGCCACATTTTCCTTGTCCAGTCTATCATTGATGGGCTTTTAGCTTAGTTCCAAGTCTTTCCTATTGTAAACAGTGCTGCAGTAAACATAAAGGTGCATGTGTCTCTATAACAGGTCGATTTATAATCCTTTGGGTATATACCCTGTAATGTGATTGCTGGGTCAAATGGTATTTCTATTTCTAGATCCTTGAGGGATCACCACACTGTCTTCCACAATGGATGGACTAATTTACACTCCCACCAACAGTGTAAAAGTGTTCCTATTTCTCCACATCCTCTCCAGCATCTGTTATTTCCAGATTTTTTAATCATTGGCATTCTAACTGGCATGAGATGGTATCTCAATGTGGTTTTTAATTGCATTTCTCTAATGACCAGTGATGATGAGATTTTTTTCATGTTTGTTGATTTTTCTTAACAGATTTTATATTTAATCACTGCACAATAATTTAATGTGATAAATCACCAATTTGCCATCAGTGTTGTGGATTCTATATGTCATAAAATAACCATGAGCAATGGAAATAAATATAAAAATTTACTATAAACATTTCACATGATCACTACACTTTCATTTAAATGATAAATACCCCCATAATGATATACCGTTTCACCAAACTTTAACATTTTGAAATTTGTCTTTGCTTAATAACAAATTGGCAATTAGCAATAAAAAAGATATTGTAAATGTAAATCAAGCAACCAAGACTAGATTTAAACCCTAAAAACTAGACATGCTTGTGACGAAGACTTTAAGTGAAGAATAGATTCAGTCACTATCTGTTATTTAGTATTATATTTTGATTTAGCCATACAATATTGGTCTTTAGTTTGCATTATTTTTATGCAGTTTATTCACATGCATTAAAGGGTATCACTGTAAATCACTGAAAAAACACAGAAAATTTATATTAGTATAAATCTAAATATGTAATATTGCCATTCTCTTAAAGGACTTCCAATTTGCTCTAACATAGTTTTGATCTACATATTTACTACCATATAACAGGTAAACTAATAATTTCCTCAGCATTATCTTTTGCTATTTGAGAAAGTATTTCTTTTACTATATTCTTCATACAAAAATTCCATTAAAACATCACAAAAGAACAGATTAATGTAGGACATAGAAAAGAAAGATTATTAATCAAACTGTCTAGCTTATAAAGCTGTAAGTCATGACGTTTATAAAAGATATATAAACCTTGCAACCTCAGACATAAAATGACACATTTAATGGGTATAGCAAAACTTCATTAACAGCTACAAAAATGGGGCACATTTTAAAACATGATGTATCCAGAGAGCTGTTTCTCAAGCTTTGAAAGATGGACATAAAAATATTGTGAAATATAAAAAGGAACAAAATGAGAACAAAAGCTAATGAGGAAATATTATCATAAAAGAAACCCAGGTCGAGTCTACAGAGACACAATGACAGAATATAATTGATATTGAATAATTACGCAGTTAGCCAAGCAGAACATGCCGTCTACTGGAGAAATCAAGCATATGCACACATTAGATTATAAAGAGATAGTAGACAGATTGATAGGCAGACAGGTAGAATAGCATGTTAATACATAATTAAATCAGGGCTTCTGGAGAAATGCAGTCTTTTACATTTTAGAAATCATCTGTGTTGATTCCTGAATTATCATCTTTTGAGCACTAATGTGGCCACAAGACACTTTTCAATCCAAACTCCTTTGGTTCAAATTCTGAATTCTTTATTTACTAGCTAAATACAAGTTACATAGATTCTTCATATATTGCCTTTCCCCTCAGTAAGACGATCAATTATAAAAATAATGATAGAACAAATTTTACTTTATTCTCCAAGTAATGCTAGGCATTTTGCAAGTATACCATGGTATTGACTATTAATTTACCAATTGCTGTAATTAAACTGCTCCCAAATGTGATGACTTAGAAAAAACACTGTTTACTAGTTCTCACAATTCTAAACATTGATGCAGGGGTGAATAGAGGGGATCTTCTCTTGGTCTTGTCTATATTCACTCACAGGTCTTCATTCATCTCAAAAACTAGCTGGGCACTAGGCTTGTCCAAGATAGCCTCCTTCAGTAGTCTGGGGCTTAAGCAGGGGAGGCTAGAGTGATCAGATGGCCTGGTTGGGGCACTCCCTCTCTCCACATGCCCTCTCATCCTCAAGAAAGCCAAAAAAGACTTTTTCAGAGAGTGGTGGTCTCAAGGTTCCAAGAGGGTTGAAAAGGAAGCTGCAGATCTTTAGAGGCATTAGCAACAGAATTTGCATATCCCTTCTATAACATTCTATTAAACAAAGAAACTCACACAGCCAGCCCAGATTCGGGGGATGGAGAAACAGACTCTAGACTCACGATGGCAATATTTTTATACCCTACTATATACATTATTTTTATTCTGAGAACTGGACACTTAAACAGAAATCCCTATCTCTGCATAAGAACAGAGTAACATAAACTCTTCAGATCTTTAAAGAAATTCATGATTGATAAAGGCAATCTTCAGAATATAACTTAAATCTAATGGCCATGACCTATAAAGTAAATTGCTTTAAAAGTATTTTCCAAAGAGGGAAGTATGTAGTATGCTGAGGTAAGTTATCAGACTATATTAAAATTGTTTCAATAACATATTTTTATAAGTGAGAAAAATATCTCTCTACTACTTTGCCACTTACGATATATGTGTTCCTGTGTGATGCAAGTTTGTTCACTTCATATCCAAGCTGGCTTTTTATTTGCAAAAAATCATTCAGCATGGATGATTCTTTAATTGGGTATTTAATAGTGTCATTCACAAGATAAAATCTTATGAAGTATAACTTGTATAAGGTTATATTAAGCATGAAATTTATGGTTCCTATGATATCAGTGAAGTAAGTCAAAATGGATTTTAGTTACTTAAAATGTTCCTTCATGTGTTTTAGAAAATAATTCTACAAAAGTTATGAGAAAGATCACTGCTATTAATACAGGCTCTTCAAAGTAATAGAAAACTCTTTAAATCAGTATTACAATATTAAAAAAGAATAACCCCAAATAAATTAACAAAGTAAAACCTGAAAACCACTAAATAGGGATTCCAAACCACTCTCTTGCAGCATTGCACCTTGCAGTAATTGTGTAGACTTTGACAAGTACCTCATTTTATACCGTCCTCATTTAAGTGTAAATTCATTCAGATGTCAAAAAAAAAAAAAAAAAAACATTGTCTACCAGGTAGGTCATACACAAATCTCTATGAAGGTTTTCTCTTGTCATTTAGTTATTTTTGCACTATATTTTTCTTTCCATGACTGGAAACATATTTGACATTTTATATTTTGCCAGAAAATGAATGCTTCTATACACAGAGATGCCAAGATAGGAAAATAATTTTTTGAATCGATAGTCAAAACTCTACTGTAGACCTCAAAGCTGATTTAGTAAATTGATAAAAATGTGCCCTGACACTTATATTTAAAATCTATCCATAAAGTTTATTTCCACTAATTAAGACTAAGCATATGATTTATTTATTCTATTTGTCCTACTCTAAAAAAAAGGAAATAAGTAAATAAAAATTAAGACTACAACAACAATAAATGTTTTCCAGAGACTTTAAAGCTTTTTTATCCATTCAAAGAAGAACAATAAACTATAGTAGCAGACTAACATGAAATACATAAAAGAAACTCCAAGCATATATAGAATTAAGTAGTAACATGTTAAATGGGAAGTGCAGGAGTCCACTAATTTGAATTGAGACTCAATTTTACTCATTGTAAATAACTTGGCTTCAAAACTCATCCAAGTTCCCATGTGTAGGTTATTTTCTCTTTTTTTAAATTATACTTTAAGTTCTGGGTACATGTGCAGATCATGCAGGATTGTTACATATGTATACACATGCCATGGTGGTTTGCTGCATCCATCCCCCCATCGTGTACATTAGATATTTCTCCTAATATTATCCCTCCCCAAACTCTCCTCACCTTGCTGTCGCTTCCTTAACCCCTCACCCCTCAACAGACCCCAGTGTGTGATGCTACCCTCCTTGTGTCCATGCGTTCTCATTGTTCGACACCCACTTACGAGTGAGAACATGCCATATTTGTTTTTCTGTTCTTGTGTCAGTTTGCTGAGAATGATGGTTTCCAGCTTTCTACATTTTTTTCTATCTGGAACCACTTTAAAATTACTGACATGTCTAGAAAATTTAAATAAAACAACAAAAAGGAAAAGATATGCAATACCCACTTCAGGGTATTGATAAAGCAACACAAAGGAGCAGCAGACGCTTTTATTTTAAGGCACATAATTAACCTACTCTAATCTAAATAGGTAATGATATGCTCAATTTTATAAAGTACTGAAAAATCAAATGTTGTGATAGTTTTGCCTAACAATGATTTTGATGTAACAACTTGTGAAATAATTACTGGTGAGATTGAATAATGTACACATGATAAAGCACATTTTTAAAAGTCATTTTAAAAATAAATTAACCAGAGCTATTTAAAATGTAGACATGATGACCAAGGGGAATACTGACAAAATTTCAATATTCTTTCTGGAAAACAAAGTTGCTTTAAGGTGACTGAAATATCAGAAAGAATAGTGTCTAGAATAGTCAGTTTTCAATTAATGAAATTAAAAATAGGAATTTGGCTATTAGATTAGATCCTTTTTTTCTAATTTGGAATTAATAATATTTTAGTGAGTGATATTTATTTATTTATTCATTTATTCTCTTGAAATATTTATAAATACCTATTATATGTTAAAACCATACTGACCACTAACAATTCGATCATTAATAAAATATGCATAATTTCTGTTTTCAAGGCATTTATAGCATAGTAGAAGGGACAAATAGGAATATACAACATACTTGTATAAGAGTGATGAAATTTCCAGAAAATTGAAATGAGGCACCTATCTCAGATTTAATTTTTCAGACAGCTTCCTGGAAGGAGGAGTCATATTAGCTGGTAAAAGAAATTGAATAAGAGCTCACCAAACAAAAAGTGAAAATAATAGGAATAAGATAGATGTTACCCGTGTGGGTTCCCATGCTTTTGGACTATGTAGTAGTAACTTTCAATATGAGATCAGCAGATAATTTGAGAATGAGGAAAAGGTCCCTACTTAGTTCCATAAAATAGCAAAATATAACTTGAAATTTCCTAAGAAAAATACCTATTTATAAAATGATACCTTTCAACAATGACATACATTCACTCACTCATTTATTTTTTCAAAATAACTCTCAAGTGTTTTTAGTGTGCAGCCACACTTCTGGGCATTTGAATATTCTTCAGTAAACAAATTACACTGTCCTGCCCTAATAGAACTTATTCTCACATTTTCAAGGACAAAAAAAAGACATACAAATTAGGTCAATCACATAGTGTTAGAGCGTAATGTGTGCTGGGAAAAGAATACCGATAAGTGAGATAAGAAAGGTTAGGGTGAGAGAGGTTGTGTGTTTGCATGTGTGTGGGCATGTGTGCCCATGCGTGTGAACATAGGTGCGTAACTTTAAATAGGATGGTCCGAAAACACTTTTGGAAATATTTGAGTGAAAGGTAACAATAATGCCAAGGTAGGGAGAAATGTGGATATTTTTAGAAAAGGTGGTTCTCAGCAGAAGTAAAAGCAAGTATAAAAGTCCTGAGACTGCCACAGGCCTGGAAGTTCAGTGATTAGCAATAAAGGCAAGTGTACCTGGTAAAGTGAGCAAGTGAGAACCTATTGGGAGATGAGGTCACCCAAATAAATGATAAAAGTTCAGATCCTGTGAGATTGTGTTTCTCATTCTGAGTAAGATGAGGAGTCATTAGAGAGTTTTGAGGAGAGAAGTATCATCATTTGACATATTTTAAAGAGATACCTGTGGCTGCTACATTTAAAATACACTGTAGAGATCCAAGAGAGAAAATGAAGACATTCACCAGGAGACCGTTGCAATCAAGTTATGACATAATGGTGGTTTGGCTCAATGTGTTAGCAATGGAATGGGTAATAAATTACTGAATTATAGCTATATTTATGTATAGAATAGTTAGAATTTACTAGATGATTACATGTGGGATGTGAAGAGAAAAAGCATCAAAAGTGTTTTCAAGGTTACAGAAACTCTTAAACATTACCTGGGAATATTTGATTGTAAACATAGACTCCTTGTCCATTTGGCTCCTTTTCTTTAAGCTTTTATAGGCCAAACGTCCTGATATTAAAGTCAGATACTCAGGATGGAGTCATCCCTTCTGTAGCATTTCCTTTTCATTCTAGGCAAGCCACCCAAGTGCACTTGAGCATATAGTTGTCCCACATGAATTTCCCACATCTGGGAACAGAAAGCAAGCAATAAGACACCAAAAAAGTGATAGCCCCTTAATCACCACTGGGACGAAGGAAGTGGTTATTTTAAAATACACAAGAAAGATGGCAATAAAGCAGAATGAAACTTGACTCTCTTATTTGTTTACCAATGGACCACCCCCATAACAAACTTAAGTACAAAGAGATTACTTTGTCTTCCACTCAGTAGAATGATCAAGGAAAAAGAGTGTCAGCCAGTCAGAGTGACACATATAAAGACCAGAAATCAAAAGAGAGCTTGCCTGATCAGCGAATAAACCAGTCATTATGATGATTGCAGGTATTCCAACAGCGGTAGATTTATTGCAAAACTGGCCCCCTTTCTCCACCCCTGTCAATTTCTAGGCCAATTGTCATGTGATTCTGTAGCTCCTCCAATTAAGGGTGGAATATTTTGATTTCCCACTATTTGCATCTGAATTAATCTTTTTGACTAATCACAACCATTAGAAAGCAATACATGTAATGACCTGTTATTTCTCTCAGTAACTAGACTTTACAAGAGACAAGCCTGAGCCAGCCTGCTTCAGGTTGAAAGATCGTAAGTAGAAGAGCTCAGTTATCTAAACCAAAGTCATCCTAAATCAGTCAGTTTGCTGATCTTCAGATACCTAAAAGGGTCCAGATCTGTTGTACAGTCATTGTTGTAGGCATAATAATAGCCCTAATTCACAGAACATCTGGATATGTTACATTACATGGCAAATGGGAATTCAAGTTGCAGATAGAATGAAGTTTGCTAATCAGCAGATAGACAAATTATTCTGAATTATCTGGGTGTGCCCAATGTAATCACAAGGGTAAAAAGAAGTGAAGAGTGAGGATGAAGATGAGGTCAGCATGTGGCAATGTAAGGATTACAGCCATCATTGCTAGCTTTGAAAGTGGAAGAAGAGGACCAGCATCCAAATGTGGGCATCCTCTAGAAGCTGGAAAGCCCAGGAAATGAATTATTCCTTAGAACTTCCAAAGGGAAACTCAGTTCTGCTGACACCTTACTTTTAGCTCATGAAGCCCTTACTGGACTTCTACCTTATAGAATTTATGATAATAAATTCATGTTGTTTAAACCATAAAGTATGTGGTAATTTATTACAACAGCCATAGGGGATAAATATGGTTACCTATCTGACCTGCATCTGACTGTATGTACATATATATTTAAGTAAGCAAGCTGAGGAAAGATGGAACACCTAATAGATATGTAGACACACATGCAAAAATACATGGTTATTGTTTTAGGTCACTGAGCTTTTGAGATGGTTTGTTACACATCACATAGCCAAGCATGCTTTTGTAATGCAATGTCATAATATACATTTTTTCAAAGTGAGAAAGATTCAAGGGCAGAACTTTGAGCAATAGAAATTTATAAATTGATGATAAATATAAAATAATTTACAGAATAAACTACAAAATAGCCAAAGGGGGGAAACACACACACACACACACCCCAAATTTTTCCCAGAACTGGTGGTTTTCAATGATAAAATATATACTCAGTGTTAAGTACATTACAGTTAAATTTATGCTACTTGTAGCTTCTAGATACTGTAGGGTCAGAAAGCTATGAATTTAAACCTTTGGCCAATTGACTAGGGCATGAAATAGGGATACAACTTATATGTTTCAAAGAATTGGTATGAGGAGTAAAATGATGATGAGTAATGCTCATTATTGTTTGTATTTTAGAAACTATTATGTTAAACATGATTCAATTCGGCAATTAAAAACAAAAGCAATGTTTAAAGTAGAAAAAAGCTGAGACACCTTTAGTGTCTCAGAGCAAACATCCAGGATTGGACACCAGAGAGGAGTATAGGGCTACTTAATAGCTCCTTGGCAAGAGGACCAGGTTCAGGAGAAAAACACAGATTTTGTCTCTCCTAATTTCACAAATATACGTTAGATATTTAGTTAAGAAATTTACTTAACATATCCCTATAAAATTTAGAACAATTTGGCATGTTACAATATATTTTTTTGCTATAGTAATCATCTTCAGCATCTTTAAAAGAAATTTAAAGAATACATAAGGGTTTTAAGATGAATCCTGATTAAATATTTTAAAAACCTGTTCACTTAGTAAGAAAATACATATGTACACCTACTGTGTGCCCATAAAAATTTTGTTAGAAGATAAATAAAATAAAATAAAAGTTCTTAGCCACTGCCCCTGAAAAAGCCAAAATAGACATTAGGCTTTAAAAGAAAAGAAAAGAAATTTAAGCAGAGTAGATTGCTGTTAAACCAGAGTCTAGTTTAACTATTAATGTCATACTCTAACAAAATAAAAAAGAGTTGTTTTTCATGATATTCATGGTTAGTCTTTGTAAAGGTCAATACAATGTTGAGCCCAGGAACTTCATCTCATGTGGCAGCAGTTTCCTTTATCATGCCTTTTTTTTTTTTTTCTTTTTTTTTTTGAGACGGAGTTTCGCTCTTGTTACCCAGGCTGGAGTGCAATGGCGCGATCTTGGCTCACCGCAACCTCCGCCTCCTGGATTCAGGCAATTCTCCTGCCTCAGCCTCCTGAGTAGCTGGGACTACAAGCACGCACCACCATGTCCATCTAATTTCTTTTTTTTTTTAAACAGAGTCTCGCTCTGTCACCCAGGCTGGAGTGAGGTGGCATGATCTTGGCTGACTGCAACCTCTGCCTCCTAGGTTCAAGTGATTAGCATGCCTCAGCCTTCCAAGTAGATGAGATTACAGGTTTGTGCCATCCCGTCAGGCTAATTTTTGTGTTGTTAATAAAGACAGGATTTCACCATGTTGCCCAGGCTCGTCTCGAACTACTGGCCTCAAACAATCCATCTGCCTCAGCCACCCAAAGTGCAGGGATTACCCAAAGTGTGAGCCACCACACCTGGTGAAAAGTTTCCTAAATATGTAATAGTAGAACATGTACTTTCTCTGCTGTCTTATAATAACCATGTACATGAAAATGATCTCTCTCAATTAAAGACAGCACAGTGACATATAGAGTTGGATATTTTTCTTTAAAGGAGGTAAGGTAATGGTAGGACTAGAAATAATGATAAAGCAAGATAAGATAATGACAAATTCTTTAGGAAGCAAATAATACAGTAAGGCTACATGAAATTTAAGGTCACTATCAATTATGTTAAGTATGTGACTTCACAGTTTCGACGTAGAAGTCACCAATCTTTTCAGTCCTGTTAAAGCAAATTAAATACGGCCTGAGAAGGCCTTAGTACTTCTATATTTGAGTCCTTGTGGATGAGCTGCAACCCAACTTAATAAATAGACAAGATTGAAGCCCTAATTTGGGAGTATGTGCCTATAACAATATCTGAATCTTGGCTAATCCCAGCATTTATACACTGCTGTGTTCAAACTGTGTTCAAATAAGACAAACACTGAGCTGAAACAATCCAGCTGCTTCTGTACCTGTGTTCTGTACATAAGGCACAGTATTGGATGTATTTCTATACATCACTTCTCCTATTTTTGTCTATAAATTTGTTCTGACCACAAGGCATCCCTGGAGTCTATCTGAATCTGCTGTGATCTGGGGGGCTGCCTGATATGCAAATTGTTCACGGCTCAATTAAACTCCTTTAAATTTAATTTGGATGAAGTTTTTCTTTTAACAGTCTTAATTCCTAGAAACACAGACATAAATTTCATAAACAAAGGCATATCTACTTCCTCTCTGATGGGTACCAATGCCAATGTCATATTTGGAAATGTTTAAAATTAGTCATTCAGTGTTTGAAACCATTTATTCTCATCAAATTTAATTGTCTAAAATGGATGAAAACAAAAATAAACCACTGTTACCACACCTATCACTAACAACTTGAAAAGCTTAATAATTATTTTTATTTCAACTTTTATTTAAATTCGTGGGGTATAATGCTTAGGTTTGTTGCGCGGGTATTGAATTAGTCAATTTTCTCACTTCTATGAAGATAATATCCTAGGCTGAGTAATTTATAAACAAAAGAGGTTTACTTGCCTCGTAGTTCCACATTGTTGGGGAGGCCTCAGGAAACTTAAAATCATGGTAGAAAGGGAAGCAGGTTTGTCTTATATGGTGGCAGGTGACAGACAGAGAGAGCAAGAACAGGGAAAATTGCTTATAAAACCATCAGATCTCCAGTTTTTTATCACTCACTTTCAGAAGAACAGCATGTGGTAAACTGCCCCATGATCCAATTACCTCTTAAATCTTCCCTCCTATGACATGTGGGGATTATGGGGATTATAATTGAAGATGGGTTTTGGATGAGAACACTGAGCCAAACCATATTATTCCTTCCCTGGCCCCTCCCAAATCAAATGTTGTCACTTTTCAAAACACAAGCATGCCTTCCCATCAGTCCCCCAACTTCTTAACTCAGTACCATAAATTACCCAGCAATAACCCAAAAGTGCATAGTCCAAAGTCTCATCTGGATAAAGACTTCCATTCCATATGGGAGAAATTGACCAAAATAAAGGGGCCACAGACTTCAGCCATGTCTGAAATCCAACAAGGTAGTCATTGAATCTTAAAGCTTCAAAATCCTCTCCTTTGACCCCATGTCTCACATCTGGTGCACACTGATGTCAAAGATGGCTCCCACAGCCTTGGACAGTTCCTTCATGGGCTGGTATTGAGTGCCTCTGGCTTTTCCAGGGACATAATGCAAACTGTTGATGGATCTACCATTCTGGGGTCTGAAGGATGGTGGCCCTCTTCTCACAGATCCACTAGTCAGTTCCTTAGAGGGCACACTTTGTGGATGCTCCAACCCCGTATTTTCCTTCTGTGCTGCCTTAGTAGAGGTTCTCTGTGAGGGCTCTACCTTGACAGCAGACTTCTGCCTGGATATCCAGGAGTTCCCATACATCCTCTGAAATCTAGTGGCAGGTTCCCAAACCTCAATTCTTGACTTCCGTGCACCTGCAGGCCCACCAGCACATGGAAGACACTAAGGCTTGGGGCTTGCACCCTCTGAAGCAATGGTCCAAGCTCTACCTTGACCCCTTTTAGCCATAACTGGAGCTGAAATAGTTGGGATATAGGACACCAACTCCCAAGGTTGTACAGAGCAGGGGCCCTTGGGCCTGGCCCACAAAACAATTTTTCTCTCCTAAGTCTCCTGGTTTATGAAGGAAGGGGCTGCCACCAAAATCTTCTGACATGCCCTTGATATATTTTCCCTATTGTCTTTTCAATTAGCATCTAGTTTCTCATTACTATGCAAATTTCTGCAGCTTGCTTGAATTTCTCCCCAGAAAATGGGTTTCCTTCTCCATCACATCATCAGTATGCCAATTTTCCAAATTTTATGTTCTGCTTCCCTTTTAAACATATGTTCCAGTTTCAGATCATCTCTCTCAGGTTCAAAGTTCCACAGATATCTAGTACAGAGGCAAAATGCCACCAATCTCTTTGATAAAGCATAACAAGAGTGATCATTGCTTCAGGTCCCAACAAGTTACTCATCTCCACCTGACGTCACCTTAGACTGGACTTCATTGTCCATATCACTATCAGCATTTTGGTCAAAAACATTCAAGTCTCTAGGAAGTTCCAAACTTTCTCACATCTTCCAATCTTCTTCTCAGTCCTTAAAACTATTCCAACTTCTGCCTGTTATCCAGTTCCAAAGTTACTTTCACACTTTCAGGTATATTTATAGCAGTACCCCACTCTCTGCAGTACCAATTTCCTGTACGAAAACATTCTCACACTTCAATAAAGATGCTACCACAGATAGGGTATTGTATAAACAAAAGAGGTTTAGTTGATTCACCGTTCTTCATGGCTGGAAGGCCTCAGGAAACTTAGAATTATGGCAGAAGAAGAAGCAGGCACATATTACATGGTGGCAGGCAAGACAGGGAGAGAGAGCAAGAACAGGGAGAACTGCCTGATCAAACATCAGATCTCATGAGATATCACTCAATATCACAAGAACAGCATGAAGGAAACTGGCACCACGATGCAATCACCTCCCACCTAGTCCCTCCATTGACATATGGGGACTGTGGAGATTGCAATTTAAGATGGGATTTAGGTGGTGATACATAGCCAAACCATAACATGTATATTGTATAACGCTGAGGATTAGGGGACAAATGATCCCATAGTAGACAAACATCGCCCAAGTAGTGATCATAGTACCCAACAGGTAGTTTTTCAAATCCCAACCCCCTTTTCCTTCCCCACTAGTAGTTCTCATTACTCCTTCAATATTTTGTAAGGCCTTTTTTTCTGAAACAGAAATATTTCCTTTAATATCTATAGCATATTGAGGATTAAGGACATATAATAGGAAATGAATTCTTTTTAATATAAATATGTTGTTGCTGACAGAAAAAATAACCTGACAAATTAATAATTCATCACATAATGAGAGTTTTCATCTTCAAATATCATTTACTATTTTATTAGGAAAAAAAAAAGAGCATTTAAACAATAACCACAAGCTCTATAAAGCATATACTTTAAATAGGCAGATATAACCAAAGCAAATAAAATCACTGTTAGAATAATATTATATTTATATTTTGTTCATACCACAAGTCTAGAGGAAACTATTTGTTGAGTTATAATGTAAGCATCAGTTTACAGTACAGGTCTTACCCTCAGGCCTTCTAGGCTTGAAAAGTCAATAAACTATCCTCTCTTTTCTTACTAACGGAAGAAAATTCAAAAAAGTAAGATCAAAAAACCAGCATTCAAAGTATACTTTGTTTACTGAAAACTATTTCACATCTTCAAAAAACCTCCTCAAGCTAGATGCTTGTTCTGATAAAGAAGATGTTGGTGTTTTGCAGCCAAACTACAAAATCGCTAAGTTGCTTTGACAATTTCAATAATGCATCCAATAAACTGTAAATTATTAATAAAATCAAATGGAATAAATAAAAATGCTCCCAAAAGTGAATTTTAAAATATTTATTTACTCATTTCATTTTATTTTAACATATCATTTAACAATAGGTCACTATCAATACAGATTGATTATGCTGGCATTAAGGCTCCCCAAACAACTCATGACCTTTTAAATAGACATAAGAGCTGTTGCAAAATGGTTTGTCATCTATTTTTAATAATTACATTTCCATACTATAACTAAGTGGATTTGAGTAAATGTTTCCACAGATGTGTACATGTGATAAAGGAGGCAAAATAGAGACTATAAAAGATGGCATACAGTAAACAAGTCAATCTATATTGTCACTCAAAGGTAATGGATTTGATGCTATTACTATGGAGTTCAATGCTCAATTGTCATTAATTCAATTTCTTTTTTATTTTATTAGCTTTTATTAATCAATTACTTAATTCTTCAGAAGGGGAATAGGATCCCCTAAAGATGAAGCATGTCTTTGAGTAGATTAGCATCTTTTAAAAAGTTCAGTTGAGCATAACAAATGCAGAAGGTGCTGAATAAATACTTTGTGTGTAAATGCATGGCAATCAATTTCATGAAATAACAAGAACAAGTTATTTCAACATGCTTTATAAAAATGTTTGTTTATTCTAAGTGAACTTTGTTTAGAATCTAATACACGACTCATGTATATGTTTCGTTTAAGCATGACTTTGCATCAGTGGGTTCAGTATTATACTACATCTACACAGCACACTAAGAAGATGTATATGATTTAAGCCAGTGGTAAAGCTTTAAGAGCTATGTTCCCTAGGAATAATAATAAAGGAGAGTAAAACCTCAGCATGAGGTTTTAAGCAAATTGATAATCTATGCATATCAAATTACAATATGCATTTCTTAACAAATCAATTCATAGAATACATGCCAATGAGATGAATGATTGAACAGTTCAATAGCTGAGCTGCTCTGATTTTGAGCTAAGCCACAAGAATGTTTGATAGCTTTCAAACGAAATAGAACATTGACCATGTTTACATTGAACAGCAAACCTGTTTGCAAACAGATTTGACATGAAAGAGTAAGGTTTACAACTAGTTTCCAGGTGAGCATTGGGAAAAATAGAGTTCACAGGTAAGACAGAAAGAATATAACATTAACAAAATAATTGCTGGTGCAAAAATAGACTGTTAGCAGGTATTTTGTACAGAGCATTTGGGCATACTGACATAAAACACCCCTTATTAAGATTGTCACTATTTCCCTAGATAAAAGAGGTAGAAAATAAATATCAGAACCTCCTAAAAATGTATTTTTTTCATAATATGAGACAAACATTCCTTGCATCAGAATCACAGACTGTGTGTGTGTGTGTGTGTGTGTGTGTGTGTGTGTGTGTGTGTTAAAATACGCAGCTTCTTGACCCCTACCTTGGATACACTGAATCATAAACTCAGGGTATGAGTCCATGAAAATACATTGTAACAAACATACACAGGTAACTCCTAAACTCACTAAGGACTGAAAATACGGTGAGTTGCCATTAAACAACACAATACACAAAATTTATGTCTAGCATGGTTTTAGTCACTTTCACTGCATGCTTTTGTCATGATTTTAGTGTCTTTCATGGAATACTTTCATGGAATAGCCCCCCAAAAACAAAATCATGTCCTTCACAGCAATATGAATGCAGCTGGAGGCCACTATCCTAAGCAAATCAATGAAGAGCAGAAAACTTAATACTCATGTTCTCACTTATAAGTGGGAGCCAAATATTGGAACTCATTGACATAAAGATGAAATAGTAGACACTGGAATCTGATAGACCATGCAGGGAGAGGAGGGGGAAAGGGGTGAAAAAATAACTTTTAGGTACTATGCTCACTATCTTGGTGACAGGATCATTACTATCCCAAACCTCAGCATCATGCAATATACCCATGTAGCAAAAAATTAATTAAATAATCAATTAATTTAAAAATATAGTATCTAAAGAAGAAAGATTAACTAAGTAGGCTAAGGCCAGCTAAGCAGATGATCTTAAGTAATAATGCTTTATTTCAGGGTTCTAGAAACAATCTGAACCTATCTATTCATTACAATTAGGGTACCATGTCTGAATCCTTAATATTAAACGAAAGAAACATCAAACAAAAACAAAAGCAAAAATTGATGTAAAATTATTTGAAAAAATTCTAAAATGTTTAAAACATATATGCCATCACTGTCAGCAATTGGAATTGTAACACTGATTTGAAGAATAGAAAAACCACTGAACCCATTCGTCTATGAACTACTTTAACAATCACAAGTGGTAATAAGCACTATTGTGTCCTCCAAGAAAAGATTCTAGAAAAATAGAGAACAGAACAAATTGTTACAGCTCCTGTGCTTAGAGTTACCTTCAAAAGCCATGTTTAAACTGGAGAGCAGAGAAAGTTTTTTCAAGAAAACAGCAATTTAAGTGGATATGAAAACTGAGCTATCTAGGACAATGATGTAAGAAAATGGGTTTTAGGTAGAGAAAATAGCATGTGCAATATTTTGTTATGATTCAGAACATCCTGGATCTAGTGTAAGAATTGCTTCAGATTTTTATTCCCTCACTTACTAGATCTGTGACCTTGGGGAAATCATTTCACTTTACTTTTTATTTTTTAAAATTTTTTGAGATGGAGTCTCACTTTGTCACCCAGACTGGAGTGCAGTGGCACGATCTCTTTTCCCTAAAACCTCCTCCTCCTGGGTTCAAGCGATTCTCCTGCCTCAGCTTCCTAAGGAACTGGGACTCAGGTGCATGCCACCATGCCCAGCTAATTTTTGTATTTTTAGTAGAGACGGAGATTCACCATGTTGGCCAGGATGGTCTCGATCCCTTGTCCTCATGATCCACCCATCTCGGCCTCTCAAAGTGCTGGAATTACAGGCATGAGCCACAGGCCTGACACATTTTACATTTTTAAACTTCAGTTCCTTCATCCTAAAAATGGGAATAGTATTTTGTCAAGAGGATATTGCTAGTATCAAATAAGGAAATTGCAATACAGTCCTTTGCATAGGAATGTGCACACAATTAGTACTGAAACATGCTAGCTATGCTGCCTCTGACATTATCGTAGCTAGAAGGGAGAAGGAGAAGGAACAGAAGGCCCTGAAGTGCTTTTTTAGAAATAAGGTGAGTCTCTGGCAAGATTCTAAAGTCAATGAACAAAACATGAATTTTGATGACTTCTATAAATATTCTACCCCATCCATAATACTTATTGAATAAATCAGAGATGAATTATAGAAATACGCATTGGATTAGAATCCCATCTCTGAACTGTTGTCCAGCAGACACATGGTAACAAGCACAGAGCTTGAGTGTCACTGAAGCCAAATTTCAATATTTCAATATAGACGGGCAGCTCTAATTGGTAAAATGAAAATATGTTTGTTGGCAGCCGTAATCAGAACAGTAATATGGTCACAGAAGCATCAGCGTGAGGCCAATATAGTTATATTCATGATATGTAATTAAACAAAGCATTTGTCTCATATTTGTCCTTAAAAACTTCAATGATTTAGGAAATTAGCATCCATTCACACATGAAAATGATGAGTTAACAAAATTTATATCTTTTCAAAATATATTTTGATGAAAAACAAATTATAAATCTATTTTATATATACAATGTATTTTCCTCCATTTGCTGTTAGTTTGATATTGCTATAATTTTTTTTTTTTTTTTTTTAAAGACAGGGTCTTGCTTTGTTGTACAGGTTAGAATGCAGCAGCATGATCGTGGCTCACTGCAACTTGCTCCTCCTGAGTTCAAGTGATTTTTGTGCCTCAGCTTCCCAAGTAGCAGGGATTACAGGTGTGCAACACCATGTCCAGCTAATTTTTTTATTTTTAGTAGAGATGGGATTTCACCACATTGGCCAGTTTGGTCTCAAACTCCTGGTCTCAAGTGTTCTTCCCTCCTCGGCCCCCCAAAGTGCTGGGATTGCAGGCATGAGCCAAGGCGCCTGGACTTGATCCTGTAATATTATTGTTTCTTTATGTTATATTTTATCAAAATTAGAAGAACTTTAACGTTATTTTAAGCTCAATATTTTAAGAAATCATTAAAAGTATAGTTCCCATTAGAAAAGGAATTTTATTGGTATACTCCTGCCAGCTTGAAGCAGTTGTCTTTTGTTAGCTGTAGAATCGTGGTTCTATGTATTATTTTTTGCATTTAAATATTTATCCTCTTTCCATTTTACTTTATCAATGGGTCTGTTTATATAATACTCATGAAGTCTAAAACCTATTTTTTCCATAATTTATTGCATAGATTCATGCCACTTGAAAGATTATTAAAGAGTTTCTTAAATAATACTATAGTAACATGTATTCACACCTTATGAGATGCCAAGCATTACACTAATTGTTTTGTAGGGTTAGCACATTTGATTGTGGTAATCACTGTGTCATTAATACCATTTATTTCCACTTCACATGTGTTAAAACTGAGGCCCTGTGATATTTAAGTAATTTACTCAAATCAAAAAGTTAGTTAGTAGAAGAGATAGGATTGAACCCAGAAGAGTTAGATCCTCAGTCCAGATCTCTAACCAATATACTAATCAGCCGTTCTGTGTACTAGATGCAAGCAAACAGAATTTCTTCTCTGTATATTTCACTGTGAGGACAATAGAACTATATTAGATATCTTGTGTAGAGAAAAGGGGGAAATAACTAAAAATGCAATGAAACTACTGTTATTGCTTTTGTTTTCCTTTTTATACTTTAGATATGAAATATTGTGTATATTCAATTAACATTACTGTATTAGAGTTTTATGCTGATTACAGAATGTCCACAAATTGGGCAGTAGGAAAACTTGGGTCTCCATTACTGGGTGAGTTGATATGAAAAGTGCAGTGGACATGGATGTATTGTGGTAATAAGCTGCACACTACATGGCCATAACGTGTATGGATTTATAAAATATGATTATGCTGAAAAAATGTTATATATAAAAAGCTATACAACTATTAAATAAAAGACATATGCATATGATTTTAAGTAATTCTTTATGAAAAATAAACACATTAAAATGGATGCTCTTTAGTGTAGATAAATGGCAAGTAGATTTAGGATAAAAATGAAAGTGGGTACATAAAAAATATATAAACCAAAAGAGGGTCCTGTTTGGCTCAAAGATGAAAATGCACCCTGAATTAAGGCATATTATTTACTCAGCCTTCAACCCCTGAGATACAAACAAACAAAAAACACAAGAATACAGGAAGGAAACAATAAAGGAAGAAAGGAGATGAGGAAAGAAGAAAAGGGGGGAAGGAAAGAAAGAGAAAGGGGATGAGAGAGGGAGAGAGGATGAACAAATCTCAATTAATTGTAAAACCAGATTTTCTCTAAATATTTCAGACGACTTGTTTTATAAATTCTAGGTATAAACTTTCATTCAAATTTGAATAAATATGCAGTGATATTTGCCAAATTCATCATCTTTTGAATGGCAATTTATATATTTAAAAGCTCTAGTTGTCAAGCCTGTGTTTCCAACAAAATTATCAGAATTCAAAATACCCCTTTCTGCTTGGATAAAGGTGTATGGCTTCAGATACATCAAACCCATTGGCCCAGGCAAGATCTCTATTCAAAAAGGCAAATTAAGAAACCATGTTCTTCATTAAGTTTTTGTTTTGGGCTTTGTTTTGATGAAAGTGAAAGAAAAACATGAAGATGTTGCTGGTGGAAATACTGATGATTTCTTTGTAGTTTTGGAGCTTGAGATCCAGAAGCAGCAATGCTACTTGTGGCAATAGCAACTGCGTTAAAATAAAGACCTTGCCATTCATTGCTCGACAGCTGCAGTGGTAATGTACAGCTTCATCAGATCTGTGGTAGAGTTTGGGACATTGTTCCTCTAAAATTATATTCTAATCTTTGAATCTAGTCTCAATGAGTCTACGAGCAACTTCATATTCTTTATTAGTTATCTTTTCTGTTTTCAACTAGCCAGAGTAGAATTTATTTGCAACTAGGAACACAAACATTTAAAAACAACAATAAAAATTCCCAGGAGAGGAGTGTTGTAGGTAAGTCTATTAAGAGAATGGGATTATAGGACCAGTGATCAGACTACTGTGTTTCAGTGCAGCAAGGATCCATCTGGTGTTAGAGAATGACAGTCTGACAACTTCTGGTATACAGGGGCATGCAGCTCATTGCTTGTGCTCACCTCAAATAATACTGAAGATTATATTTTTGGTGGTCAAATTCCACTATACAGTCATGAGAAATTTAAGAAATCCAACAAAGGTTGGTTGTGTCTAAATGCACTTCAGAGTTTAAGGAAATAAAATTATCATCTGCAAGATTAAGTTCTTAGTTTAAATCACATTGAAACGATCAGAGCATTTCTTGTCTCATATAGTGGAAAGGACGACAGCTATACATCAAAATTCAAGTATTTTCCATACATTTCTGAATTACAAAGATGATTTAATTTATTGACTTGCCTTTTAAGAAAAGAAGATTATTGACTGAGGAAAAAAGTTAAATCAGGAGCATTGGAATGTTTGGATAAATAAGACTGTTCAGGTGACTGAAAATATTATCATCTGCTAAAACTTATTGAGTCCTTCTTGCTAGCAGATTCAGCTGTCTAACACATGACTAAGGAAGCTGCTCCATATCAGGTCCATATCTTATTTGAGGTAGTTAATGGTTGGAAGAGAGCAATTCTCTTTCTGACCAAATCTATTATTCCATTTGAACTCAAAATCCCAACATTCTCTTGGGAGCCAATTATCTAGTTAATACTGAGGACTGGAAGCTTCTTGAATATGAGGCTCACAAGATTTTATAGCTAAATTTGAAAATGCATGGGGGAACATGTGTGAAAATGGATTTTACGTGTTCCTGATATAGAAGCAAGAAAGAATTTTAATTCAAGCTGGTATAAATATCTGATTAGAGATTCGAGAGTCAGTGTGCTACTTCTGGTAGCTGGCTTAGGTGCTAAATGCTTCTTCAATTAGTTGGCCAAAATCTGGACTGAGAAATAGGCTAAGTTAAATAAAGTTCAGACACTTGGAGTTCCTCTTTTTGATGTACAAGAATTCAATGACCTACTGATATATGAAAGTTAAGGTGGATTTATTTTTCGAAACCTGTAAAATCACCCACTGACTAAATTTTCAGAAAGACCTCGGGAGATACTTTTTTCACCATACCAATAAAAAGAATGATAAGGACAATGCTATATTTAAAAATAAAAAAAAAAAACTCTATAATTTCTATTTTCTATACTGGGGAACACAGAGAGTGAAGCTACATTCACATGATTTCATTTCTTTAGGTTTTAGGAGTACTTTACCACTGAAAAGAGGGTGGACATGGATCTCATAATAGGTAGCAGGATATAAATGGTAAAAAATATATAATACTTTAGCATGCAGGGAACGAAATAACGAGTAATCTGATCCTTGCCAATGACATCAAAATCTGGGAAGTAAAAATCTAAATTTAGTGACCTAATTAGTCATGACCTGTCAATAGTTTTCACAGTTGAATTAGTTTACTTATCCCATGACAACTTAAATGAAGAGAAACAGGGTTACTCTTGAAGAAGGACTCTGCGATAGCATCACAGGTTAGTATTGCACATCTTCCTTCTAGCTTTTCTGAAAGATATCTCCTACCATTTTAAAATACATTGGGGAGGAAAGGCGGTGGGTATAAACGCCCTGACCTTTCACAGGTGGTTGAATACTGCCTTCGAGCTAACACCGATCTTGGTGGATTCAGACTATCACTAAAAAACACTGGTGTAAGTAGAGGTTATGAGGTTCATGTGATGAATGGAATTTTGTCCTGGGCTCATTTTACAGTTGATACAGTGATACTTCCATTTCAGCTTTTGATTATTTTACTAGATCTTTGATGTGTATTTGGAAGATTTACACTGTAACTGGAAGAAATGTCTTTTTAACTCAGTGGCCCATGATATCAAAGCTGTCAAACTCTAGTAATAGCCAAACTAAAGACCTCTGAGTATTTCCCTCCTACCAAAAGAGGAAACACAAATCCCTGGGGGGACGTTTCAACTATGATCATCATAACAAACATGGAAGAAAAAAGACCGGGACTTATAAACATATGAGCCGATTTACCTTACCTATTCAGTCTACATGGAAGACAAATTAATCTTGTAAAACAAAACATACCTTTAATCAAGTGGTGGTTTAAGTACAGGCAATGTGGTTCCTTCACTAAAGAGAATCAACAAAGACCCTGGCACTCAATATTATAATAATGGTTTAACAGGCGACGTTTTTTTTTTTTTTCTTTTTAAGTTATAATATCTCAGTAAACAGAGATTACCAACAAGTATTTGCTGCCTTTTTGCAGAAACAACAGTGTGATTTCACCATCTTGTTCTAATATTCTCTGAAATTTTCAGTTTTATAGATTTAGTCTTTGGGAACACTGATCACTTCAACATCTTATGAGACTCATGCTGGTCAAATACAAGCATGGCATCAAATTGAAAAGACAGAGTGAACTGGTATTATAACATCCTCTAGACATTTGGGCAAGAACCAAAAATAAAACCCATGCAAATATAGGTACTATCTACTTTGGTGATATTTCTGATCATCTGGGACAGGTTGGAACATGCCTTCCAAGGTAAGGTGCAAGTTTGCTGCATTTTGCTACCCATCACATGTCAATATAGCCCTCTGAAAAAAGGTTCCAAGAGTCTGAGCCTATATTCAAATTAAAATTTGTCTGCTTCAGCCCAGAATTAGAATTCTGTACCTTGGCATGTTGATTATTTGTAATTTTGGTTTAGTGGTTAGAATGAGCTTATTTTCTGTTGGGACAAAATATACATGTGTACATTGAAAGAGCTTTAAGCTTAAGCTTAGAAATGCCTGGTGCAAAATTATTTTAAAGGGAAAACAAAATATATACTCATAGAAAAACATAAAATCACACTATTTTGTGATAAGATAAACTTTCAAAGTAGCTGCTTTTAATATAATTTTTTATTTTACACTATATGCTGTTATGTCTCTATTCGTCTGTATAGCTAGCTAAATTTTAGAAGTCCTAAAAGAATAGGAGAGAACAACACAAGTCTTGTTATGTAAACAAATCTAAATTTTTTTGGCAAAGAAAGATTATCATATGTAAATCAATTTTGTATAAGAATGCATTATATATGAAAGAGTCATTAGAAAACTTCAGGAACTCAATAATTTTATTCATTTTATAAGATCAATAGCTTAATAGTGAACACTATGCATATCCACTATTTTATTCTCTAATTTGCATATCCACTATTTGCATATCAACTATTTTATCCTCTAATTTCTTTATCTGCTATTTATATTTTATCCCCTTTGTAATTTGGCTAAAGAATTCTTTACATAACTAACATATTCACATTTTATTTTCTTATCACTTTTCCCTTTCTCATAGCCACTGCTTCTTTACATTATGCAACATATGCTTTTTTCTTGCTTTTCTCTCCCTTTACACATGCTTATTTTTCTTCACCAAGAAAAATTCTCACAATTTTAGAATTCTTACTGGTCAATATCATTATTATAATCACATTTTACAAGAACCATAAAATTGAATCAATTCTAGTATTTGGCTTTTCTTTAAATTTTTGTAATTTGACTATTACATGAAAAAAAAGTACTGTTTTAATTCAGATAGCTTCCCCTAAAAGCAAGTTGCTAGACTCCATAATAATATAATGGTTTGGAAAATGTCTAAATTCCATATATACATTTATAGATCTTTTAATCACCTCTTTAGACTATCAGCCTAATGCAAAATTTTCAACTTGAACACACATTATTTTTCTTCTTATACTTTTTGAATCTAATTTTGAATCTGGACAGTTCATAAATTTATTGCTATAACACACACAGAAATATATTGTTCGAGTGCAGAGAGAACACATAGTGCTTTGGCATGATGAGCACTTTGAATTAAAAGAAATCAGAAGACCTTAGATGTTTCCTGAGAACCAAAAAGTATCTAACCTTTTCTTGTTTCTTCCCTGTTCCCTACATCTCACAATTGCAGGGAGGAGCTCTCACTGAAATGTCCTCGACTAAGGGAAACTTCCTTTTCAAAAGAAATGTGATTGTCTTAAGGCCTCCTTCCTAGAAATCTCATCAAATAATCAGGAAGGATTAACCACTAGAAAAGAAAAGAGAAAAGACTAAAAGTCATCACCATGCTCAGACAGACTTTTTGTTTATTACTCTAAGGGAATTTTCCAGAGATTACCTGGGAGACTTTATTTGCATAGTAAGAAAATCTTTGTCCATAGTGAAGTTCCTCCCCTCATCTTCTCATTAAGGTTCCCCCAGGGATCAGAGAAAATTTATCTCAGGCCATTGTTCTTTGAGATCATTTATTTCCCCATTTACAACCCCCCCCCCCCATTTCCCAGTCTATATGGATAGGATATATAAGCCTCAACAATCTGGCCTTTCTTTGAGTCTTATATATGTGGATTACCACATCCATGAGAGTGTTAATGAATTTATTATGGAAGATTTTCCCTATTAAGCTGTTTATTTTCAGTGATCTCAGCAAACTTACAAAGACGGCAAAAGGGAAGCATTTCCTGTGCCCCAACAAAATCATTCAGAAAATACCAACACAACTGTTGAGGCTAATTATAAAGTTGAAATGAGTTATTTAAGAAAGAAACATATTTCTCTGAAAACAATCTTTAGAGGATCTCAAAGCTAAACTTAAAATCTGCTGAAAGAAGTTTTATATAACAACCACATATGGTGAAGATAACTTTCTTCAATTTAATTCTTAAAAGATATTTAGGCATTAAAAACTACTACAACCCCCTTTCTGCAATTTGGGTACTTGAAAAGTGTTTCTCCGTGGTTGTGGCATTGAACTTAAGACATTTTAGGAGTTATTCTGAAACCAACTTTGCAGAGATTTTAAGAGTAATATGGTTTGGGTCTGTGTCCCTGCCCAAATCTCATGTTGAAATGTAATTCCCAATGTTGGAGGCAGGGCCTCCTGGGAGGTGATAGGATCATGGGGGCAGTTTCTTATGAATGGTTTAGCACTGTCTCCTTGGGGCTGTTCTCATGATAGAAAGTTCTCAAGAGATCTGGTTGTTTAAAAGAGTGTAGCACCTTCTGCATCTCTCATACTCCTGGTCTCACCACATCAGATGCCTAGCTCTCTCTTTGCCTTCTGCCATAACTGGAAGCTTCCTGGGGCCTCACAAGAAGCAGAAGCTGTCATGCTTCTTGTACAGCCTGCAGAACAATGAGCCAATTAAACCTCTTTTCTTTATGAATTATCTAGTCTCAGGCATTTATAGCAGTGCAAGAAGACTAATCCAAGCAGTGAGAACACTATGACAGTTAAAGAGATCTGACTTAATTGATTCTATATTTCCTTTAACCTTCAAGCTACCTTTGGTCATTCCTGGGGATAGGCTGAACTAACTTTGGGAGGAATTTAGGTTATAGTTTAGCTTTAAAACAAAAATGATAACTCCTCCCTGAAACAAATCTCCTCTTTGCTTGAGGACCATGTCACCTTTGTAAAACTAATAAATTAGCCATAATATTAAAAAAGTTTGTCTCAGAGGTCATACAGCCAGAATCCACAGGATTGCTAACTTCCCCAATGGCTCCCATGGTTAACATTACTATTTTAAGACCTTTGATTGGTTTTTAAGATATTTTCAGACCCTGCAGCATTCAGATGGATCAGCTGGCATCATAAAGACCACTTAAACTGGCTCATCTGGCCTTGAGGCCCTCACCCAGAAACTGGCTCTATGCAGGAGGTCACCTTCAACTCCTTATGATTTGATACTTGACCCAACCAATCAGCATTCCCCATTCCCTAAACCCCTGCCCACCAAACTATCTATAAAACTCTAACCTCTGAATTTTGGGGGAGCTGATTTGAGTAATAATAAAACTCTGGTCTCCTGCTTAGCTGGCTGTACATGTACTAAACTCTTTTCTGTTGCAATTTCTGTCTTGATCAATTGACTATCTCTGGGCAGGAGCTCAAGAAGAACCCATTGAGTGCCTACAATTTAAAGTTGCCATATTTTTATGTACTGTGAGACTTGGTTCTGGAATGTTGATACTGAGAATGATCTTGATTTTTTGGGTAGGTTTACAAAATGTTACAGTGAGAACTCAAACAAATAGCAACCAAAAGTCAACAAAATTGTCGCTGTGAATACAAAAATTTGTTTTATAAGACACCTATATATTGACCACCTGGATAAAAATTAATCTTTTTTTGGTATTTAAGATATTCAAGTTTGAAATAATATACTTTGGAGGCTGAAGAGGCCAGAAAATTAAAGGCAACTAGAACAAATATTTGTTGAGTACACCATTAAAAAATAAACAGTTATTTCCCCTGTTTAGTTTATGAAAGGAATGCCTTTCAAAGAAGTTAAGGTTTTGTAAGCTGGAGAATGTTATTCTAAAGGAACACAACTCTTAGTGATTATTTGACATGCTTACACTATGTTGGCAGAAGATAATACACAGGAGCAAGCAAACTTGAAAGATGTTGCATATGAAGACAAACCAAAGGATTCAAGCCAATATTTTTCTAATATGGGAAGAGAGTACACATTTATGAACACTTCTGATGTCTAGATAAGGTGATGAAAAGTCAACACAAGGTAGCATTGCCTGAAGCTGAGTCTATGCTGAAGAAAAAATTGATTTTCATTATTCCTGTCTGGCTCTTTAGCACTTCTATTAGGTTCAGCTTAGTTTAGGTAAAAATTATAAATGATTCACTGGGGAAAGTGGCATATATGTGTGCATTATGTGTTCTATTGGAAAACAATGCCATAGACAAGCATTCAATGTGGGTAAGATCATGTATAGTATAGAATAATTCCTGCTACATTAATCACATGCTTTACACAATCTGGGGTAATTTTAAATGTTTCTCTCAGGTTTATCAATCAGTGAACTCAACTGCATACATTTTCTTATTCTTAAAACATAACCACTTGGTTTACCTGAGATATCCAACAATTCCTATTAATTATGTTCACTGAGACTTCTAACCAACAGCATTCCCTCATCAAGCCTAGCATTCCACAACCTACAAACTTATACTAATATTATACAAACTAAGCCTGATTTCATTCACTCAAACATCCTGTTTCTTTGTGAGTTACTGGTGGCAAGGATGTGCTCACTGACCAAAGCCCACCTGAAGTACTAAGGAGATGACAAGGGTACTATACTTGGGACTGAGAGTTGTAGCCAGTTGATAGAGGAACAACTTTTTGATTTTTAATGCCCTTTTCTTCCCCTCCCAGATACCTGTTGGTGGAAAAAACATGCTACAAATTACTCTTAGGTTTAGAATGACTCTTGCCACATAGTGGGTTGAATTATTAAATCAGTTGTAGTTTATCTTTGGCTTTTATCTTACTACGAAAGAAGTCTTCCATGTTAATCTGCTTAAAAGTGAACATTTGAGGGAAAAACAAAGAAAAATCAATAGCTCAAACAGGACTGTATTCCCTACTGCCGAACCACTTCCTAATAATTCCACAATTTTCATATGGTATATAGAAGTGTTTTTATGTGGTTGTATAATACTTCATAGCTATTCTAATTTTGATAAATGAACTTAGCAAAGACAATTTTATTGCATGCATTTTTTGCTACAATAGTTGAAATAATATGAGAAGATTTATGATCTGCTAAGAAAATTCACCTGTGTTGCCAAGCAAGCAAATAAAACCTGCCCGATTACATGTTAAATTAATGAGTTTTTAAAAATTAAAGGAAACAAAAAATAGATTTGAGCCATAAAAATGAATGCTATGAAATTATGTGAGATAAATTTTGCTTCAAATGGATTTGATCCACATATGTATTTCTAATGAAAAAAATTCAATTAAAAGTGTTTCTTTTTTTCTGCAAATGTTATTGCTAAAAAAGCTTTAGCTTTCATTTATTTAAAACTTCAAAAGCATTTTTGATGTGTTATAGTTTAAGTCCTGACCTTTCGGTTAATGGAAAGTTCTCGCATAGATTTCAGTCAACCTGGCTGTTTGCTATGGAAATAATTGACAGAGCTAGGCCTAACATACACAGCTTGCTTGGGCATGGCACTTACCTGCTTGATTTGTGGTTACATTTACAGACACATACTGCCGGGCTCCTGGGCTCAAGTCGGACACTCCATTCACTGCCTCAATCTCAAAGGTATAGTTTGTGTGAGCGAGTAGATCCACCATCATGACAGAGGTGTTTTTCAGGCCGCTTTGCCGGGGAAGGTACCTGACATGACTGCCACACTCCTCACACACACCTGCATGGGAGTTGCACTTCTTGCATGCAATATAATATGACACGTCTTTCCTTCCACCAGTGTCAGCAGGCGGAATCCATTCCAGAAAGACACTAGTTTCATTAACATTTGAGATGGCATTCCGAGGAGCGGAGGGGGGTCCTGGTTTGCAAAGTAAAGTAAGAAAAACAAATTTTAAGATGATATTAATTAGGCATTATTTACCACATGAATTCCTGGTCTGAAGGAAAAAATAGATTTGCAATAAATCTTTTAAGTCATAATCTGTAGTTTTGTTTTCATAATTTTGTAGGAACAATAGAGGGGTTTATTCCCTATGGAAATGACTTAGCTAAGTAAAAGCAGAATGTTTTGCTTCACATATGTGTAAACAACTATTGAGTAAAATTATGGATCCACAAATATGATTATATAAAAGTATATATTTAAAAACTGGTGAGTTTCTTTGGGGATTGAACTGAATATTTCCTCATTGATGCTAATCCCTATAACCTACAAAGTAAACACGAAGTACCTACTAAGAAATGGGCATAGGAAAACAGAATTTTCAGCATTGCTCCTGACTAAAAATTTTGCAAGTTAAAAAAAAATAGCCTTAGTTTGCTTCAAAATAGATTGCATATCTAATTGATACATCACCAACAAAATTTGAAACTCCCTATTCTATATCAAAAAGGCATTAGAACTTAAGTAAATGGTCAAAATTACGATTTACAGTAAAACATATTTACAGTTACAGTTCTGCAATATTACAGTTCTGCAAGTTTTGAATTTTACTTAATTTAAAATCTGAAATTTATTTTAAAAATAACCTTCAAAGGGACTGCAATAGGATGAACAAAAGTGTTCATATTTTGAATGATCAATAGAACAAATTTCAAACACCAATAATCTACGAAAATAAGAAAAGAAATACATTTAACTCAAATAGTTTCATAGAATCATAACGTGCTAGCTACTAATAGCTATTAGGAGTAAAACTTTCCTAACCTCATGGAGTATTTTTGGATATTTTATTTTTTATATCTTTCTTAATTGAAACTGAGTGTAGTTTTTAAAATATGTTTTATATTCAGAATCATCTTATTTCAATAAGATGAAATATTTCCGCTAAAATATGAATAATGAAATCCATGGTTAGAATTGCTTTATAAATGTCTTAGATTAAGGGTAACCATATCCTATTTGTAAATTATTTTAATTATTCCTGAACTTGATTAGCATAATAGAGATAAAAAAGTTAATTAGATGTCTAACACTATAGTCAACATTTAGATATTTAGTTAAAACTTCAGTTAGCTGTTAATGTTATATCACCAGCTAAACGTATAATCTCAAAGAGAAAATACGTTTATATTTGTCACAGAGACAATTTGGACATTTCTCCTTACAGAGATTAAAATAGAGTATGATAGTAATTAAACGGTTCATAAGCATAAATTAAGCTCCTTAGGATGATCTGTTATCTTAATATGCATTGTCTGTTCTAAATATCAAAATTAACAATTTTTAACTAACATTTATTAAGTCATGACTTTTGAGGGATAGTTTAAAAAGTGATAAGAAAGCTAACTGATATTTAAGATTTAGCTGGATAGAATGTCATTTATTTATTTATTTATTTAGAGACAGAATCTTCTTTTGTCACCCAGGCTGAAGTGCACTGGCGGTATCTTGGCTCATTGCAATCTCCACCTTCTGGGTTCAAGTGAGTTTCCTGTGTCAGCCTCCTGAGTAGCTGGGATTAATTACATGGGCCCACCACCACACTCAACTAATTTTTGCATTTTTGGTAGACACGGGGTTTCACCATGTTGGCCATGCTGGTCTCTTAACTCTTGACCTCAAGTGATCCCACCAGTGTTGGGATTACAGGTGTGAGCCACCGCGCCTGGCCAAAATCTAATTTAAATGAAGGAACCCCTTAACTAAACACTTGACAGCTTTGCAAAAAAACAAAACAAAACAAAACAAAACAAAACAAAACTCCACCTTGACCATATTTATGGTTGAATCCTATGAATTTTGTCGTACGTGCCATCTCACATACTTCAATATAAAATAGTCCCCTTTAAGTTGAAATAATTTCTTAAGATGGAAATATCCTGTCTATCATTGGTGGGCATTTGGCTTGTATTTGCTTTACTTGGTTATTATGAAACGTGCTGAAATAAAAATACATGTATATGTATCTTTATAGCACAATGATTTATAATCCTTTGGGTATATATCCAGTAATGGGATTGCTGGGTCAAATGATATTCCTGGAAATACACGTATTCTTGTTTACTACAAATTTTAGCTTATTTAATAGTGCAATGTTACAGATAAAATGAAATTTAAGATAAAAATTACAGGCTTAACTTCTGAGAAATATATCTAATTTAGAACAATGTAAAGCTTTTTTTTTTTTTTTTAATTCTGAAACTGAAACATACTTGCATTTAACAACTTTTCTCTAAATCTATAAAAATTCATCAGAATCAGAATCCTCATTTTTTTCCTGACTCTTCTACTAACAGCTCCCCAGTATTTGAATGGGGGTACAAACAGCTTTAAAGTCAAAAGGAAACTCAAACTAAGTGAAACCCTAAAGTAGAGGTAAAAAGTAGCAGCTTGAACTAACATGCATCTACAAAAATCATGTAATGAAATTGCACTGTCCTAATCAAAGATAGGTCGAACTATGAGATTAATCCTTAATTTAAGCAGATTCATTTGACTCTAGGTTTTATTTTTGTTTGATTTTTTTTCTGTAGGCTTTTAAAATTTGTTTCATAGATTTAAAAACTATGTATATTCTATAAAATAAAACTGAATTTGGAGCTATAAATTCAGTTCCAAAGAGCTAAAGCCAAAGTGAAGCTCAAGATCTTCATCTGAACACCTATCAAGCGAAAAGGAAATCATATGTAGTATTTGTGTTATTATGAGTGCAACTAAACATACACACACACTCACAGATTATGTATTAGAAAAATCTTATACATCAGTCCCAGTAGTTTTTTTTTTTTTTTTTTTTTTTTTTTGAGAAATACATACAAATTAGTACTCATTTGACAACACAGTATTAGAAATTCACACTCCAGGAAACTGAGAAATGTGAAGCCTGACTGGGCTTTGGTCCTAAAAATGTGCTAAGCAGTCCTTGCCACCAAAGCACAGCTTCCTCCCTAATGACCCAGCCCCATTCCCAAACCTAACAGATTTACAGAAAGGAGGCTCACATGCTCACATTTATGCTGAAAAAAAGAAAAATCATGAGTAGAACACTTAAGAAAAATACTAATTAGAAAATTAATAAAATGTAAAGGGTAAATCAAAACACGGTTTTCTCTTTAATTTACAACTCTGTTGTCTACCCAACATTTTCCCTGTTACTTGGGCATTCTTTTGCTTTCATAAGGAAATAATTATTTAAATCTCCACTGCAACCAAAACACATCACATCCAATCATAGTTTATATATTCTCCATTCATATGTATCCTTACAAAAGTGCTTGTAATAATGTTATTTACCAATTTGAAGAGGAAATTTTTTTTTCACTAGTAAGCAGATAACCCATAAAATCATCAGTCCTGGGATAAAAAGAATGGTCTTCACAATGTAAAGCTGATTAATCGCAATGTAAAGCTAATTAATAGCAATGATTTAAGGATATCTGAAAATATATTTCACTGACTCTGAAATTTAGACATTATGAAATTCAGATACAGTTTCAATTTGTGATTCTTTAATAACAAAATAATCTGCATTGCATTTTTAAATTTAGAGAGGGATACTAACATTTCAAGTTTTTATGAACACTTTTGAAAGCAGCTTCAACTTCCTGGGACCTAAAATAGTAAATCCAGGCAGTTCATGGAAATTACACAATATGAGGAGAAAGAGATTCACTTTCCTTCTCTTTCATTTTCTGTTTTTTTTTGATTTGCTACAGAACCTTTGCTTGTAGAAAACTCTGAAAGTATTGTCATCAAGCAAACAAATGTATATATGTGTTACATTCTCAGAAATATATGGAAAACAAAATATAGAAATATATATATATATATGGAAAACTAAAAATGTTGAAAGATGTGGATACATCCACTGGAAATGTTGAAATTAAGTGTTCACTATTCATGTACTCTATTAACCATCAGCAAATGTATTAAATAATAGCTAAGGACACTGACTAACAAGAAACATGACAGCTGCTTGAGAACCCTAGCAAAAAAATTGGTCTATGCAACTCTGATCTGATTCAAATCTGATTTGCCACTCCCAGTTCTCTATGTTCTTGAAATGTTTCATGTGTTCTTTTAAAATTTACTTTATCAGTGACTTTATTGGGGCAGGTTAGAACAAGATGGTGTAAGCTCCACCAGCTACATAATTATGTAATGAGAAAATTGGCAGAGGCAGAGGAAGAAGAAGAAGAAAAGAAAGAAGAGAAGAAAGAAGAAAAGAAAGAAGAGAAGAAGAAAGGGAAGAAGAGAAGAAGAAGAAGAGGAAGAAGAAGAAGAAGAAGAAAGAAGAAGAAGAAGAAGAAGAAGAAGAAGAAGAAGAAGAAGAAGAAGAAGAAGAAGAAGAAGAAGAAAAGGGAGAAGAAGGAGAGGAAGAAGGAGAAGGAGAAGAAGAGGAGGAAGAGAAGGAAGAAGAAAAAAAGAGAAGAAGGGAACAAGAAGAAGAAGGAGAAGGATGAGGAAGAAGAAGAGGTTTTAATGTAAACTGGGAAGTAGATTATCAAAGTCATATTTGGTTGTCATGAACACTTAAATAAGCCACATTATAAAAGCAAAAATTCTGTATCTGTGTCTCAGGTGTTGAATTTGAAGTTAGGAAAAATGGATGCATCTAACATTGAGAGGTAAAGGAGACTCAAAGTTTTTCAGTGCTTACTCAAAGAGACTGAAAATTGGTGAAAACTATGTAGAGAAGATTAAACATTATGCCTGTTTTGGGGGAAATGTTAATAGAATATAACAGGCTCCATCATGTTGTTTCCTCAAAACTGGTGAAAGTTAGCATCACCAAATATCCATGGGTTTCCTTACTTGTGCATGCCATTGTGGGTGGATCAGACTCTCTCCTGAAATAATCCTTTTCACAGACACAAGAGGTTGAAGCTTCCTCATGGGTATAACTGTGAGGTGGACATTTGCCGCAGCTCTGGATGTGAGGTGAGGCTTTGAAGAACCCAGGTCTGCACACTGTCAAAAGAAATAAGAGACTAAGCTTTTCCCTGAAACAGATGCAGTGTTTGTTTTGTGAATAATGCCATTACTTTGACTAGTATACGCAGATTACAGATAACACAATCTTTGCACCAATTGCAATAATTTTTCATAAGCTTCTGGATCATAAATACCAGGTTATTCATTCAAATAATCAAATATTAATTTAAAGCACTTAAATATTTATAGAATGTACTTGCTTGTAATGATTTTTATGCTACAGGAGCTTATAGAGAATTGTATTGATAAAAGGCAAACACTTGTATGTATTTAAAACTTAAAACAGTGCTTTGTGTATGATTTTCACTCACTTTATTATTACCACAACTATGCTAAAGAGATTAATATTATTCCATTTAATGCTAAAATGGCATGATAAAAAGTAGCTGCTCAAAATTGTTTTATTGAATAATAAATAAATTAGTCAGTGCTAAATGCCTCATAAATTCTGTTAGATTGGAGAGAATGCATAGGTGACCTGGTATATCAACCATATTATTTTGATTTCAGGAGGAGTTAGTTGACATTTGTTTTACATTTACTTCATTTTAGAACTTTTCTTTGAGACACCTACTGATTCAACATTTATTCTAACATCAGTAAGGCTTATATACTATACAAATTCTAATGATTTCTTAAGGGCAAACATTATGCCTTATTCAGTTTTGCACTTACTTATTCCAGTGTTTGAACACAAAAGGCATAAAAAGGGCTCTACGAAATGTGTAAATGAATGAATAGAGTGGCATGAATATTATAACTTAACTATTTAGAATCACATAAAGAAAGTGTTTTCTGATATTTCTGTTAGTATTTCTAAACTTATGGTCAGGTAGTGCTCATGAAGTAAATCTTTATATTCTGTGGATTTCCTACATGTTCATATTATTCCTGTTTCTCAATGGCTAATAAAGCCAAACTTTAATATTCTATTGCTCAGTATGTGTCACTTGAAGACTACTAAACTGGTGGTTTGAATGCTTTGTGTAGCTTACTTTACATAAGGCTAATCAACTATGTTTTTCTATTTTCAAAGCTCACTACATACACTGAAGTATCATGTACATTTGCCGAAGCCCAAAGGGGAACTTGTATTTCAGTAGAAATTTCTGATAGACATAATGAATTGGGGCCAATTTTCATATGCTATAAATGATTTCATGTTTTAGTAATCCATGCTAAGGCTCTCTGCCATCACCATGAATAATCAGGAATTGGCAAAATTGAGAAGGTACTCTTTTCAGTAGATCTAATTATAGTGATAGTAAAGCCTTAATGTTCTTATAAATTCTGAGAGAATGTGAAGGTATTTGAAAGATAAGAAGAGCTTTTTGATTGTATTAGGGACATTCCTGTAGTTAAATGATTAGGAGAAGATTTAAAATATTATTTTTCTTATAATAGGATTGCCGTAGCAGCCAATACCATACATAGTTAAGTTATTCAATTTTTCTTCTTTTATCCTTTTAGTAAAACAATTCTCTCTTTAAACACTATTTGCTTTCAAAGATATGAAGTATCAATTCACATGTTCTAAGTATTTGGAATTCATTTACCATTTATGAAACAAAAGTCATTTCTTTTCTTTTCAATGAGTGGCTCTAACTTAAACACTTTATATTATATCACATATAACACTGCTGTTCAAATCCCCAAGGGAGCTTTGGAACTAGAAAATAATATGAATCAAAGTAAAAAGTAGATAAATGTATCTTTCTGTTCAGTTCAACAAAATAATTTCAGCAGGTATGGTGGGCCAGAAACTCTACTTGGACTCGTTTCAGAGAGTAACAAGATAGACACAGCCTTGACTTTATGAATCTTAAAGGCATTCCATAAATATTATAAATATTATTACACTAGGTAAAGAAAAAAGAGCTATAGCAGTGAAGGTATATACCCAATTTAACCTGGATAATTAAAGAGAGACTTCCCTCAGGATGCTGAGTCTCTGCTGATATTTGAAAGATTAGGAAAATAATTTGAGTTAGAGTGCATTAGTGCCTTAAAGAGAGAAATCATTTCAAAGGATCACATGAAGTGGAGAACAAATAGAGACATGGAAAATACTAAAGAATTGATCAGGAAGGTAGTCAAATAAAGTGGAAGAGACAAATTTATACAGGACAGAGGGCACCGGGCCACTAAAACCTTATATCTTTTATCAGATTTTTGGTACTTTTTCCTTTATAGGGAAAGAGGTCATTAGCAAGTTCCCCCAGTCCCAGCTTTATTAAGGTTTAACTGACAAATGAAAATGGAATATATATACAGTAACTGCAAAGTTATTAAGCCAGGGAATAATGAGATCAAAGTGGTGTTTATGAGATCATTACACAGCAGCCTAGGTAAAAATCAAGAACAGGAGCAAAGAGGTCTTTTGTTTCTATTGCATTGGTTCAGAAAGAGACAATGTCATTTAACCAGAGTAGTTCCAGCAGTGATCAACAAAACTAGGTGAATTCAAGAAATGAGAATGAGGTAAAATCAACTAAATTTCATGATATATTTAATGAGTTAGATGAATGAGTGGAAAATTATAAGAATGACTAGATGGTATTTGGCTTAAACATCACAGAAAATACTGGCATCATTTTCTCAGAGAACAGAACAAGAAATGTGTTGGAGAAGATAATGAGTAATATCTAAGGTATTATTTAATTTGAGGTGGTTGAAGTAATGCAAACAGATGTTTAGAGAGAAAAAGAATTGTGTGGTGCAATATTATCCAAGAAAAATATCATAAACTGTAATTATTCATCATCTTCAAAACATGACCCTGAATTCCAAGGGTCATAGAACCCTGCTAGACAAAGTTATATTATTCCCTTTGTTAACTTCATTTCCAGTATCAACAGGATTATCTTGTAGTGTCTCCTTTTTCTTCAACTCCTTATGAGCTCTGTTTCTGATACTATCAGCTGATGCAGTCATTTGTCTTGTGCTGACATAATAAAAGTGATCAAGAAGAAACTTTCTCATTTCCTACCACCAAATCTCCAAACCTATATGTCATGGTACCCATCCTGTCTACCTTTATTTCTATCAAAATAAAATGTATCCTTGTTCATATAAAATAAAAGTATGGGCATTTGAAGTAGCAACCCCCAATCTGCTCTCTGAGATGAAGCTTCCAAGTAGCTACAGTCTTTTTGAGATGCTCAAAAACAAAGCAAAACAAAACCAACAACAAAACTATCAACCTTACATGATCCCAATTTTTCCAGTTTTGTTCCACTTTCAGGATATGATTTCTTAAAATATTTTCCATACCTACATCTGCAGTTCCTCATTTTAAATCACACGACTACTCACTCCACTCCATTGAAACCCTCAATGAATATTACTTTAGTTAAGATTGCAGTTACTTTCTTGCCATACTCACTTCTTAGCAATATTTGACATGCCCTCTTTCTGGAAACTCCAGACATTTTCATTACAAAATGCTAGCACAGCCTGCATGTTTCCAAGTAATATTTAAAAGCTCTTTAAAGGCTGTCTCCTACCACACTCATTGTCTCCACCCACACCAGTCTACTTAATTCGTACACCTGAGAAACTCTTCTCTGCCTCTGAACACTACAGGAAAAGCATTCTCAGCTAACAGACAAGAAACATAAATAAATAAATGTATAATATTTTTTTTTAAAAGAGCTTGTAGTCCAACAAGCTTTTTTCATTTAATCTGAAAGCATTTGGAAGACACTGTATATATAATTTGTTTTTTGAGAGCATGCTTTCTGACCATAACTGTGACAAGACATGTTTGGGTTGTCTGAGAAAATAAAAACCTTCTTCACACACATAAAATTATAGTGTGGAATAATAAATAATAATAAACAAATCATGACAAAGAGAGGCAAAACTGACATTTTACATTTTAATTATGACAACATTTAAGAAATAATTATTTAGATAACGAATAAAGTTTATTTAAATACCAACCCAATATGTTTTATTAAAAATAAATTAAGCTTCTAGAGCAAAGTTGTTTCATATGATGTGTGTACACTACCTAAATATCATTTAGAAAACACTATGCCAGTAATTTGAGTTGGGCAAAGCGGAGTAGACAAAAAATGCACCTGATGTTAACATGTTTTATGAGACTATTGTGGCAACATTCGGGGGGAAAGAAAATCATGTTTAATAATTATTTCTACACATGCTTGAAGGCTCATGTTTTAAATGCAACAATTTCCATGGTATATATGCTAATCTGCAATAATATAGGTTCTTTCCCTACTTACCCTTTAAACCTTTGAGCCATCTATTTAGTATGTCTCAGTGCAGGTAGTAAAATTTTATTATTATTATTATTATTATTATTATTTTTTTTTTTTTGAGACGGAGTTTCACTCATGTTACCCAGGCTGGGAGTGCAATGGCACGACCTCGGCTCACCGCAACCTCCGCCTCCTGGGTTCAGGCAATTCTCCTGCCTCAGCCTCCTGAGTAGCTGGGATTACAGGCACGTGCCACCATGCCCAGCTAATTTTTTGTATTTTTAGTAGAGACGGGGTTTCACCATGTTGACCAGGGTGGTCTCGATCTCTTGACCTCGTGATCCACCCGCCTCGGCCTCCCAAAGTGCTGGGATTACAGGCTTGAGCCACCATTCCCGGCCTATTATTATTTTAATTGTGTAAAGTCTCATCCTCCTTCAGTTTATATGAACATTGCAAAGAACAGAAACTGTTCATTTGATGATATTCATCACATGGAGCATAGTTCTTTGTACTAAAGAAATATTCATTAGTATTTATTGGTGTAAATACTACTTTTGTGTCCTTCTCTGGGTCTAAATGACACAGCAGAAACTTATGAAAAGCTGATTAACATGAATTATTTAAATATTAAGTACTGGTAAGTAAAAAGTAACATGCATTGCAGTCTTCACTTATGACTTTAGAAATTTTACACAAGCCACCAAAGTCTAGCTTTCATATTGATCACTTCAGAAATGAAAATATTAATGACATATATTTTAAAAAGTATAAAAAATAAATCAAAAACATTATCATCAATATTCAAACAGAGGTTTTCACTTATAAAAATTGTGAAATTTGCTGTAAAATATTATAAGAAATTGTTTAAATATCCTCAAAATTGCCAAAAAGTTATTAAACTGACAAATTGGATTGATTTTTCATAATATTTTCAATTAAATTACTTTCAATGTCTCCAGTATGTTTTACCCTTAAAGAGTTATTAACCTTGGGCTAACCAAGTATAGTTACTTCATAATTCAAAGTCAACACTCCAGAAACATGGCCACAAAAAAACTTTTAAAAACATTAATATACATGATAATTATGAATTTAGTAATTCAAAATATTACAATTATCTCCATTAGAATTAAAATATACAGCCACATGTTTGTGTATGTATATGCATGCTATACATATACATAATTGAATTAAAAATGCACAGGCTATTGTTGTTTACAATGTTCAAGGTATAATTAACTTTCAAAAGCATTGCTGGGATTTATTAAGTATGTTTTATTGAGAAAGACAGAAAATCACTATGAACAATGTTTATCTACCATACCTCTATCATCTGTGAATTATCAGAGGATTATAAGCTAAGCTAAGTGAATTATATTTATTTAATACATTTTTCAAAATAAGGTACTGAGAAGATAGTTTAATGTGGGTTTAACATATGTGTTTGCTAAGAAAAACAGCATAACACAGAATGCCATAAGGAAATTACAGCTCAAAACATGCCATATTTTAAGTACCATAAATATTATTAATTATACCAAAATTTAACAGTGACAGCATTTTATCCTTGTATTTACAACGTTAGAAGTATAGCCAGAGCAAACAGGTAAGAGAAACAATAAAAGGCATCCAAGTAGGAAAAGAAGTTAAACTACTTCTCCACTGACAATGTGATTCTGTACTTAGAAAACCCTAGAAACTTTACCAAAAGGTTCCTGGAACTGATAAATAACTTCAGTAAACCTTCTGGATACAAAATCCATGTATAAAAATCAGTAACATTCTATATGCCCATAATATTCAAGATGAAAGTAAAATCAAGAATGTCCCATTCACAATAGCCACAAAAAATAAAATATGTAGTAGTACATTGAATCAAAGAGGTGAAAGATCTCTACAGAAAAAACTACAAAACACTACTGAAATAAACCATAGATGACATAAACAAATGGAAAAACATTTCATACTTATGGTTTGGAGGAATCAATATCAATAAAATGCCAAACTGCCCAACGCAATGTGCAGATTCAACACTATTTCTATTAAACTACTGATATCATTTTTCACAGAATTAAACAAAACTATTTCAAAATTTTGTGTTTCATATGGAAACACAAAAGGGCCCAAATAGCTGAAGTAATCGTAAGCCAAAAAGAACAAAGCAGGAGGCATTACATTACCCAACTTGAAACTATAGTATTAGGTTACAGTAAGTGAAACAGCACAATATTGGTACAAAAGCAGACACATAGACAAATGGAACATAATAAAGAGTCCAGAAATAAAACTGCACACCTACAGCCTTCTGGTCTTTTACAAAGTCAACAAAAATATGCATTAGGGGAAAAACTTCCCATTCAATAAATGATGTTGGTATATAGCTTGCTGGCTATAGGCAGAAGAATGAAACTAGACCCCCTACATTTTACTATGTGCAAAAATTAACTCAAGATAAATTGAAGATTTAAATTTCAGGTTTCAAACTACAAAAACCCTAGAAGAAAACCTAGGAAGCACCATTTTGGGCATGACCTTGAAAAATAGAATGTATGGTTAAGTCTTTAAAAGCAACTGCAACAAAAACAAAAATAAAAAGTGAGATCTAATTAACCTAAAGATATTCTGCACAGCAAGAAAACCTATTAACAAAGTAAGCAGATAACCTGCAGAATGAAAAAAGCTTGCAAACTATGAATCTGACAAAGATCTAATATCTAGACTCCGTTAGGAACTTAACTAAACAAGCAAAAAAATAACCCCATTAAAAAGCAGGCAAAATACATGAACAAACAATTCTCAAAAGAAAAGATACAATCAGCCAACAAACATAGAAACATGCTCAACATCACTAATCATCAGAGAAATGCAAATCAAAATGCAAATTGAAACCACAATGAGATACCATCTCACAAAGTCAGAATGGTGATTATTTAAAAGTCAGGAAACAACAGATGCTGGTGAGGCTGTGGAGAAAAGGGGAAGCTTATACACTGTTGGTGGGAATGCAATTAGTTCAGCACTTTGGAGAGCAGTTTGGAGATTTCTCAAAGAACTGAAAATGGTACTACTCAACCCAGTAATTGTATTACTGGATATAACCAAAAGAAAATAAGTTGTTCTGTCAAAAAAAAATACATGTACTCATATGTTCAGTGAAGTACTAATCAATAGTAAAGGTACAGTATTAAATCGCAAAAGCAGGAATTAACCTTGGTGCACATCAATGGTGGATGGATAAAGAAGATGTGGTACATATACACCATGGAATACTATACAACAATAAAAAAAGAACAAAATCATATCCTTTGCAGCAACATGGATGCAACTGAAAACTATCATCCTAAGTGAATTAATGCAGGAACAGAAAACCAAATACTATATAGTCTCACTTATAAGTGGGAGCTAAACTTTGCATACTCATAAACATAAAGATGGCAACAATAGACAAGAGGCACTACTAGAGGGAAGAAGGAGGAATGAAGTTGAGATAGGGTTAACAAACTAACTGTTGGGTACTATGTTCACTACCTGAGTGATGGAATCATGGTATCCCAAATTTCACCATCATATAATATATCCATGTAACAAACCTGTACAGGTACCCCCTGAATCTAAAAGAAAGCTTGAAATTGTTTTTTTAAATGTCTGCTCAGTATAAAAGTAGGTATTGTGTTAAAACATTGATACAATTAAAATGAATTTAAACTAGGAGCTCTAAAATTTGGCAGCATCTCTTGAATTATTGCAAAAAGAAACAGGTAATGAGACCTACTTAAGAATCTAGAGTTAACTGGCTAACTTGAATATAAATTTAAATGATTGAAGACAATAAGGCTAATTCTAATATTAGAATATTACATTGGAAAAGGACAGCAATAATATTGATAAATACATTAAATCTCTATCTGTAATGTATTTTTAATTTATGTTCACCAAATATTGGCATAAATTCAAAGATGATATAATATTTATTAATAAAACATAAAATAAATTTGGTTACATATTTATTCATCCACAATATGTAACAAACCAGGGTTTTGTGCCATAAACTGTACTGAATATGAGATATACAAATATAATTAAGACTTTTTTATTGCTATCATGCCATTAAATAACTTAGTTGTGTGGCATTACCTCATAAATTATCCGTCATATATTTAGAGATACATTAATTGTTTAATGGTGTTTAATATTAACATATACATTTTTGAAAAGTCATTCAAGACAATTTTAGTAACATTCATGTATCTGGTATACACACACACACATGCAAACACATACACACACATACATATATATACATATTGATTTAACCAAATTGTGGATCATCAGTAACAAATATATGTACATTTTGTTGTGTGTGTATATGTAATATAAATTGTAGTGTGTGTACCTAAAAATAAAATCATAAATAAAATAAAGCTGTGTAAAGTATTAGAAATTGCTTAGGATTATATTATTTTCACATTTTTATATTGCTAAAATTATATCTTTTATAGAGGTGTTTTATCACATAATATCATTGATTAACTCTAATACTAACTTCCTTCCCATAATTCAAAGAGACTATTACCTCATTTAGCATTCAGAAAAAGGTAGAATATTTTTAAATTTAGTAAAAATGTATTAGGTACCAGATATTACTTCCTGCTTTATTTTTAAAATGACAAATTCTACACCTCATTATCAGCAAAGTTAGAAAATTTTAGAAAATATTGAAAAAAAATATAGATAGCACAAATTCGCCATGTAATCTAGGACAGAAAGTTTGTCATGTTCGAATGAAGTACACTGATTTTGATTATTATGCTTTTCTGAATTATTCACTGACAAATAATGTAGCCTCCTGATTAAGATAAATAGCTAAGCTGAACTAATTTCAGTTTCACAAGTTTAAATGCCAAGGGTATAGAAAAGTATTTACAGGAAGACATTCTTCAGTGACGTGATGGTGTGTGCTCCCATCTTGACAATGTGGACCTGCTAGACATAAAGCTCATTTTGGAAGTGACACATGGCTTTTTGACCGTAGACTCTCATAAATCACAGTATTACCTTTTATGTTTTATCTAACTGAATCTTCACTGAAATAAAAGCTATATAATTTCAGCCGTTCTTCAAAGGTTTCTAGGAACAATTTGTATAATATAAATATGTATCATAAATAATAGAATTCAAGGTATCTTTCAAAGCAGAGTTGACTTTCCCCTTAATCACTGATTCCTCTATAGTACTAAGTTGTTTTAGATAATTTTACAATTTTATTTTAATTAAGATGATAAGCAGTTATTCTATCCCAAACAAATAAATGTGAATTAGTTCAGAAATAAGAGTACTTTAGTAGTAGTGTGTGTAAGAGCATATATATGTACGCTTGTCTATGTGCAAAACATTTTAAATATTTGGTTACATATTTCCCACTTCATCAAAAAATTTTAATTCGATAAAGATTTGAGAGTTGGAAAGAAGTATTTCTGCTGTCAAAATGAACAGACTTGGAAAGAACACACTAAAAGGCTAGGAAAAGTTAGAATAAGCTGTGCTTGAATTAAGCATTATGCCTTCTCCAGTCTTAAACTTGTATTTCTTCTACTTCATAGACAAATAAAAGGTATTTATTTGCATAAAAGTTCATCTTGACTCAAACACAGTATTTATAGTTGTTTTATTGTGTCATTTTTGTCTTATTAACAAATGGTACTTTTGAATAGTCTTTCACAATTTAAACTCTTCATAAAAAAAGGATCCACTGTCAAAAAGTTTAATAAATTCAGTTTCTTGTGAATGTGTACTTTAGGAAAGTAGAAAATTAAATTAAATTAAATTTAAATTAAATGACTTTTCAATTTTAAGTGAAAATTTTCTGGCACCTTGCTTTACCATGTGTTCAACTAGTGAAAGCATAAAGCCAAAAATGTCAAAGGGTGGTTTGCTCACAAAATATTAAGAAAATGCACTCTCACACAAGTTTTTAGAGCACCTAAATTTAGCACCATGCCTTGCAAATTTTTTCAACATATTTTATAGGTTAATTGTCAAGCCAGAAATGTTATGTCTTTTTCTTCTTCTCAAGCAAAATTATCATTTATAATTATTTTGTAAGTTTAGAGAAAAGCCAGACAACTATGTTTTTAAGAGTGATTTAACCATGGGAATCTGTTTAAAGAGAAAAATCTGTGGATGAATCCTATCTCACTTGAAACCATGACAAAAATACTAGTATTTGCTTACTGATAATACAACATATATTATTTTGTCTAAATTAAAAGATACCCAAATTCCCCACTTATAGTTTTCTCTCAGCGTAGGCAAACATAATTTTTGTGTACAAGTTGATTCAACGACATGACATTTAGGCTCTTTTACTCTGTTTCATATTAATATGATGAAAAATATAAACTAAGTACTCATGAAATAACCTCATATCAGCCTTTAGTTTTTCCTTATTACATGTGCTTTTGTGAACATTTGTGTTAACCTGAGTGTTTATTGCTTGATAGGTAGGATGCACAGTTTTTTTTTTTTTTTTTAATGTGCCTTTATTTATTTATTTATTTATTTTTTTCCCATTTATTTATTTTATTGTATTTTAGGTTTTGGGGTACATGTGAAGAACATGCAAAATTGTTGCATAGGAACACACATGGTAGTGTGATTTGCTGCCTTCCTCCCCATCACCTACATCTGGCATTTTTCCCCCTGCCATCCCCCCCCAGCTCCCCACCCCCCACCGTCCCTCCCCTATTTCCCCCCAACTGACCCCAGTGTGTAGTGCTCCCCTCCCTGTGTCCATGTGCTCTCATCGTTCAACACCCGCCTACGAGTGAGAACATGCGGTGTTTGATCTTCTGCTCCTCTGTCAGTTTGCTGAGAATGATGGTTTCCAGTTTCATCCATGTCCCCACAAAGGACCCAAACTCATCGTTTTTGATGGCTGCATAATATTCCATGGTGTATATGTGCCACATTTTCCCTATCCAGTGGATGCACAGTTTAACTGTAAGCTGGACGATTTATTCTGTAATTCAAAGAAAAGCTTAATGACCTGTGTATTTGATTTGAAGTATCCATTATTTTAGATTCAAGTAGTGAGATCTGCCTTGATTAATTCATGTCTGTATGGTCATAAGTCCAACTATGAATCATTAAGTGAATTTTTTGTGGTTAATGCAGAAAAACTTTCACTTAGGCACAAAAGCAACCAACACATTTGTTATAAAAGGATATGCAACGTCTTGGCCTTGGTTGCTAAGGTGGAAATAATGCTTTCTGTCATGAATATTTCTACTTGTACCATTGGACATTACGACTCAGTTTATTAACTCAGAAGAAAATCCTACCTATGTGACAAAATTATATTCCCTTTCATAAAATAAAAAAGTATAATGAACTATATGCTATTTTTTGAATAAAGAATAAAACCATTACATGTAGTATAAAAGGCATTCATGATTACATTTTCTCCAAGCAACAATTAAGACAAAAAGAAAAGTTATTCACCAGTCAAGTTAGAGAATCATTGCCCAGGTTGTATATGATGTAATCAAAATATTAACAATGCAGTTCCTTTTAAAGCATAGATAGTTAGATATAAAGTTTGCACACTGTAATTTGACTTAAAAACAGAAAGAAATGTAAAAAACTACCCCAGTTGTGAGAACATCTTCTTGGAGTAACATATTTGTGTCTATGAATATAAATATAGTACAGGAAGTATGGAGAAAACATTGGGCACACTGTTGCTCTAAACTAGTTTTCTTCAAATTGTATGCTGAGAATTAAAATGAATCAAGTCATTTTGCAAATGTTCAATGCAAATCTATAAAATGCTCCTCTTTTGAATTGAAAATCTGTAAATTAGCAAAACCAACTGGCTAATGACATTCATTTGGTAAAAGCAGTCATCAATTCGCCCCTATTTTTCAGTGTGCAAGTGTCCTACTGGGTCTCAAATTAAACGATTTCACATGTCAGCATTTAGGAACATACTTTTTAACTTACAGAATAGGAAATTTATTCTCAGAATAACTGAGTAAAGACTGTCCTGTAATAACATACCTTATCTCTAAAAGTATATTTTGTAGTATTACATATTATTTATCTATATTTAGTTAACTGGTTGACCTGTTTAATACAATCATTACTACAGAAATATTCAATTGCTCCCAGCGTTTATATTTATGTCCTAGGTATCCGGGGATATCAATTTCAAAACACAAATGAGTCTTGGATTTTTTGCAGCAGCCAGAGAGGGAAGAAAAGGAAGCCAGAAAAACAATAACTCTAAAAGGCTGATTATAGGGATGGTTAGAAAACAGTGTCCTGATTTTCTAATATGGGCACTTAAACTTTATGATTGTATCTTAATCCAAATTAGATTACATTGTTAAGCATACTCCTTTTCCATTGTTATTTTATGACTACTAATCTGCTACCATTTATCAGAACATTCCCACTTTTGTGACCCTATGACAAAGCAATAATAGTACCAGTAGCTACACTAATAAAACAATCTGACATTTATTCAGCATGTTCACTAGTGCCAGCCAGTGAGTAAAATTCTACACAGATGCAGATCATTTCATAAACATAATCATCATACGAAGTGAGTAGTAAATTTCTGTTTTATAGGTATAATGCTAGACAATATGACTAAATTCTTAAAAGCACTAAGTGAAGAACCTGGGAGTTCAGTACAAGTGGATGCAGTAACACAGCTAAGCCTTCTTACAAATGTTCTAACCATTGTAGAAGACATTTCAAGTCTATCCTTTGCAATTTCAGATAATACAGACTTCTATTAGCAAGACTTTAATTCACTAGTTTTTCTTAATTACTATATTCTCCATAGTGTTTGTTCTTAGCTCTTCCAGCCCATGATACCACACACTATCTTCTCCTTTGGTTATGAACTTTGAGGTCACATAGACTTGAATTCAATATTAATAAGTTTATATTTTTTCTATATGAGCCTTGACATTTCCTTATCATAAAATAGTGCCTCTCTTAGGGAATTTCTGTGAGGGTTTAATCGGAATGTGTATATGTGTGGGTATAATTGCTGGCAGCAAAAGCTAAGCACTCAGTAGCTCTTTCAAAACATTAGAATGATTACGACGATTAATTTGGCAATGGTCATTGAGGTTTAGCTGCCTCAGTGTCTGTCCACTTCAATACAAAACTGATATCTCACAATCACTGCAGAACTGAATATAACTGTGGAGGCAACTGACAAACGCCTGACATAATCCACAAACATGCTAGACTTGTATATGAAGCTCAAGTATATGTCATTCCTCCCATCACAGTTTTTTTTCCCCATTGAGGGATAATCTAGCATTTAAGTCAAAATGCAAAATAAAGTTTTATAAGGATACAATAAAAACATAAATTAAGAAGAAATTTTAGGACTTTTAGTTATCAAGTCAAGAAAGAAATGAAATAAACTGCCTAAGGTCATATGGAAACTGAAGACTAGAATTTTGGCTGCTGATTCCAATATTATGCTCTTTAAAATGCAATATGAATCTATTTCCAAAAGGATAATAATTCATTTATAAGACAAAAATAAACCTTGTAGAACCATATGCCATTGAAGGATTTTTTTTGTTTTTCTCTTTTTTCATTATTCCTGTACCTCTTCCACTTACACTGTTTCTCAAATACCTGAGATTAGTCTTTCATAATGTCATCTACTTCAGACTCAACCTAAGGACATATCTAAAACTAACACTAGAATTGGCATAAACTCAGTATATTTACTTTAATTAGAAATTAAAACTTGAAGAGACTGTCTTACTAAAAATAAGAAGTAAAGTTGATCTTTTTAGTAAAAAACAGCATAAACTTTTATGAGGCTACAATTTGACCTATGATAATTTTTCCTTCCCCAGACATAAAACATACAAACATTAATTTTCTTTGTCTTTGTGAGCTTCAGAGGGATGTAAGATATATAAATTCTCTTGTAACTTTTCTAGCATAATATCACAATATTAGAAAAATATGTTCTCTGAAATTAATTTTATTCATTCAAATAATATGAAATGACTAATTTAAGGTTAATGAAAAAGGCTAATGAAAGCACACTCAAGTAAGCTATAGAACTTTAGGTTTTATGTTTCTCTTTTGTTAAAACATTTTCACAACATAAGCCTATCTCATTGAAATATTTTATAGCATGAAACGTATCAAATTGATAATAAAGGAAGAATATTTGTCATGGACTAGACAAAATTTTGCATCTTTCCCAAATTCACGAGCTAAAGCTGTAGCCCCCAATTTGGTGGCATTTGAAGATGGGTCCTTAGGGAGGTAATTATGATAAGATTAGATCATGAGAGTGGGCCTTTGTGCCTTATAAGAAGAGGATGATCCCTCAATCTTTCTCTCTCTCTCTCTCTCTCTCTCTCTCTCTGTCTCTCCACCTGTATCATGGAGAAATGGTAAGGTGAGGACACAGTGGGAAAGCAGCTCCCTGAAAGCCAGGAAGATAGCCCACACCAAGAAATTCATGACCTGCACTTTGATCTTGGACTTCCTAACCTCCAGACTGTAGTCTAGCCTCGAGACTTCTGCTGCTCAAGCCACCAAGCCTGTGGTTATGACAACCCAAGCTGATTAATGTTGTATTACTCAACAAAGAAGTACGGGGTAGAGAAGTGGTAAGCAAAGTGTCTGTTTGGCATGGCATCAATTAAGTTATGCCTTTAAAAAATTATCTTTATAAGAGACACTTGCACTTCAGTAACACGTTAAGAACACCTTGTAAGCATGGCTTAACTCAAGAGTAGTGTTTAAAAAATAAATAAAAGATTTTCTGTGTGTGATGACTAGTTGTGATGATCAGTTTTTATATCTTAAAAATGTATGTATGGTAATGGTAAGATTTCATCAGTGGGACTACCTCAAATATATTTTGTTAACATTGACTTATGAAGATTTTGCCTTATAGTATAAAATACAGTGCATATGTATATATATTTCAATTTGACACTCTGAACCATTTAATATGTATTTACTTTAAACCCCCAATTCTATAAAATTTATAATCTTAGAAAGTGGTGACAATTGCAAAGGGCATAAGAAAAGTTTTGCAAATCTTATCTAACACTGTGGGTAATTTACATAACATTTTTAAGGCAATTTTCACAGACCATCCTTTAACATCTCAGACTAATACTTGGGTTTTTAAGCAATGGTTGGTATGCTAAAGCTTATTTGTGTAAGATAATTTATTTCCAAATCCTAGAAAACAAAACACATTTATTTCCAAATCCTAGGAAACAAAACACATTGTACATTTCCATATGCAAATGTACATTTGGCTGAAATACAGAGTAAAAGAGAGATATGCTAGAAAATAATCAGTAGTCAAGTGAAAACATGTAACAATAATTGAAAAAAATTTCAAAGTTTATTGAGTGCTATGTGCCAGGCATGTGCTATTCAGGGGTATGCATAGGGGTAAAAAAGACAGGTTTGATAGGTGCTATAAGAGGGATTTATGAGAATAAGTAAGAGGAATACCCAATGGTCGGGAATGAAAAGAGGGTCATAGTCTGCCTGAATGAAGTAATAACTTTGTTTAATTATGAGGGAAAACGTAACCACTTACAGATTAAGAGTGGACAGGCTGGGTAAAAATGCACCCAACTCAACTCATCATTAACAGTAGTTATTATTAAGAATAGTTAATATGACACTAAGTATAATATTGCTAGTGATCACTGAACACACAGAAAAAAATAAAAATAAATAATATGTCAAGAACTGTATTAATTTTAATAGACATTTGATATGGTTTGGATCTATGGCCCCTTCAAATCTCATGTTCAATTGTAATCTCCAGTGTTGGAGGTGGGGCCTGGTGGGAGGTGATTCGATGATGGGGGTGCATCCTTCATGAATGGTGAACCCACCCTATCATTGGTGCTGTTTTTGTGGCAGAGAGCTCATAAGATCTCGTTGTTCAAAAGTGTGTAGCACCTTCCTGCTCTGTCTTTCTTGCTGCTATGGCCATATGAAGTGCCGGCTTCCTGGTCGCCATCTACCATGATTGTAAGTTTTCTGAGGTTCCCTGAGAGGCTGAGCAGAAGTCGCTATACTTTCTGTAAAACTTGCAGAACTATGCGTTGAATAAGCCTTTTCTTTTGTAACTTATCCAGTCTCAGGTGTTATAGCATTGAGAGACATACTAATACAATATTCTAAATACAAAGGCTATTGTGTTTCATATTGATCTCATAGTAAACCATCAAACACCAAAATACCATGAACATGAAATGTAAATGAATGCACCTAACTGTTAAAATATCTATTATGCATGCCAGCATTAAAAATTAATCTGCTTGCAAAATCTGGAAAACAAACACTTTCAAAAGTCAGATGTGTGATGGCTTTACTAGAATTGAAAGTCTGGTGTCCTATAATTAAGCATGCCATGCAGATTTGGCTCTGAGCCTGTAGAGAAAGAGGGAATCTCAGATTATTATGTGGTTTGGACAACTGAAGTAATTTGTGGTTAGGAAATAAGGCATTTGGGAGAAGTAACTCTGATTTATGTCATAGGTATTTGCTCTACCCACATTTTAGGACCTTAAAGAACTAAACTGTTATAAATGTGGTTCTTAAGAAGCAACCAAATATTCTTGATAGATTTTCATTTATGTAAGCACATAGTATAAACAGCAAGTTTTTGCTTTAATATATTTTTCCTTAGTTCTGTTGAGTGTTTAAAGATGAAAATTTTTCCTAATAATTTTTTGAATTATTATTTTGATGAATCATATTTTATAGTGGAGTGTTTCAAAAGGTTTCTAAGCACTTCTAAATCTTTTTCACTGTTTTGTGTTTTTAAAGGCATCTGAAGTTCTACCATTTTTTATATTTATCCACATAAAAAAGTCCATACTTGAAACTTACTGAGTATCTATTATATGGCAGCCTTGTCCTAGTGCTTTTTAATGTTTTCACACTTCACCTCCCATTTTGTCCCTTACCTATTGAATCTTCTTTGTATAACTCTGTATACCCCTTTGTTTTTGAGTCCACCTGTCTCTCTCACTACCAAAACTCCTAAAAACCTACTATTGTGACTGTTCTTCTACTTAAAATTATCAGGAAACTCTTCTTTATCTTTAATCTTTTTTCATGTTCTCTTTACCTTTTTGCACTACCAAAGCTATGGCTTTCTCCTGATGGTACTAACTGTCCAGTAGTAGCTATTTTCTCGCATGCTTGCTATAACAGGGTTCTGCACAGCGTAGCTCTCCCCTCCGCTCTTCATTGCACTTTCCAAATCTTGCTCCTGGCGGTAGATTTTATTTCCCACCGTGGTTACCACATGGTTCCATTCCACATTATTTCCTTGCAATCTGATGTTTACATTCTTCTCATCGTTAAGTGAGACCCATGTCTCTGTCCCCTGAATCTGGGCATGCCTGTGATTAGAGCAGAATTGAGAGTATGCAACTTGGTGCTAGGTATAAAAGGTAATACAGTTTCTGCTTAAATTTCTTGTGACTTTTCATCAGCATCCAGAAGATGCTCAAGAGGCCAGATGAAGAGGCTACATAAAGGTATTCTAGTTTACAGCCTACAGCCCCAGCTAAGGTCCCAACTAACAATTAAAATGAACCTATTGACAGGTGAGTGAATCTTCAGAGTATTCCAGGCTATAGACTTTGAGTTGCCTCAGCTGACACTTTGTGGAACAGAAATGAGCTGTTCCCACTTGGCCTTGTCTAAATAGCAGATTTGTAAGCAAATTGAGTGCAGTGGTTTTCATCAACTACATTTTAAAGGTTATACAGCAATAATAAGAGAACAATCCCATTTTTCTCCCTAAGATGCTCATCATCAAATTTCATGCCATCAAACTATATAATCAATTCAATTCCTAGATACTCCCCTTCACTCCTCAAATATTTAAGCTCTTGGCTATTCCTGCAATAATTCTTGGTAATTAAAGTGTGCACAAACACAAGCCTTTCACAACTCCCAGACCCTTGAACTCTTCTTCAATAATAATCCTATTCTTTACCTACTTCAGCCAATATATCTCATAATAAAACAATAATTCCTATAATCAAATTAAATGTGGTGATTATCAACAGCTGCAAACACCATAATCTCAATTTAAACATCCCATTCTCCAATTTCCACCTATTTATAATCCTCTCTTACTATCTCTAGTGACCTGACTCTACCAACTTGTCAACTCTACATTCCCTAAAATCCATTTCTCCAGCTAAATTTGCACTGTCCCTTTCCACACTAATGGTATTGATTAAACATACTCAACTCCCTTTTCACCTCTGTCATTTTACCTATTACTTAAAGCTACAGTTACTAGCTTTAAAGAAATCTTGTAGTTAGGTAGTAGAAATCCTCCTACATTGCTGTTTTCTTTTTTAAAACAATAACAACAACAACAACATTGCTTTGGCTCATCCAGTTCATTTGCATTTCCATGTGAATTTAAAATCAGCTTACCAATTATACAAATGAAGCCTGTTGAAATTTTAACTGGGATTGTATTATACCTATATGTAAATTTCAGAACACTAAGCATTTAAAAAAAACCTTCCAATCTATTAAGAAGATATATTTCTTCTTTATTTTATTTCTCTCAACAATATTCTGTAGCTTCCACTGACAAGATCTTACACATCTTTTGTTGAACATGTACCTAAGTATTTTATGGTTTTTGTGAAATTAATAGAATTTTTTTAAAATTTTAACTTTCAATAACTTGCAGTTAGTACATAAAAACACAACCTGTTTGGTTATATTATCCTCATATTTGCAAACTTGTGATGGTTAATTTTACTTGTTTACTTAACTGGGGGTGCTGAGATAGCTGGTAAAACATTATTTATGAGTGTGTCTGTGGGGGTGTTTCCAGAAGAGATTAGCATCTGAACAGGTAAACTGAGAAAAGAGCTTCACCCTTGCCAATGTAGCTAGACATCATCCAGTTTCTTAAGGGCCTGAATAGAACAAAAAGTAGGAGAAAGACAGAATTCAATATCTCTTCTTGAGCTAGGACATCCATCTTCTCCTGCCCTTGGACATCAGAGCTCTTTGTTCTCAGGCCTTCGGACTTAGAGGACTGAATTATGCCACTGGCTTCCTGGTTCTCCAGCTTGAAGACAGCAGGTCATGTGACTTCTCAACCTTCATCACATGAGATATTCCCATTATATTACACACTTAAGTAGTTGGTCTTTGAACAATGCAAGGGTTGGGGCATCAACGAGCCCCCAGTCGAAAATTCACTTATAACTTTTGACTCCCACAAAACTTAAATACTAACAGTCATTCACTGGAAACCTTACCAATAACATAAATAGTTGATTAACACATACTTTCTTTATGTGTTATATACTTGATTATTAGAGTAAAGTAAGCTAGAGAAATTAAAATGTTATTTAAAATCATGACATTTACAGTTCATTAAATGAAAGTGGATCATCAGAAAAATCCTTATCCTTGCTCTCTTCATGTTAAGTAGGCTATGAAGGAGGAAGAGGAAAATGTAGCCTTGCTGTTTTAGAAACAATAGAGGCAGTAGAAACTCCAAGTATAAGTGGATTTTTATGCTTTTAAAATCTATATTATCCAAGGTTGAGTTTAAAACCCATGTTGTTCAAGGATCAAGTGTGTTTGTGTGTGTGTGTGAATGTATGTGTGTGTGAGTGTCTGTGTATCTTATTGTTTTTGATTTTCTGGAGAACCCTGAATAGCACACTTATTAAAGTTAGTTATTAATTTTGGTCATTCTTTTGCACATCTATTCTATAAGATGTACTCTGCAAAAGACAAAATTATTTTCCTTTTAAACTTATTTGCCTTTTATTTCTCTTTCTTGCCTTATTACAGTGTCTTATAGACTTCACAAAATCTTGACTAGAAGTGATATTGTTGACTGGAAACTTAATTCTATTGTGGTCAGAACTTAGTATGGACAATTGTTAGTAATTTATTGAGACTAATCTTATAGCACAGAATGTGGCCTATTTTGATCTATACTTGTAAAGAATGTGTACGTTGGCGTGGTATTTTAAAAACGTCAATTAAGTCCAACTGACTTACAGTATTGTTCACATCTATATTTGTATTGATTTCCTATTTACTTACTGTATTAATTACTTAGAGAAGTATATTAAATGTTTTCTGTTTTGAATGTAAATTCATCTATTTCTTTATTAATTTTGTCAAATTTTACTTCATGTAGTTAGGGACTTTTTAAATGTATACGTTTATAATTGCTAATGTCTTTCTGAGGAGTTAACTATTTTATCACTCTGATATATATGACTTTATTTTAACTGATGCTCCTTGTCTTATAGTCTATTTTTATCCAATGTTAATTGCCACCAAAGCCTTCTTATGCTTGCTTCCTTTTTGTTTGGTATGTCTTATTCATTTTTCATTTTTAACCCATCTGTGTCTTTATAGTTAAAATATGTTTCCTATATACAGAATAGTATTAATTTATTCTGAATATTGATTTATTTTGAAGAAATTTTATTCAGAATAAATATGTTTTGATTTTTCATTGTACTCCAATCATCTGTACCTTTATTTGTAGAATTAAGCCAGTTATCACTTAATGTAATTAGTGATAGTTGCATTTAAATTTACTATTATATTATCTGTTTTTTCACACTCTTTGTCTTGTATTTCCCTTTTCTGCATTATTTTGGATTACTGAATAATTTTCACATTCAGCTGGAATGTTGTCTAATTTTTAGTGCTTCTTTTTATTTTAGCTAGCATTTAGAAAATGAGTGATATGTTATTTTTCATGTGGAAAACATTTTCTTTTTCTCTACGCCTCATATTTATTCAAGTTGTAGCTATAATTTTGTTCTAGCAATGAGACAAAAATACAGCCCTTTCCAAAAAAGTTTTCCAAAGTTTAACATACAATGTATTTAAAACTAGACAACATTGTATATAATTTACAAACAGCACTAGAGATTCTACTTTTACCATTACATCTACTAAATTTATTTTAAAATAAACATCTCAAAATAATAAGATTTGTAAGCAAACTCACACTAAAAGATTAATTTTTGAGTTTTAAAAATAATATCCTGTTACAAAGTTAAGTGATAGTTTATTTTCTGCCTTACGAATCAGACAAAAGAACATAATGGACATTTTACATTAGCTTTATCCTAAAGTTTAAAGAACAAATTATTTTACGTTTCAAAAGCTGTGACATTTCAAACTTAATATTTGACTTTGTTGATCATGATATAAATTCCATTTATTATATAAGGATTGTAAATTCATATTTGTTTACATTTACATTTTTTCTTACTTTCATTGCCATTTCCTTTATTATCTCTATCTAAACAATATATGATTTTAAGATGTTTTATGTATTATTTTATAACGCATAAATTAGCAAAAGAGCCCCCCAATCACAAATTTATTAGCTTTTATTCTTAATTCTGCTATATTTTGGTTTGTTTGTAAATACATGTGTTTGTATTCACATACACACACATACACACACACTCACACACACACACACAACCACAAAATATCTTTATATTTCTATATTCCAGTTTCAAATCCAGTACTTTAATCTCCAAATTTGCACACCAACTAAATCCAAATTTGTCAGTATAAAAAAAAAAAAAGACCAACATTTTCTGAATATAACAGAAACAAAAGGCCAAATCTGGTTTTAACTACCCTGGTTTGACATGCATAGATGAAATTTATCATTATGTTCTTATGTCAGATGTACCCTAAGACAGGAACTGTACCCTTTAAATAGAGAAGTTGGCAAAGCTTCTGAAAAGGAGATATGTTTCAGGTATCTCTGAAAATAAAAGCAAAGGATAAAATCATATATGTAAAAGTTTTTATTTTATGTTTTAGTCCCTACTATACTTTTTTCTAACATTTACATCTACTTTTTAATCTTTTGGCTAAATTTTTATCAAAATTAAAGTATGCTGAGCTTGGGAAGAAAGCATTATAGAAATGTCAAACCTAAACTATTATGGTCATAATCATTTGAAAGTCAATGTTGCTGAAATTTGCCCAATAAGGAAGGAAAAGAAAGCACTTCCTTTCCTTTTCTTTGTGTAATCCAGCTACCATTCCCCCCCTGACAAATCCATTTCCCGTTGCTTGACATAAACATGTTATAAAGTAGGAGCCTGCAGCAAGTTCAGCAGCAGCTGTTCATCCCACTGTCTGTGCTTCTCAGATTTAGAGCTGCCAGAGCCTGATTTGTTAAGCTTTGATTCTGAAAATCATTATGTAATTTAACTTTTCCCTTCACTTAAAATTTCATAGTCTATTTAAAATTCTTTATAGTTAACATACAGTGACAACACTCAAAAACCCATCTTTGGATCTTAAGCCCACAGGAACAAAAAAAAAACCCTGAGATCTCACTGATTAAAATATGCTAGGAGTGTTGGAAAGTCTGAGGTCTGTCCTGGCATGGCCTGTATGTATTCTATAGCTTTCAAAGAGGCTCTGGGTCTTTTGTGTCCCAATTCTTTAAGATTACAGGATGGGGATTTCCTGCTTCCTCCCTAATCTGTTGAATTATGAATTATTTTACACAATTGATCATTGTAAATAAATCATATATATATATATATACATATATATACATATATATATTCATATGTATATACATACATATATATATATGATCAATAGTTGCACCTGACTTATTGAAAGTCAGTATCTTGGGCTTTTTTCATTTTAATCTCCCTTTCATACTGGCAAGGAAAATGCTTTTGTGTGTTTTTATATAATTAAAAGAGTAATCCTGACCCTTCTCCAAACCTATTCTGCAACACAGTTAGTTATCTGGAGTACTGAGACATACAAGGTGATTGGTTATTAACATATAACGTGAAGTCTGTGGTTAGTAGTGAAGATTAGGTTTATAGTGTCAACCAGCTCATCCAATATTTACAATGCAGAGAACTGTTTCCTTAACACGAATGTATCAATAATAGATTTTTAGTAAATGTAACAGAAGCAGCAGAGCTGTTTAGTTCATGATTGATTTACAGCTGTTCTTATTGTCCCATCGTCATCTACTCATAAGTCTGGGCATTCATTTGTGATCTGTCCTTCATGAGCTCTTCACTTTTATTTCCTATTCATCCAATTTACTACAGTTAAAGTGATTCAATATCACTTATACAACAGTCCAAATGTGATGGTCTCATATTACACATTTTATTTTAAATCACTCAGTCACTCACTATAAGTGATACCATGGGAATTGAGAATGTTATCAAGGGAGTCTAAAAAGCATGTTCAAAGCAAAAGAGGTGGTAAGAGGTACAAAGAAGAATCATCGTCAAGTGGCTGCTAATATAGGATCAGTTAGTGGAATTAATTTTTTCATGCTCTATTTTCTCCATTCTTAATATTCAAGGACAGCATTGGTGGTTAGACCAATGAATTATCTATATTATTTAATGTATGTTTAATATGATATATTATATATTATAATATTTAGTTACATCTAATACAGCATATTCTATTACATATTGCCAGAAGCCCATGAAAGTAATAAATATCACATAAAACAACTTTGAGTATTTTTCCTTTGCTCCATGGTTCTCTAAGTAAAGTGACTTCTAATACTGACGGGGCTTAGGCTTTGAAGGTGAAGAGTATAACAACAAAGATGAGTACTTTTTTACTTGGTTTGATACTTCATCTCTCTTTGCTAAAGTAATGAAGAGGATCTGGTTATTTTTTCCCGAGTTCTTTGGCTATCAGCCATTGTAAACTGAATGTGATAAAATATTGAGTTAGCTGTTATAAAAGACAGAGTCTGAGAGGAAAAATGTTGCTTTGCCACTTGATGAAAAACATTTTATAACCAAAATGCAAAGTGGAAGACAGTTTTAAATTCATTTTGCAAATCTAAGGTTCTATGGTATTTTCCTTTGTAGAATTTTTCACATATCAGAAACCAAGAATATCAATTAAGAAGACGGAGTTTACCCAGATAATAAAAAGTACATTCCAAATAGCTTTGGTGAACTTTCGGACCCCTCTTGATTTTTTTAGCCCCTTCTAGCATCTCCTGAGTAAAAGACTAATAAGAGATTTGAATACATAGGATGCCTAAAGGCAAGGTTTCAGGTACAAAGGATTTCTTTTTCCAACTTAGAACAAAGAAAAGGAGAAATGGTGGATACTCCACGTTCATATCACAAGAGTGAAGGTTTTATAAGCCAGATCCAGAAGAGCTCTTTGAAAGCTTAAATGTAAATATCAAACTATGAAATTCCTAGAAATAATTAAAAACAATGGACTAGAAGAACGACCTGGTCTCTCCTTCCAAGCAGTTGAAAACGTAAAAATTTTACTAATGGCAACATTGCTTTCACCATATACTTCATTATATATTTTTTTCTTTTACCATATTCCTGATTGGCTAGAGTAATTAAATAATCAAACAATATAAATGAGATTTTTACAGATAATTTAGAGTACTGAAATATAAACATATATGGATATAATTTTTTTAAAGTATACTATTTCAAAGTGACCAAATAAAGGGAGAACAAGTCTCTGGACAAAATCTAGAAAGTAAAAAGTTTACTGTGCTTTGTCTAACTAGCCAGAGATGGCAAGGTGGACCAAAATGTGTGTCTTTTAAATTGTTCATATATATAATATCCTTTATTGTTGCCTTATGTTTTTATATGCTAACAAACATGCATTTTTATGCTCTTTATATTCTGTACATTTACATACCAGCTTACATTTTATATATATTTTTAGTTTTTTTTTTTTTT
>NW_016107713.1:839503-889353 GCF_001604975.1 Cebus imitator
TGTTGACCAGGATGGTCTTGATCTCTTGACCTCGTGATCCACCCGCCTCGGCCTCCCAAAGTGCTGGGATTACAGGCTTGAGCCACCGCGCCCGGCCTATTTTTAGTTTTTATTAATGATCTGTCCATGTTTTCTCTCTCCAAACTATAAGTTCCTAGAAAACCAGACTTGTGTTGGATGATATTCCAACATCCCTGTTTAGAAACACAGAAATATCACTTACATTAGTCAAATGAAATATTATTAAATAGCTCCTAAAGGAAGTTAAATATTTGCAGCTGCATACATAGCACACTTTGTGATTCTTATAAACTGTATCATTTCAGTACGTTAAAATTTTGAATAAAATCTGGACATTTCCCATATGAATGAAGAAGTTTTTAGAGAACTGACACCAAAATTTTCCCAAGAAAAAGAATATATTGTATAGTAGCTGAAACTTGATCTTATATATCATATATAAGTAAATATGATAGATCTAGTAGTTGTTTCTAAAAATAACAAAAGATAGACTCCTGATATTTGTGTTTACAAATATCTAATCCTTCAAAGAAAGATCTGCTGTATTCCATAATGACACATCATTAAAAAGTCACACTTTTTGTGAGCCAGTGTCTGATTGTTTTTTCTTTCTCAGAAATATCTACTATATTATATCATCTTTTAAGTTTCATGAGATACATTCCTATGATATGTATCTCATGCCTTAAGAAAACTCTATATTTAAAAATAATAGAAGATATATTAAAACTTATAATTCTTCAATTTTCTATCTACTAGAAGACTATTAACTAGCTATCTCTTGGAACAGCTATACTAAAAGAGTGACATTTGGCAGGAAATACTATAATTTATTTTTAAAATCCCCTCTATGACTGTTGCTGTAAAAGAGAAACAATTTAATATAATTTAATTAATTCATTCACAAGTCCTTGATTATTTTGTCCCAGGACTATGAAATGGTAATATAATTTTAAAAGACAGATTTAAGTTTTATCATGAACTTAATATATAGTCTTTTATATATGAGGCTGGAACATTTTCATGCAATGTATTTTTTCCCCTGTCTACAGTGGGTATCAATGTTTGCTACAAGTCTCTTCCTGCTCTTAAATTGTACAGATACACATCTGCGGCCCATTTAAGTAACCTACTGCACCCATTGGAACCATTGGAAAGCTATTTACTATCCTCTAAAGAGCAGTGATTTCTGCCTTAAAGTGTTCACATTTAAACCAACAGACTTTCTCAAATGAAAAACATAAAGAAATAAAAACAGAAGAACCTTACTGAAAACAAAGACACATCGCTTTCTCAAAGAAAAGCCCCCTGGCATGAATAAACCATGAATGTACAGATCTAGGAGTGGTATAAAAATAATAAAATTTATAGCTTATCAAATTTTTTCATTTCTTTTCTTCAAACAAGTACCATGGGATTTTTTCAGAATCTGTTTTTCTGTTTCTCAAACAATGAAGAAAGATGTTTTGAAATATTTTGGTAGGGATCACTGTCTCAGGCACTGATTATAAAGACATGAAGATTTCCTTTAATGACTCTGTCAGTTGCTTAGCCAAGTTACACTCTGAACAAGTTTCCTTGCTATCTTATTTCATTTTATGATTAAAACAAATTATATTAGTATTTAGCCCAATACCTGGCACATGGTATTCAATTAATGATGGGTATTACTGTTTTGCATATATCAAACTTTGTTTTCAAAGTTTCGTTTATCAAATCAGATAAGTAGATGTCAGTATTGGCACAATTTTGAGATTAAAAAGGCTCACTATTAATACTACATGGATATACAGGGAAATGACTATAATTGCCCCAGATTTTTCAGGACATATAATTGACACATGAGTATGCCAAATACCAGGAACACAAAGAACAAGAAGACAGAGTATCCAATCACAAATAGTTCAGGGTCTAGTACCCTTTTATACTGTCCATAATTAAATTGCAAGAGGGACAAAACATTAAGGCAACACATCTATTGTAATTCTAACTTGATTTCATTGAATTATCATGGTCTCAAAATAATTTATTTCTTGTGTCAGAAATTTTTATTTCATAGGTTTAGAATATTAGACAGGGTGTAAAATAAGACAAAGTAATGGCCAATTTTCTCTTTAGTAAATTTCCATTGTCCGTTATAATAAGTATCTACAAGAGCTCAAAATCAGTTAGAACAATAAATTATGCCTGATCTCTGACATTGATTTAAGGTCACCAAAGTGTAATGAAAGCCAAAGTTTGTATATGTGTAGATTATATCACTCATATACCAACTGCATGGAATGGCTACAAGGTTTCTCTAGCCTAACTTCTACCATCTTAGAAAACTGCAGCATCTCCTTTATTTTCTTCCTTTTTATCTGCTTTTTAAATTTTCAATAAAAGGCAGTTGATCTTAGTAATAAATTTTCAAATCACATTAACAGAAATTTTAGAAAAGAAAAAAATATAATGCTACTAAATATAAAAGAGATACTCATTTTTTTCTCTAAATGGGAAAGTGTAAATTTAGTTACCATTTCAAAGATATCAGTCTACAAACCATTTAAAGTATTCATATTGCCAAGAATTTGTGAAAAAGTGATAAAAAGAGAATTTTCATATAGTGCTTAGGACAAGCACACTTTGGGAAAACATTTGGCAGTATTCTGCCTTTATGTATCTTTACTATACTAACATTCACATATATGTTGAGCCATGTAGTAAAAAGCTTATTGTGTTATTACTTGCAATAGTGAAAATATTAGAAGCAACCTATAATAGAATACTATATTGCAATGAAATTAAATTAGTTCTATATTCATCAAATTGACAAATATGAAAAATAATGCTGATGATAAAAATTTGTCAAGTTATACATGAAATATTTGTCAATTCCATAAAGTTTTGAAACCAATAAAACAATAATATATTCTGAATGAGAGATAGACACACACACAGCAAATACACGTAGTACAAAAAGTCATAACTTCAGGAGAATGTTTACCTTTGGAAAAGTCTATGACAGAATAAGAAGTAGAGTCTCTATTTTTTTAAATTCAAGAAGAATGAAAAAATATTAAGCATTTCTTTTTTAAATTATAGCTTCTATGGTTTGGTAGAAAAATCTGAGCATAATAACTTCTAGGTACTGGAATACACTGGGAAGTAAAGTTCTGGGTGTTTTTATTAATATGATTTTTTAACCTTTATTTTAATTTCAGTGGTCCAAGTTCAGGTTTGTTACATAGGTAAACTTGTGTCTTGGAGTGTTGTGCCATTTCATCTCTTAGGTATTAAGCCCAGTATCCACTAGTTGTTTTTCCTGACCCTCTCCCTCCTCCCACCTTCCTTCGTGTTCATTTTTTCTTATTATTTAGCTCCCACTTATAAGGGAGAACATGCGGTGCTTGGTTTCCTGATTCAGTGTTAGTTTGCTCAGGATAAGCATTTTAGTTAAATAAATGAATGTTTAAGAGTTTAATGTCACCAGCAAATTTGTTTTATTATAAGGCTGGAATTTTAAGGTATGGTCAGCATGAAAGAAAATCATTTGACCAGAAAATGTTAGATAACAAAGTGTTTCCTAACCCACTTCTTACATAATGAGAGAGAAAAAGCTTGCTGTAGATGTTTGCAAATATAATATAAAAGAGGGACTCAGATAAGCATCACACATCAATCAAACCATAGGTGCTCTGAGCCAAAACATCATAGAAGAAATGAGCAGCTTCTACATTTAGCCTAATTAATCCTAAATTAAAGAGAAATATAATCTGCCTCAATTTAATTAATACTTTTTAAAAGACAAAAAATATTTTTCTTAAAGAGTGTAGTGTTTCTACTGAGGTATATTTGTGCACTCTTAAGAAATATATTTAAGTAGCTTCTTTGTCCATCCTCCTTTTATCCTTAAGAAAAAAAAAAAGTCTATTTTATCCTTAAGAAAAAAAAAAGGTCTTTAGATTTTTCCGGTTGCTTACAAAAATCTTTAGAGAATTCAACGTGTCAGGCACTCATTTATTAAAATCCACCTTTTAATGTTTAATTCACAAATTTCCAAGAGGGAAATAAGGAGTTCAGGATATCCAGTGATTTGCATACTACATGCTTATCAACAAATAGGTAGAGTTGGGATTACTTTCTTTTTTTTTTTTTTGTTTCATGTTATTTTTTTCCAACTTTGGTTAAATCTGAATTTTGATTCTGCTCACATTCTGCTTTTCTAGGAAAGTGGCCTGAAGTGGACAGCAAGAGGAGTGTACCAAATCGAGCACGTAAATCACTTCTTTCCCTGTTCCATAACCAATTTAAAGAGCACGCTGGCATTAATGCTTGGAAATAATATACTGTTGAGCCCGACACAGCAGAAGGACTCTACTTCAAATTATAGGATAGTCCAGGTGACCGTGCAATTACAATTAACCTGCTGCCCACAATGTCAGTGATAAACAGCCATGCAAGTGACGGTCTAGGAAAGCACGGAGGTAATACAAAAGTTATTTCTGAGGTTTTAGAGTGTTTAAGAACTACTTTAAATTAAAACATGTCACAATTTCAAAAATTGGTTGTCTAGTGAATGTAATCTTCTTTTTCTTTTAAAACAACTATAGGCTATGACATAATAAAAGCAACTTAAAGAATGTCTGACACACAATTGGTACTCAAGAAACTTTTATGAAAAAAATAAAAGAATACAAGCACATTTACAAAAGTCCATAATCTTTTAAATCCCCAAAGAGGGTCCAAAGTTTGGAATGGCTTCTCAAAGCATAATTTTTGCATCATCAAGTTATATAAATAACTATGTTGATTTACTAACATTAATATCAATAAATTTATTGCTTCCGTTGAAGCTCATGAACATATATGTATACATATGCATATCTGTATGTATACATATGCATATAACACATGGATATGCACACACACAAATACAGTGTAAACCCTTCAGAAAGAAAGAAAAAAAAAAGGAAAGAACAAGAGGGAGAGACACAAAGATTGGAGAAACCCTGGTCTTTTCACCATACATACTCATATAATTTTCATTGTGCATATGGTAGATATATAATAAATGTATGCAGTTGCTTATTAATAAATGCCATTGTTTAAGTTTTCAACCTGAATCACATAAGCGTGCTTGTATATATGAAACTGGAACAATGACAAGAACATATATAATCCTTATCTATTACTATATACCTAGGTGAAACTCAATACATTAAATTGATGTGATTGTAATCATAATAAATATTTTACAAACAACTCAATAATTCATTCTTACAAAGTTCTGGTAGGTGTTATTGGCCATTAGAAATCAATATTTTCTAATTCAAAAATGATATTAAAATTATATAAATTGGAAACATTGATACCCAAGATTATACAAATATATACAAGTAAGATATCTGAGATAGCAATGAAAATATCTACAAACAATTTTAAAAGATAATACTATGTGTTCTTTGTTGTGACAGATGCAGGTGAATACACAGATAATATAAGTTTTGAAATGTATTATAATCTAGCTGGGGAAAAATCGATCACAGATTTTTTAAAAAGGGAATTATTACATATAGTTCAAACTGTTGTAGGGAGGAAACTCAAATGTCGTATATGGAAAAAAATGTACGGAACTACTAGGATTAGAGCTTTGCCTACTAGTAGAAAAATCATAATCTTGACTCAGGTGAGATAAAGAGATTATCAGAGCATAGATTTAATGCTTGTTAATATGAGCAGTGGATTCCGAATATGAAAATTAAAGGATTTAAAAATAAGACAAAGAAAAGTAAAATCCAACTGGCAGAAAATGCTAAGCTATGGTATATGTGTGTGTAAACAGGTGTACATTTGTGTGTGTGTGTTTATGTTGTGTGTGTTGTTTGTACAGGAGCACAAAGGAATAATATGGTCAACAGAGAACTAAGGATTCTTTGAGTGTATGGTCAGTTAGAAACTCAGTGTAAATTATAGAAATTGTAGAGTAAATTTTAGAAATCCAGCATAAATCAAGAAGCTATATTAGTATAATAGTTTATCTGACTAGAGAAAGAAAATGGGTGTAAGGCAATTTCTGAATGACAGACTTAGGATAATTTTCTTGTTTCTGATTTTTTTTACAAATAACCTGACCTCTCCTAAGCCTTAGCTTCTTAATATTGTTATGAATTGAAATGAATAACTGTATTATGGTGAATATAGCCAGTTGCTTATTCAATCTCCATTCTTTCCCTTTTTGCTTAGGAACACAATCCCTATATTGGATGCAATATTGTGTCCAGCAATAAACTCACATTTATCAGCTCTCCTTGCAGAATCCAGATGGGGAGAATTCAATAAGATATAAGTGAAAGTATAATAGTTGTATGTTGCTACCAGGAATTTTCTTTAAAGAGTGGTGATTTAGCTGTACGATTTTTTTTTTTTTTTTAATTTTCCTTTTTGCCCTTTCCTCTTTCCTCCCTGGAATGTGGACTTGATGTTTGGTAATCCAGAGGTCATATAGGACCAGAGCGGGAGGTTCTTCAAGAATGAAAGTTATACATGGAGGGTGCCTTTGCAGAACGATGATGATCCAGGAATCTGATGATAAAGAGGTACCATATCAATCTTGCACATCGTAAACCTCAGGCTTCTTTTACATGAAAATAAATAAATAAATACATTTCCCTTACTTAGGTCTTTCACTTTTATTAAGTGAAAACTAGTTCTAATGGATACATAAGCCTGTCTCAAAAGATTATTGTATTAAGTGAGGCCACGTCTTTATGAGATTAATATGCTTAAGGAATACATAATATATTATTTGCATCAGTTTTAAATCTAAATAAAGTGTTAAAACTTATAAAAACTATTTTATTGTGCCATAATTAGATAAGCTAAGCTAGGCAGGATAAATATAATTATCCTTATCTTAATAGTTGGAAACTCAAGGTTGGTGTGGAAAGCTATCAATTTTTTCTTAAAAATCCTGCATTAATTATAATCTCATTTTTCACAATGACTACATTTTAAAAAGTAGAAAAGCTTTCAATTATTTTCAATTGGTTATCAATTAGTAATGGAATTTAATGTGACTTTTAAAGTCTCCCATGAAGTGATGAAAGCCTATAGTATGACACTTGACTAACATCATTCTCTATTTGAAAGAAAATTATTTAAATATCTTATTAAACTAATGATATTTTACTAATATTATCATCTCCAGTTCATATACATAAACTTCAGGTACCGGTTTTTTTAACTATGAAATGTTCAGTGTGATGATTGACCAATCCTACATAACTTTACACAATTTTGAAGCTTTATGTTTTCCATTAACTTCATTATTTTTGAAATTCCTTTATTTTTCCTGTTTCCTGGTTCCTGTCTTACTCTTTCAAAATCATTTATTATTTTTCCAAAAATCTTTATTTTTACCCTAAACTCTTCAATTTTCTTTGAATCTGTCACCAGTTATATTGGTGACAGATTTTTTTTTTCATCTCCCTGTTTAATAAAACTCTTTTTCTTTAATGCTCCCTGTCTAATAAATCTTCCAGTTCTTAAAACAACTGGAAACTCCACATACTTGATTTCCAAGTTTATACTTTCAGATCTCAAGTATTTTCCAGCTATAGCATACTTTTTTAGTGGACTCTTTAATAGTAACATTTTATGACCATCATTGCCAGCATCTGAACAGTCATTTGCCATACACAGTTCATTCTCTCCAATTTTCAATTGTCTTTTCTTTCTATTTATTTTGGTCAATAGTAACAGCATTTTTCCATCCCCCTAATCTCAACAAAGCAGTGCATTTTGATTCTTCCTTGTCTGTATCACACAGTCAGTCAAACTTTCCACTGATTTTTTTTTTTTTTTTTGTCAGTAACATCACCTACTACCCACTTAAATTTCAATTATTCTAATTCAAGGCCTCATTCTAAATACCAAACCAATGTTGAGACAAATTATTCTGTAAACCTAATTAAGATAAGACAATTTGTATATTCCTTCTCCTTGGTAAGCTTGCTGCCTAAGGCTTAAAGAATGTTAAAAATAAATTTAATCATTATATATATTGTTCTCCATTGAACATATTATTTGCATTATTTTTACTTCTACATAGAATGCTAACATTTATAAAACCGTTTTATTTTTTGTGCCATGACTAAATAAGCTAGGTAGAATAAATATTATTATTCTTATTTTGATATTTGAAAACTCAAGGTTGGCATAATTTAATGTATTACTTAAAGTGATGTCATTTATATTTTATTGTCGGATTAGACACAAATACATTAGTGTCTTCTTTTATTATCTCATGAGGGCAGAATATTAGAGCTAAAATTGTGACTATCAACTATAAATGAAATGATCAAGATATTTTTCCTCCACACAAGACCTTTACCTATTGAAACAAAGATGAGGGCTGGGTGCTGTGGCTCATGCCTCTAATACCCGCTGTCAGGTGGGTGAATCACCTGAGGTCAGGAGTTGGAGACCAGCCTGGCCAACATGGTGAAATCCCATCTCTACTAAAAATACAAAAATTAGCCGGGCGAGATGGTGAGCACCTGTAATCCCAGCTACTCAGGAGGCTGAGGCAGGAGGCAGAGGCTGCAGTGAGCTGAGATCTGCCATTGCACTCCAGACTGGGAGACAGAGTGAGACCCTGTCTAAAGATAAATAAATAAATAAATAAATAAATAAGAGATGAGTTTAGCTGAGACAGAATGAATGATTTATGATTTTCATCATATACTCTGCATTACTGTTTTTAAAGGTGTCTCTGGAAAATTCGCTAATAAAAATAAGATAACTAGCACAAAATGTCTGTGCCCAAACATATTTAATTTATTGAACAATTTACAAACGGCTTAAGTGCTCAACTATATATCACACTTTCCAAGCATTTATGTAACGTTCTAGGAAAGTGATTGTGGTTTTTGGGTAAAATTAAAAATTAAATTTTATTTACACTTAAAAATTTTTAATTATTTAGATCTTTAAAAATTAAAGCAAGAACTCAATAATAAACAATCACAATAACATTGTTATTGCCCTCAGGCCTGAGATTTGTGAAGTAATTAGTTTATACAAATGAATCGAGAATATATGTGAGACGTTGTTTACATAATGTTAATTTAGAGGGTTTCCTGTTTCTATTGAATCTGCTATAATGTTAATAATGTTCTAGTAAAACAAAAACCAAATAATGAAGTATCCTTTTATCTTTTGAAATACTTTTCAACTTATAAAAGAAAAAATGAAAACTCAAGCATATAAAATCTCTTTCTTTTAACACTTTCAAACCATTCCCAGATCCTAAGGTAACTGAGCAGATAAAGCTGTCATCAAAAGTAGACACATCAATGACATTCCATGTACCTACATAGTTTTTACCTTATGGACAAATTCTGCAAAGATCTGAAACACGTTCTCAGATAAATCACACAAGTTGACTTAGATCGGGAGATGTATGGAGCTCATCATGTTTCTATTACATATGCAATGTTCATATTTTTGAGTTTATATTCTTCTAAATGAAACACTGCATCAAATACAATAAAACACGCTTAAATGGATATGTTATGTTCCCAGAAAAGTGGCCATGATGTGAAACAACCTGCTAATAAATATTTTTATTTTTATAAAAAAATTTTGTCTGTAGTTCCTGTTTATGTTTCAGTGGAAATGAATAGCCAGGTAAAATCTGTGATTGCATTCCTTATGAGATACTTTGAAAATTTCTGAAATCCTAAATTTACTCACTCATGATTATTTTTTCAATGCAAAGAAATAGCTCGTCCTTGCTATTGAACAGAGTCCGCATGCTACAAATAGTCTCCTGGTAAATCACACCTGTAAGCATGACTTCTACATGTGAACTAAAATCAAATAATTTGTTTTATCATTTTTATCTATAATTCACTATGGAATCTTCTAATCAATTAATATCATTTAATTGCTAATGAGACCACTGTAATCTTGGATAAGTTGCTCTGTTCCCCTTGTAATGATTCAAGATCTGCATTTTCTGTGGCAGGATGGAGACAGGAGACAAAATGCTGAATCACAAGACACAGAAGAATGAAGCAGTAAAGTGAAAGGTGTTATGGAACAGAAGGGTGACTGGCTGCACATACTTGAACAATTTTAGGGACATGTAAGTCTCAAATCAGTTTCCAAATATATTCAATTTAAAATGTTAAAAATGCTGATAAATTCACCTATTCATCTTATCTATTTAGAACATATATATTCGTCCATTTCCCAGCCCATCAAGATTAGTGTTACAAATTTTTTAGAGCAGGCAATTTATTACCCTAAGTTATTGTATTATTTGTTCACATTATTAAAATTCTGTTTTGCTAAGATGTAGAAAAAAATCAATACATGTAAAATGTTAAGGAAGTATGCTAAAGAGATCACCATTCAATATTGAGTTGAAGGTGTTGAAAAATAGCCCCATAGTATTAAAATATGTATTATATACAAGAGAGAATAATATGGGCCCAGTGAAAGGAAACAATAGCATTGATTTAGGAAAAACTGAATTGGAAGTGGAGTTCTAACTTTTGCAAGGAATCTCACAGGGATATAATCTAATTAGAAATAATTCTAATTAATATTATTATTTATCTGGGGAGCATATTACACATTTAGATATTATCATTTTACAATAAAACATTTTTAAAAGAAAATCTATCTTGTCTTCATAAATTTTTATATACATTGAAAGCTTGAAGAGACATGCTGTATAAGAAATTTAAAAATATGAATATTAAGTAATATTTTTAATAGAAATAAAATATTGGTGTTTCATGTTTTTAACATACTTTACATCGATCGATGTATATTCATATAAATTATTGCTTGCATTTAATGACTCTTTAGTAACCGAATATACTTCCTATTACTTTGAATGGGTGGATCTATTGCCACCCCACAGTCCTTTGAGCAAACAATTGCTCCATCCTAATTTCTTTTAAAACAGAGAGCAAATTATTACTGTGATAGCACTTCTTTCAGTTCATTTACCTTCCTTCAAGTATGACAGCCATCAAAATCTCTTGTATTTGTTCCTTTATTGAAAGATTTTTAAAAATCACTGCATTTAACAAGGTGTTAAAGGAAAACAAATTATCATTTTCTTAACAGAGGGATTCTGCCACTTCTGGTCTAGCATATAAGTGAAACCATATATATTTTTTATTAATTGTATGAAAAAATATACAATTTTCTTATGCTCTCTCAAATGTTAATCCAACAGCTATTTGAGAAGTCAATTTTACTTACTCCTTGAGACAGAAATTATTCTTAAATCTGTACAAGACTGCTGAAATCTAAATACATTTTTAAAAGATATTGTTGAAATAAATTAAATCACTTGAATCAAATTACAGACAATCCCAAAGCTTGCAATAATTCAGCAATTTTATCACATAAAATGAGACAACTATATTCTTTGAATTGAGTAAAAATAAATATAAAATATAAAACTGTTAACTTACTATTCCTAAAGGAGAGGTTTTGGAAGGATAAAATTATAAAAATCTTTACATTTAGATCTCAGTTTAATAGTGATGCAAGGCTACCAAAGGGAAATGTAAATTAAAATTAATAAAGTTCAGTTTTAAATATTGTATACTTGATTTGTAGAATTTGTGCATCTCTTAGAATGGTGTTACGATGATGACAACCCAGTTTTACATCCTTTAAATGGTAAATGAATTAATCATTTTCATATTCTAATTGGGTCAGACTGTGTCTTAGAGGGACAAATTTTCCTTAAAACCCTTGGGATCCAAAAATTAGAACATATTTCTCACAGGAGAGAAATAGTGAATATCTATATTTTCCCTATGGTGGAAATAAAAGAAGGTACTGAACCAAAATTCATTTTCAAGTTATAAGAAAATAGGATATGAGCCATTTATTTTCCAATAGATTGTTTGAAACTCAACTGAGCTTGTTTTTACATCTAAATTGGAACATCATTGTCTTAAAGTCAAGGAACAAAACGAATGTACATCACTAAGCCGTGTAGTTAATATATATAGCTATGTGGTCAGTGAGAGATATTTTGTAAAAAATAATATACAACAAAAAAATTCAAGGTTTTCAGATAGCAAAGTTAAACTATACCTCGCTATCGTGGTACTAAGCCTTGCCACTATAGCAATACTTGCCAGAGAATGCTTGCCTACCCTACAGAATAGGTCCAAATAAACAAAATGCCCCACAGTAAATACCTACAAAAGAGGTTAAATCAACAGTTTAATATAGACTCAATACGTCTTTTAGTTTAAAAGCATTTCCTATTTGTATCATATTAAACATGAACTTTTCTGCATATTTGGTGTATATAAGGGCACAAATGTGATTTTAGGTTCAACTTGCAAGAGACAATTCTGAAATTGTCTTATATAGAAGAATTGAGATATTATATAGTGGGAGTTCTGGGGCCAGTTAATTTGTTTATTATTTAACAGTTTGCTTTTAAAAATGTTATTAAATAACAAAATGTCCAAGAGTATACACATTGACTTCATGTCTTAAGAAACACGGAGAAAACAGAGATATAAAATATCCCAAAAGCGGAATAAAACTATTTGAACACAATTTCTGCTACTAAATGGATATGTTGGGAATGGAAGATTCAGAAGCTTAAAGTTTAAAGATTTTTTTTTTCACATTTTGTAACTACAATAATACACATTTAGACACTGAAAATAATAATTACAAAAATTATTTTGTTCTTTAGAAACCTCCAAATCAAGAGTGTCACATAGTAATCATACCCATGAACACATACAGTCACCTTTATTGGGATGTCTTATTAAAATACTGCTCTCATCTAATACTTACGTCATTTTAGAAAAAATAAAATAACATTCCCAAAAGAAGGAAAGATATATTCGCCAGGAGGACCTGACGTGAATTCACTATTGCTCAGCTGGTCAATTAGTTTCCTTGATTTTAAGCAAGCAAAAAATCTGCAGAACGCCATGTGAAACAAAGAAGTAAAGCATAAGGGAGGTCTAAGGTACAGATATATATCTAATTGCAAAATAAAGATGTATTGCAAAAGCATCAAAACTTATATTAACTTGTTAATGTTAAAATATTCAAAAATTTAAATATAAATCAGCAAAAGTAGCTCTGGGAGCACCAAGTTAGCAAAAATGTTTAGGATAATCGAAAATTGATTATGTTAAACATTATGGATGCACATTTAATATACAATGCCCCCACACTTCATTCCCTCCATAATCCAAGCAATGGCCCTGAGTATGGAAATAGCACTTTTAAAATTGATTCCAAAATTTCTCTTGCCTTGCCCCTTAGCCTATTAATATATCATCTAGAAGTCACCCTATATGGGAAAGCTAATGCATTGACTAGTCTTTAGTCAATAAAACATACAGGTTGGAATTTGTAAAGGAAAGTAAAAAATTGACATATGGAGTCAAGAGTAGAGACAGACAACTGACTCATAGGTGTAGTCTTCATTCTTAATAAGACTTCCTATGTTTTAGCTAGGCACATAGCTAAAACACATAGCTAAGGCACATAGAGACAACATTTCTCAGCATGACTTTCTAGTAGGTGTGAACATCTGCCTATACTCGGGCAGATTAGATATGAGGAAATTATACATACAATTTCACAAATATCTCCACAAAGCTAAAGTCACTGCTCTGGACTTCTTTTTCCCTCTTGCCTCTGACCTAAAGATGGTGAGAAATGTAGTAGTTACTTTAGATCCAACACTCATGTTGGTGATTTAGAGACATTCTGCCAGTGAGGATCTCTTTATGATAGCAGGAAGAGTAGCCTGCCTAAACTACTCTGTACTGCTAATAAAGACAAGTAAATTGTTTGTTGAGCTGCTGTGTTTTATGTCTCTTTGTTATAGAGTATCCTGCACCCTATATAATACAGGGGCTAAGTGGCATTAGTTTAATGCTAGGATTTAAAATAAGCCAACTGCAGGTGGAGAGGCATTATGATAAAATGGGGAAAAAGGTTTTGAAAACAAACTGATTGCCTTGAAACCCAGATGTCCCATAAACGAGCTGTAGAAACTTTGACAAATTTTCCAAGAGTAGATCAATGTTAAACATTAATGACCAAGAAGCCAAGCTAGAAGAGATTTCTTAAATAATTAAAATTCTTAAAAGATAGACAGATAAAACCAAGGGAAAGGAGGAGGCAGAGAAAAAGAAATTGTTTAAACGCAATATTAAGGAAACGAGGATAGGGCTTTTATGTGTCAGCATAAAGAAGAAATAATGCCCAGGTCTGACAAAATGATCCTTCTTTAATTTTTTTAAGCAGGTGTAGCAAAAATTCCATTTGATTCTATAACCATGTTCAATCTTAAAGCTTGTTAAAATTATCCTGCTAAACAAAGAAGTGAAGGGTATGTTCCACTAGCTGTACCAAAATCTGCAATTTGATCAACAGAGATATTGCTCCCTCACTCAAAGAAGATTTCAAATTGTATATCAGAGAACAGTTTTTGGAAAAATTGGAAGCTTTAAATTAGGCATGAAAAGTTCCTTAAAAGCATACTGTTTTTGAAACCTGGAAAATTCAGAGAGTGCTACATTATTTGTCACTGTCATTGTTATTGCTGTCACTATGAGTAATATTAGTGTTGATATCACCTGATTTCTGTTTTATAATCATACAATTAACTATATAAGCTAAATATCATTGAAATTTATTTTACAATAAAGTATTATATTTTTCCCCTAATAAAAGATTTTGCAAAGCTATTCTACAGAGGCATTCGATTGGTTTGAAATTAGCAATAAATAGGCAGTTATGTACCATGAATCTTCTACAAGAATGTTCCATTGACAGGAAGAAGATACTGACAAAGTCAGTACCATGCACAAAATTAATCACACTGAAATAAATGTCGAGAGTGTACAAAAGCTTATCATAAACGCCATAAATAAATGAGTAGCAACAAGAAATGTAATGCTAAATTTTATGATACAGACCAAAGGAGATATTCTTAAAGCCTGAATAGTGTTTTGAAAAGTAATGTTTATCATGTGGAAGAAATATGCGCATATAAACTTACTTCTTTTCAAAAGAATCAAGTTGTCTTTCGTATTGTATGCTTGATATGAACAATGGATCTGACACCAGCCTTACTTTGTCACTGGCAACACAATTGTTCAATAAGCAATCATTATTTCCCCCCCGAACTGTTATTTTTCCTTAAGTTTGTTGCCCAGAAGATGTCTTTCCAGTAATTGTTTGAAAAATAATGTATGTATTGACAATCTGAAAAATTATAGTAAAACAAACAAAAAAGCATTAGATCCTTATTTTTTGAATAGTGAAGGAGAGAAGCATTTTAAAAGGTTCCCAAAGCATTTCAAAAGATTCCCATTACACCACTCACTAATCAAACAATGATTAAAATACTGTAGGAATTTATTGAATGCCTGGCTGGTTTTACCTAGGCTCTTAGATTTCAGGGTACCAGAAAATCAAGTATATTTAACCCAGTTTTATATCCTGAATGGCTTTTTCTTCTTTTTTTCTTTTCCCCCATCCCCTCTCTTTAATAGTATGAGTTTCAGAGACTCCATCCCATCACTACCTTAGAATCACATAGCAGTCAATTTTATTAAAAAATTATTTCTCAAGTGTTTGGCAGGTCTGGCAGCTAACTTCTATTTAATAAGAAAGGAATGTTTTTGGACAAAGGAAAGATCATAAAGATGACCTGAGCCTGTGACAATGATGAAAATACAACCAAAATATCTCTTTTTGCTCTGTCTGTCTGCACTTCCTTCCCTCCTTCCCATTTCTCATCTGTAATTTTTCTACTTTTAAGATAAAAATGTAAGTACTAAGTATGGAAAGGAAAAACCTGGTATCAGCCACTGTAAAATACATGAAAACGTAAAGACAAGTGACATTATGAAGAAATGACATCAACTAGTGTGCAAAATAACCAAATAGCCTCATGATGAAAGGAACAAACTCACACACAATATTAACCTTAAATGTAAATGAGCTAAATGCCCCAATTAAAAGACACAAACTGCCAAATTGGATAGAGTCAAGATCCTTCCATGTGGTGTATTCAGGAGACCCATCTCATGTGCAAAGACACACATAGGCTCTATTCAAATGAACTAAAAAATCTAGAAGAAATGGATATATTCCTGGACACATACACTCTCCCAAGACTAAACCAAAAAGAAGTCAAATCCCTGAATATATGAATAACAAGTTCTGAAATTGAGGTAGTAATAAGTAGCCTATCAACCAAAAAAAGACCAGAAGGATTCATGCCAAATTTTCCAGAGATACAAAGAGGAGCTGGCCCCATTCCTTCAAAAACTTTTATAAACAATTGAAAATAAGAGACTCCTCCCTAACTTATTTTATGAGGCCAGCATCATCCTGATAACAAAACCTGGCAGAGACACAACAAATAAAACAGATTCAGGCCAACATTCCTGATGAACACTGATGTGAAAATTCTCAATAAAATAATGGCAAATCAAATTCACCAGCACTTGAAAAAGATTATCCGCTACAACCAAGTTGGTTTCAGCACTGGGATGCAAAGTTGGTTCAACATATGCAAATCAATAAATATAATTCATTACATAAAAAATAGAACCAAAAATCACATGATTATCTCAATAGATGCAGAAAAAGCCTTTGATAAATTCAACATGCCTTCAAGTTTAAAACTCTCAATAAACTACATATTGATGAAGCATCTCTCAAAATAATAATTGCTATTTATTATGAGCCTACATCCAATATCCACTAAATAGGCAAAACTGGAAGCATTCCCTTTGGAAACTGACACAAGACAAAGATGCCCTCTCTCACCCCTCCTATTCAACATAGTATTGGAAATTCTGGCCAGGTCAATTGGGCAAGAGACAGAAATAAAGCATATTCAAATAGGAAGAGAGGAAGTCAAATTGTCTCTGTTTGCAGATGACATAATCCTATATTTAGAAAACCCTATAAGCTCACCCCCCAAACTCCTTAATCTGATAAGCAATTTCAACAATCTCTCAGGAAACAAAATATGTAAAAATCATAAGCATTCCTGTATAACAACAATAGACAAGTAGAGAGCCAAATCACAAATGAACTCACATTTACAACTGTTACAAAGAGAATAAAATACTTAGGAATACAGCTAACAAGGGATGTGAAGGACCTTTCCTTTCTTTTAAAATATATTTTATTGCATTTTAGGTTTTGGGGTATATGTGAAGAACATGCAAGATTATTGCATAGGTACATACATGGCAGTGTGGTTTGCTGCCTTCCTCCCCATCACCTATATCTGGTATTTCTCCCCATGTTATCCCTCCCCAACTCCCCACACCCTACTGTCCCTCCTTTAGTTACCCCCCACAGACCCCAGTGTGTAATGCTTCCCTCCCTGTGTCCATGTGTTCTTATTGTTCAACACCTTTTCAAGGGAAACTACAAACCTTTGCTCAAGTTAATAAGAAAGGAAACAAACAAATGGAAAACATTTCACCCTCATGGATAGGAAAAATCAGTATTATGAAAATGGCCATACTGTCCAAAGTAATTTATATATTCAATGCTATTCTCATTACATTACCATTACATTCTTCACAGAATTATAGAAAAAAGAAACTTTAAATTTAATATGAAACCAAATAAGAGCCCACATAGCCAAGGCAATCCTGAGCAAAATGAGCAAAACCAGATACATCACACTACCTGACTTCAAACTATACTACAAGGGTACAGTAACAAAAACAGCATGGTACTGGTACCAAAACAGCAATAGAGATGAGCAGAACAGAAGAGAGATCTTAGAAATAGGACCACACATCTAGAATTCATCTAATCTTCAGCAAACCTGACAAAAACAAACAATGGGAAAAGGATTCCCCTTTTAATATATGGTGCTGTGAAATCTGGTAGCCATATGCAGAAAACAGAAACTGGACCCCTTCCTTACTTTTTATACAAAAATTAACTCAAGATGGATTACAGGCTTAAATGTAAAACCCAAAACTATAAAAACACTAGAAAAAAATTATAGGCAATACCATTCGGAACATAGGCATAGGCAAAAAGTTGATGACAAAAATGCCAAAAGCAGTTGCAACAAAAGCCAAAATTGACAAATGAGATCTAATTAAACTAAAGAGCTTCTGCACAGTAAAAGAGACTATTATCAGAGTGAACAGGCAACCACAGATTAGGGAAAATTTTTGCAACCCACACATTTGACAAAGGTCTAATACCCAGAATTTACAAGAAACTTAAACAAATTTACAAGAAAATAACAAACAACCCCATCAAAAAGTGGGCAAAGGATATGAACAGACACTTCTCAAAAGAAGACATTAATGTGGCCAACAAACATATGAAAAAAAAAACTCAACATCATATATTATTAGAAAATGCAAATCAAAGCCACAATGAGATACCATCTCATGCCAGTTAAAATGGTGATTATTAAAAAGTCAAGAAACAGCAGATGCTGGCAAGGCTGTGGAGGAGTAGGAATGCTTTTACGTTGTTGGTAAGAATGTAGATTAGTTCAGCCAGTGTGGAAGATGGTGTGGAGATTAGTCAAGGATTCAGAACTAGAAATACCATTTGACCCAGCAATCCCATTACCAGATATGTACTCAAAATAATATATAATTCTACTATAAAGACACATGCACACATATGTCAATTGCAGTACTGTTCACAATAGCAAAGTCATGGAACCAACCCAAATGGTAGAATGGGTAAAGAAAATCAGACTGGATAAACAAAATGTGGTACATATACACCACAAAATACTTTGCAGCCACAAAAAGGAATGAGATCATGTTCTTGCAGGGACAGCTATATGTCATCATCCTCAGCAAACTAACACAGGAACAGGAAACCAAAAACCGCATGTTCTCATTCGCAAATGAGAGCTGAACAGTGATAACACATGGACACTGGCAGGGGAACAACACACTGGGTCCTGTTGGGGAGGGGAGGGGAAGCATTAGGACAAATAGCTAATGCATGAGGAGCTTAAAATCTAAGTGATGGGTTGACAGGGGCAGCAAACCACCATGACCCATTCTATATAACAAACCTGCACATTCTGCACCTATATCCCACAACTTAAAGTTACAAATATAAAAAAAAAAGCCATTCCAATTTTTTTCTTCTAAATTTCAAATCTGTTTTCCTTCTTTAAACTATGTTTCAACAAACAAGGACAGAAAGTATAATCATGATGGAAATGACTTTGTGGTCAGTAAAATACTGTGGGGGTTACTGTTCTTGTTAATATATTTGCACAAATTTATCTAGTCTCATTTTTTTTTCTATAGTAATGTATACTGCTAACTGAAAGTAATATGATGTGAGAGAATCAGGCATCTCTGATTCTTTAATAAGCATATTCTTGCTATTTTCCCTTCACTTAATTTGTCTCATTTCTATTTTCTCTGCTTATATAGCCTGGATAGAATCACCTACTGTAAGGGTTATTGCCGAGTTTAAAATGAGGAAACTGAGGCCAGTATAAGAAAATGAAATGCCAATTTATTTAGATCCCAAGTGAGGTTCCATGGTCCCAGGGAAAGGGGCCAGGGAAGTTGCACCAAATTCCTGGGGCGTGGGGTTTTTATGCCTAGGAGGAGCGAGCAACAGCTGGGTGCTCTGATTGACACCAGGGGAGTGGGATTGAGATGGGGCGGGTTTTGCGGTGGGAGAACCGGCCAGGAGTCTTGCATCAGCTGGAGCCTTACAGGGGAGCCCTGCGGCAGAGCTAGGTGCCGAGTGCAGAGGTGGGCGTGCCCAAACTTCTGAGGAGGCAACCAGCCTTACATTCTGACCCTTTTGATGATATAGGACGTTGCTTCTTTCTAGCTACTTCCTGCTGAATAGGGGCGAAATGTGGGAGAAGGGTCAGTTGGCTGGTGCCTTGGCTGGGAGTCGGACACAGGGGTGAAGTAGCATCCGGTTTATGGCCACCCTGGAAATTTCCCTTATGCGAGCTTGCAGAAACCTGAGGACAAATGGGGTTAGCATTATCAAAAGACAAACAATGATAACGGGCATGATAATAGGAGCCAGCTAGGTAAGCATGGGCGAATGCCACCAGTTAAGAGAAGTGCTTGGTGCATTTCGTTTTCTTCGGAGGTCTCCTTGGAGGCGATAGAGTGTGTTGACAACTGTGGCTTGAAGCCTCCCTGAGACGAGACCTTAGAGCAAGTAACGCATGCCTTGTGTACCTGCTTAATCGTCTGTTGTAGACCTGGTGAGAAAAAGAGGGGCTGCATAAAGCGGTGCAACGCCTTGGGCCCTATATGTAAGGACTGGTGGATTTCAGTAATAATTTTAGGGGCCTGTTCCCATGAAAGGGCGATCCTGTCGTTTAAGAAGATCCAGCCCTGATCAGACTCGGTTCCTCCTCTAAATATGAGGGCCTGTTTGTCTGATGGTGAGTAAATTGCTGGCATGGCCATGGGGAGGAACAGGACCGGAGTGGGGGCTAGCCTGGTACTGGTTAAGGATTTTGCTGCCCCATCTGCCCTTGCATTGCCCCTGGAAATGGCATCCTGCTGGGCCTGGTGCCCTTGGCAGTGGATGATGGTGATTTCTTTGGGCAGTGATAGGGCCTGCAGGAGATTAGAGATTTGGGTAGCATTAATTATGGGGGACCCCTTGTGGTAAGGAATTCCCACTCTTTCCAGAGGGCAGAGTAGCAGTGGGTAATAAGAGTCAGTATAGATATTTGCTGGCTTTCCCTGTGTTAGTGTAAGAGCTCGGATTAGGGCAATGAGCTCCACCTTTTGTGATGTGGTTAATGAGTACTTTATGGGCTAGCAGGTGGGTGATGATAGGCTTCAGGCCTTGACGGTGGGTTTTTGAGATGGGGAACTAAGGACGTGAGGGAAAGTGGATTGACGGACAAAGGATGGGTGCCCCCCCCCCCCAATGGGAGACCAGTCTGATGCCTTCCCGGCCACGTCCCAGAAGGGATGTTTCAGGGCATCTTGGCTAAGGTGTACTCGTATAACCCCTGGGCCTGGTCACCTCAGAACTTTCAGTCCTGAGGTGAATCACCGTTATGCCTTATGACGTCCCCGTGGAACCGCGGGTTGAGGTCCACACAAGCCCCTTAGCCGTTAGGCCGTGGGACTACACACAAACTCACTCACTCACTCACTTGTGCTGGGGGTAGGAAGAGATACAAAGTACAGTTAATTAATTAATGAGAGTTTATATGCCAAAGGGCTTATTTGAGATAGACATTTTAGTAGCACAAACCGGGGATTTGGCCCTGCTGTTAGGCAGGGCCCAGGTTTGCAAATGGGGCTTCTGAATACCTAAACCTTGGCTGCTGCTGTGGAGTTGTTCAGAAGGTGCCCTGGACTGCCCTACTGAACACCAGAGAGGGTTCAGGAAGATGGGGACGTCTCCTTCAGATTCCTGACCCCTGGAAAACCCCTTACGGGGAGAAGACAAGAGTGTAGAGACGTCTCCTCTACACTCAGGTCCTCGGGACGAGGCCAGTGCCTGGCCCACGGCGAGACGGGAAGGAGTCCCTGACATGGCCGTGATTATGAGCAGGGAGTCCACGAGGCAAGCAGCAGGAGAGGTTGTGGGCAACAGAAGTCTTATCTTGTGGTGGAGCGGGTCCCTGGTCCAGCTTCCGGTGGAGGAATCCGTTTCCCCCAGGAGGGGTCTTACAACTCCTCCTGGGTTTCAGCACCAAATGTAAGGGTTATTGCCGAATTTAAAATGAGGAAACTGAGGCCAGTATAAGAAAATGAAATGCCAATTTATTTAGCTCCTGGGCGAGGTTCCATGGTCCCAGGGAAAGGGGCCAGGGAAGTCATACCAACTTCCTGGGGCATGGGGTTTTTATGGCTAGGAGAAGCGAGCAACAGCTGGGTGCTCTGATTGACTCCAGGGGAGCGGGATTGAGATGGGGCAGGTTTTCTGGTGGGAGAACCAGCCAGGAGCCTTGCATCAGCTGGAGGCTTCCAGGGGAGCCCTGCGACAAAGCTAGGTGCCAAGTGCAGAGGTGGGCGTGTCCAACCTCCCAACGAGGCAACCGGCCTTACACCTACTAAGAGTAATCCCCGTGGATTTAGTAACCCTCAAACAGATGGATTCTCCATTTTCCAAAGTAACCCATCACTTCTGGTGACGTATCTATGAAGAACACACATTGGTGTCTTGACTAACATACAACTCAAAGCAGAAAAATAAAAGCAGTTCGTGATGCCAAGGTTTAAATAGTGCTTAAAGAAAAAGGAAAATGTTATAGCTTTCTCTTTGAGATCAAAAGGTCCAAAGAGAAAAAAACACTTACAGAACTTAACTATTCGTACAAGAATTGACGTAGTAGGTCAGAAATGAAAGAGAAACCATAAAACAAAGAATTCTAGAGCTTAGACTAAGTGAATATGAATAGAGACCAAGATGAAAATGGGAAAAGCAAAATATTTTGACCACTAGGTGATATTCTATGTGGTAAAGCTGTTATATATGTAGAACATATAAATTATCACCTTTAAATTGAGCAAGAGCTTTCATGTCGCAAACATGATCCAATTGAAAGAACTTATAAGGTCTGGAAGGAAACCCCATTGTCAACACTAAATAGGCAGTCCAATGAAGGTTGGTCATTAGTGTCAACTTGACACATTTGCATGAATCTATTTTAAAGAAAGACTAGAATGATGAAATACCCTATTTATCATACTTACTTGTACCCTATACGAGTGGTGTGTAAGGAGCAGATAGCAAATATTTGCAAATTTCCAGGCCATAAGGTCTCCAACACAACTGCTCAACTCTGAGTGGTACCTTGAAAGTAGTAATAAACAATATGTAAATAAATGATCTCTAGGCTGTATTTGACACATGTGCTTGCATTGGATGACCTCTGTTCCAAAGAACCTACACTTTGACAAACATTTTAAGTTGTTGCATTTTAAAATGTTTATTTTCCAGAACTCCACAAAGAGAGCTGAATAGAAACAGCTCCAGGGCACAATTCCCAGCCAGAGTGACACAGAGGGTGAGTGATCACTGCATTTCCAACCTAGGTACCAGATGCATTTCAATGGGTGTAGCCAAAGGAAGGCAAGCCAACCCAGGGTGGGGTGCTCACCCAGGAGGTGCAGTGAACCAGAGGACACCCCCTCCTACCCAACGGGGGCCACTAGGGGCTTTTTCGGCCACTCCAGCAGTCCAGTTCAGATACTGCACTTCTCGCATGGTCTTTACAGCCTACAGACCAGGGGATTCCTGCTGGCCAATAAGCAGCACTGGTTTCCAGCACAAAAACCCATACAAATCTGGGCAGCCATTTTAACTGGCTCCTGGAATGCCTGTGAGAGGGAGCTGCATATTCCCCTGAAAAAGAGGGGGCTGAAGACAAGGAGCCAGGTGATCTGGCTTGGTGGGTCCCACCCCCACAAAGACCAGCAAACTGAAAAGCACCGGCTTGAGAGTTTCGCAGCTGGCGCAGAAGTTTGAGCTCCACTGAAAACGATTAAGCTTCGTGGGGGAAAGGGCGTTTGCGATTACTGAGGCAGTCTGCCATTACCAGGGCAGTCTGCCATTACCAGGGCAATCCCCCATTACCAAGGCAGTCTGCCATTACTGAGGCAGTCCATCATTACTGAGGCAGTTCTAACCTTACCTGTGTAAACAAAACCATGAGGACGTTTACACAGTAGTTGGACAGAGCCCATGGAAGGTCAGCAATGCGTCTGCAGGCAGACTATGACTAGACTGCCCACTAGCTGGGCAGGACATCTCTGAGAAAAGGCAGCAACATGTGAGGGACTTATAAATAAAACCCCTCCTTCCTGGAACAGAGCATCTGGGAAAACAGGCAGTTTGTGAGTTCCACTGCAGCAGACATAAACATTCCTGCCCAGCAGCTCTGAATGGAACAACGGAGCTCCCAGCACAGTACTTGAGCTCTGATAAGGGACAGTCTGCCTCCTCAAGCATCTCCCTGACCCCCATATATCGAAAGAGGCACCTCATAAAGAAGAGCTCTGGCTGACATCTAGGGGGTATCCTACTGGGATGAAGAAACCAGAAGAAGGAACAGGCAGCAACCCTTACTGTTCTTCAGACACTATGGGTGATTCCCAGGCAAGCAGGATATGGAGTGGACCTGCAGCAGTCCTGAAGCAGAGAGGCCTGACTGTTAGAAAGAAAACTAAAAAACAGAAAGAAATAGCTTCAACATCAAGAGAAAGGATGTCCACTCAGAGACCCCATCCGAAAGTCACCAACTTCAAAGACCAAAGGTAGATAAATACATAAAGATGGGAAGAAACCAGTGAAAAAAGGATGAACTCACCAAAATCCAGAATGCCTCTCCCCCACCAAGGGATCACAACCCCTCACCAGCAAGGGAACAAAGCTGGGTGGAGAATGAGTCTGATGAATTCACAGAAACAGGCTTCAGAAAGTGGGTAATAACAAACTTATCTAAGCTAAAAGAACATGTTCTAACCCAATGCGAAGAAACTAAGAACCTTGAAAAAAGATTAGATGAAATGCTAACTAGAATAATCAGCTTAGAGAAGAACATAAATGACTTGATGGAGCTGAAAAACACAGCACAAGAACTTCACAAAGCATACATATGTTTCAATAGCCGGATCTATCAAGCAGAAGAAACGATATCAGTGATTGAAGATCAACTCAATGAAATAAAACGAGAAGACAAGATTAGAGAAAAAAGAGTGAAAAGAAATGAACAAAGACTCTAAGAAATATGATATTATGTGAAAAGACCTAATCTACATTTGATCAGTGTGCCTGAATGTGACAGAGAGAATAAATCCAAGCTGGAAAACACTCTTTAGGACATTACCCAGGAGAACTTCCCCAACCTAGCAGGTCAACCCAATGTTCAAATCCAGGAAATACAGATAACACCAGGATATTCCTCAAGAAGAGCAACCCCAAGCCACATAATCATCCAATTCACCAGGGTTGTAATGAAGGAAAAAATACTAAGGGCAGTCGGAGAGAAAGGTTGGGTTACCCACAAAGGGAAGCCCATCAGACTCACAACGGATCTCTTGGCAGAAACTCTAGAAGCCAGAAGAGAGTGGGGGCCAATATTCAACATCCTGAAAGAAAAGGACTTTCAACCTAGAATTTCACATCCAGCCAAACTAAGTTTCAGAAGTGAAGGAGAAATAAAATCCTTTACAGACAATCAATTACTGAGAGATTTAGTTACCACCAGGCCTGCCTTGCAAGGGCTCCTGAAGGAAGCACTAAACATGGAAAGGAACAACCAGTGCCAGTCACTGCAAACACATACCAAATGGTAAAGACCATTGACACAGTGAAGAACCTGCATCAGCTAACAGGCAAAACAACCAGCTAGTATCAAAATGGCAGGATCAAACTCACACATAAAAATATTAACCTTAAATGTAAAAGGGCTAAATGCCCCAGTCAAAAGACACAGACTGGTAAACTGGATGAAGATTCAAGACCCATAGGTGTGTACATAGAAGACCCATCACACTTGAAAATACACATATAGACTCAAAATAAAGGGATGGAAGATGGTTTACCAAGCAAATGGAGAGCAAAAAGAAGCAGGAGTGGCAATCCTAGCCACTGATAAAACAAACTTTAAACCAACAAAGATCAAAAGAGACAAAGAAGGGCATTACATAAGGATAAAAGGATCAATGCAACAAGAAAAGCTAACTATCCTCAATATATGTGTGCCCAAATACAGCAGCACCCAGATACATAAAGCAAGTTCTTAATGACCTATGAAGACACTTAGACTCCCACGCCATAATAGTGGGAGACTTTAACACTCCATTATCAATATTAGACAGATCAATGAGATAGAAAGTTAACAAGCATATCCAGGATATGAACTCAGATCTGGACCAAGCAGACCTAATAGACATCTACAGAAGTCTTCACCCAAATCCAGAGAATATATCTTCTTCTCAGCACCACACTGTACTTACGCTAAAATAAGCCACATAATTGGAAGTAAATCACTCCTGAGCAAATGCAAAAAAACAGAAATCATAACAACCAGTCTCTCAGACGACAGTGCAATCAAATTGTAACTCAGGATTAAGAAATTCACTCAAAACTGCACAACTACATGGAAACTGAACAACCTGCTCCTGAATGACTACTGGATAAATAATAAAATGAGGGCAGAAATAAAGATGTTCTTCAAAATCAATGAGAACAAAGACATAACATACCAGAATCTCTGGGACATATCAGAATTTCTCTAGAGGATAAATTTATAGCACTAAATGCCCATATAAGAAGTGTGGAAAGATCTAACGTCAACATACTATCATCAAAATTAAGGAGCTAGAGAAGCAAGATCAAACAAATTCAAAAGCAAGAAGAAGACAAATAACTAAGATCAGAACAGAACTGAAGGATATAGAGACACAAAAAAAACCTTCAAAAAATCAATAAATTCAGGATCTGGTTTTTTGAAAAGATCAACAAAATATATAGATTGCTAGCCAGACTAATAAAAATGAAAAGAGAGAAGAATCAAATAGATGCAATAAAAAATGATAGAGGGGATATCACCACCAATTCCACAGAAATGCAAACTACTATCAGAGATTACTACAAACAACATTATGTACTTAATCCAGTAAATCTAGAGGAAAGGGATAAATTTCTGGACAAAAATTACTGGACACTTACACCCTCCCAAGACTAAACCAGGGAGAAGTTCAATCCCTGAATAGACCAATAACAAGGTCTGATGTAGAGGCTGCAAATAATAGCCTACCAGCCAAAAAAAGTCCAGGTCCAGACAGGTTCACAGAGGAATTCTACCAGACATGCAAAGAGGAAATGGTACCACTCCTTCTGAAATTGTTCCAAACAATAAGAAAGAGGGAATCCTCCCTAACTCATTTTTATGAGACCAACATCATCCTGATACCAAAACCTGGCAGAGATACAACTAAAAAAGAAAATTTGAGGCCCATATCCATAAGGAAAACTGATGTAAGAATCTTCAATAAAATACTGGCAAACTGACTGCAACAGCACATCAAAAAGCTTATCCATAACAATCAAGTAGGCTTCATCCTGGGGATGCAAGGCTGGTTCAACATATGCAAATTTATAAGCTTAATCCATCACATAAACAGAACCAAAGACAAAAACCACATGATTATATCAATAGATGCAAGAAGGACTTAGACAAAATTCAACAGCCCTTTATGCTAAAAATTCTTAATAAACCAGGTATCAATGAAACGTGCCTCAAAATAATAAAAGTTATTTATGACAAACCCACAGCCAATATCATACTGAATGGGCAAAATTTGGAAGGATTCCCTTTGAAAGCTGGTACTAGATAAGGGAGTCATCTCTGACCATTCCTATTCAACATAGTATTGGAAGTTCTAGCCAGAGCAATCAGGCAAAAAAAGAAATAAAGGGCATTCAATAAGGAAAAGAAGAAGGTAAATTGCCCCTATTTGCAGATGACATGATTGTATATTTAGAAGACTCCATTGTCTCAGCCCAAAATCTCCTTAAAATAATGAGCAACTTCAGCAAAGATACAAAACCAATGTGCAGAAATCACAAACATTCCTATACACCAATTACAAACAGAGACAAATCATGTGCAAACTCCCAATCACAATTGCTACAAAGAGAATAAAATACCTAGAAATACAACTAAAAAAGACTGTGAAGGACTTCTTCAAGGACAGCTGCAAACCACTGATCAAGGAAATAAGAGGGGACACAAACAGATGGAGAAACATTCCATGCTCATGGTTAGGAAGAATCATTATCATGAAAATGGCCATATTGTCCAAAGTAATTTGGAGATTCAATGCTAACCTCATCAAACTACCATAAACCTTCTTCACAGAATTGGAAAAAAACACCTTAAACTTAATATGAACCAGAAAAGAGCCTGAGTACCCAAGACAATCCGAAGCATAAACAACAAAGCTGGAGACATCAAGCTACCTGACTTCAAACTATACTACAAATCTACAGTAATCAAAGCAGCATGGTACTGGTAACAAAATGGAGATATAGAACAATGGAAAAGAACAGAGGCTGGCCTCAGAAGTAACGCTACACATCTACAACCATCTGATCTTTGACAAACCTGAAAAAAACTAGCAATGGGGAAAGTATTCCCTGTTTAATAAATAGTGTTGGGAAAACTGGCTAGCCATGTGCAGAAAGCTGAAACCAGACCATTATACAAAAATTAACTCCAGATGGATTAAAGATTTAAATATGAGACCTAACACCATAAAAACCCTAGAAGAAAACCTAGGCAATACCATTCAGGACATAGGCATAGGCGAGGACTTCATGACTAAAACAATAAAAGCAATGGCAACAAAATCCAGAATAGACAAATGAGATCTAATTAAATTAAAGAGCTTCTGCACAGAAAAAAAAAAAAATCATTAGAGTGAACTGACAACCAATAGAACAGGAACAAATTTTTGCAAGTTACCATCTGACAAAGGGCTAATATCCAGAATCTACAAAAAACTAAAATAAATATATAAGAAAAAAAAAACATCAAAAAGTGGGCAAAAGATATGAACAGACACTTTTCAAAAGAAGACTTTTATGTGGTCAGTAAGAAATGCTCATCATCACTGGTCATTAGAGAAATGCAAATCAAAACCACATTGAGATACCATGTCATACCAGTTAGAATCATTAAAAAATCAGGAGACAATAGATGTTGGAGAGGATGTGGAGATTTAGGAACGCTTTTACATTGTTGGTGGGAATATAAATTAGTTCAACCATTGTGGAAGCCAGTGTGGTGATTCCTCAAGGATCTCGAAATAGAAATACCATTTAACCCATTACCAATCCCATTACCCAGGTATATACCCAAAGGATTATAATTTGATCTATTATAAAGATACATGCACACATATGTTCATTGTGGCACTGTTTACAATAGCAAAGACATGGAACCAACCCAAATGCCCATCAATGATTGACTGGACAAAGGAAATGTGGCACATATATACCATGGAAGACTATGCAGCCATAAAAAAGGATGAGTTCATGTCCTTTGCAGGGACATGGATGAAGCTGGAAATCATCATTCTCAGCAAACTGACACTAGAATAGAAAACCAAACACCACATGTTCTCTCTCCTAAGTGGGTGTTGAACAATGAGAACACATGAACACAGGGAGGGAAGCATCACACACTGGGGTCTGTAGATGGGTGGGAGGCTAGGGGAAGGATTGCAGGGGGTGGGGAAATTTGGAAGGGATAACATTAGGAGAACTGCCTAATGTAGGTGATGGGGGATGGAGGCAGCAAACCTCCATGGCATGTGTATACCTATGTAATGATCCTGCAAGATCTGCATGTGTACCCCAGAACTTAAACTAAAATTAAAAAAAAATGTATAAATAAGATAAAATAAAAATAAAAATTTTATTTTATAAATTCATGATAAGGCAGTGAGAGGCCGTTGGCACCAAGATGCTCAATTCTCATTGCAATGCACAAAGTTAATGGTAGAGACACGTAGAAAATTTAATAATCAAGTTGCAAATATATTGGACATTAAACATTTATGTACTTTCTCTGTAACATTTTCTTCTCTTTTAGACATAATATAAGGCATCCAGAAAAACTGAGTTAATATTTGAGAACTGTGGTTAAAAGGAGGATGTGCTCAGTATTGCTTATAAAGCAATTTAGTTTATTTATTTCACATTGGAAATCCTTTTTTTTCTTTCTTTCTTTCAGGGTTTCTGACTGTTCACAACCTATTTTTCTAATGGTTCTTGTTTTATTCTCAAATACTTTGTACTTCAGTAGCTTCTGACAGAGACATATTTGCAAATATTTTAGCAGTTGTCCACTGATTTTTAAAGACATTTATAATTCCAGTTTTCTAATTTTGCTCAAAGTTAGCAATTGAAATTCTAGGTATATGACACTAAAGTCACGTTAATATTAATGACAAGTATTATGAGCAAATTACAATGTCTGTGAACTTCAAGGTCCCTAAAGTCTAATTCTACAAAAATCAGATGTTAGCATTATTACTTTAAATAACCATTGAGTTTGCATTAATCATCAAAAAAAATGTTTTTATCTTTCTAAAAGGTAACACCTCTTTTTAACTTTTCTAATTCAAGATAACTAAATTCATTTCCAGCTAAACTTGAAAAGTCACCTGTATGCATAATACATTAATTGAAAATTTCAGCCTCTTCCCTAACAGAATAATCATTCATAAGTCCTCGTGACTGGGAGCAACAATTCTGTAATGGAAGTGTCACTGTAACCTTAAATATAGTGTTCACCACTGTGAAAACTGCAATAACAGATGCTCGCAAATGCCTGGTGTGATGAATCAATGCAGAGAAAGAAGGAGATAAAGAGGCCTGTGTAGGTGTTTGTGTGGAGTGCTTCACAAACACAGAGTAAACAGATGGCAATGACAGGGCATTCTGGGAAAAGTTTGACTTTTTACACCCTGTGGACTTCCCTGCTACCTGCAGTTGCCTATACATCAAATGGACAAGATAATGAAAATTCAAAGCCAAGTGGAAAAAAAAAAAGAAAGAAAGTAATCAGAATGACTTTACTGCTATTACTCTGATGATGAGAACAGAAGAAAGCAGGTAATAAAAATGAGCAAATGAGATAGGGCAGCTGTTTTTAAAAAGGTCAGTCAATATACATTGACTGAGCTCTCTGACATATTTTGTGGTCTAAAATAGCTCATAATCCATTTATTTTTTATTTTTTCCTAGTGTCATATTAAATATGATCTTCCAGTTAAGTCATTTCTGGTATCTTTTATAAAAGAAAAATAGATTACACTTCTGTTTTTCTTACAATGAAACAGGCAATTCAGGCTAACTTTTCCTCCAAGGAAAATTGGAGATGCAGGTTGAAACATTTAAAATTCTTGATGTTTTGGGACATTTTCCCCAGGAGTATTTGCTGGTTCTCAAAATGAAAGGTTAAGCGGCCCTTTTGACAATCTCATAGGTTCAGGAAAAGAGAGATTAGAATTCAGGAACACCCAATGACAGGGGCTAGAGGGTCACAGTTAAATATTATTTACATTAGAAAGTGACCCTGAAAGCCTGCAGTCTAGATAAAGCCAGAAGGCAATCTTATATAGAATTCTGCTCAGCTTCAGATCATCACAGTTCCTGAAACTGGATTGAGATGATCCAAGATTAATAGTACTATAGGTCCTGAATCAAAAGAAAACATTTCTATAGAAGAAAATGTTTCTTGACATCAAATAATGACACAGTTTGGCAAATAAAATATACAACACATAAAAATAACCAGGACCCTAAAACAGGACCACATGAATAAAAGCCAGCCGCAAACAGTGAGCAATACCAACTAATTTATGTGACTATGATGTTGGAGTTATCAACATGGATATTAAATGACTATAAATCGAACCATTTTGAAGTAAATATGTAAAATGTGTGTTTAACGAGAAAAATACAAGAATAAGGTTTTTTCAGAAATTTGAAAAACCTACTTAAAAATGCAAAAGTACAACAGAATTAATGACTCAAACTGCTTGGATAACAGCAGATTAGCCAAAGCCAAAGAGTTAGTCAATTAAAACATAAGTAAGAGGAAAAAAATCCAGGTCAAAATACAGAAAAAGAGAATAATGGAAAATGTAGAAAACAAGGTATGAGACAAAGATAATGTACTAAGAAGCACTAAAATATCTATAATTGTTGTCATAGAGAGACAGGATAGGTAAAATGAGTCATAATTAATGCTTAATAAAGTAATTAATGGCTGAGAAATTCCCAAACTTGATGAAAGATGTGAAACCACAAATTAAAGAAACTCTGATCCAAAGCAGTAAAATGTAAAGCAATACATTTTGGAAAATGATGTTTCATGCTTCTGCTTAACTTATAAGAGGAGGCACTGATTGGCTTTGTTCTGGACTATTTTTACATGGATGTCCTTATAGTACTTAGCTTAGGATAACAGATATTACCTCCACTCTAGAGCATAGAGCAAGTTTCTGTCTGCCTCAATGTAACCAAGGTAAAGCTACAAATTCTCATGTTCCCTAAACTCAAAGTCACTCACTTGAAATGTAGCTTGCTAAGTGTTCAGGTGTCATACTGTGCTCTATTTATCATTATGTGGGAATTGGGACTTAGGGAACTTGGGCTAATGTTAATTGTCTGACTAGTGCTAATGCTACGAAAAATAAAGTTGTTTGCCCTTGACCTAGCAGTATCCTGTCTTCTGGCTGCATTCATGAATTGAAGCAAGCTAACTGTATTAATTTACAAGTACAGTGAAAATAGCAGATCTTCCTTTGACAGTTTTTGACATATACACTCAGCAAAAGTGCACAAAACCAAAGAAAATCAAAAATGTAAAAATCAGCAAGAGAAAACTGTCAGATTAAAATGAAATAAGAAAAAGTAGACTACAGCTAAATTTCCATGATTTGTATGGCCAGAAGATAATGGAATGATGACATTGAGTTCTGAAAGAAAGTAACTAGTAACATAGAACTGATCAAAAGCATCCTTAAGATTCAAGATCATTTTAAACAAACAAATCTGAGAAAATTTATTACCAGCACATATAGAATGAAGGAATTCTAAAAGGTATTCTGACAAGTAAATGTTATAAATGGAAGTACCTAGATGCAAGAATAATGAAAAATAACAGAAATGTAAGCATTTGCCAAAAAATATAATCAATATTTATACAACAATGATAATGTGTGTTGTTTGAAATATAGAGCTAATTAAAATAAAAGAAAACAATGACATTTGGTTTGGGAAAGAGTTAGTGGTATTAAGTATTCTAAGGTGATCTTTTTCTAGAAAAAGGGTTAAGGTAACACATAACATTTTTGATATGAATGGGATGCATGCTATAATCTGTAGGGTAATTCATAAAAAACAGAAATTGAATGAAAAGACATACTTCAAGTACATGTTGATATAGAAGCTTAACCTAGACGTTTTTATAGATTTCTTTCATTATCTTTACTTAGGAAGAGACCCACAGATGCTTAAACTAGATGAGTTTATCGAATTTTATTCATCTTTACATAGGAATATTTCCATTAAAGTTTAAAGAATCTTGCATATTCTCAAACTTTGATATGCAGAAAAATTTCCTGTAGCAAAAGTAAAATTAAAGCAAGTCCTTGTCATGCTAAGATTAATAAAATCTCCTAAACTGTCTTTGAATAATGGTGCTCAGAAGACCTAAACGCATACTTTACATTTGTTTACAAAACTAAATACATTGCAACATTTTAGAATCCTCTATATTACTACAAATTAATACTATTTTGTAAATTTCATAATATTAAAACATTTGGCATTTGAAACAAACCCACAACAATCCTTAGAAATTTTTTTCAAAACATAAAAAAGAGAGTGAACGATATTAAAATAATAATAGTAATAATACTGATGATAATCAAATTATTTCTTCTTCTTTACCGAGCTAAGTCAAACACAAGGAAAAACAAACAATAAAATTAAGTCGAGATTATATTAAGTTTAAGTTACTAATTCTTTAAAACTGTGTTTCATGTATGGCACTGGAGGGATGCCCATATTTCTGTTGATTCTAGTTATTAAACCAATGTAAATATATGTTGAGCCATTACAAACAGCTGGTAGTTATGCATTTTCACATGTGAAAAATGAATATTTCATTTGATGAGTACTTTAATAATATTTCAAATATTTGGATGCCTTTAACAGATATCCTGTAAACCATAATGATCAAAGTATTATTTTTCTGACACTCATGCCTGGCAGCTCTTAAGCTTCTATTAAAAGAAACAGCTACTAAAAACTCTTGAGTATGAGCTTCATGAATCAATGTCAAAAATATAAGCCAAGATTTGGAGATTCCTACTAGGTTACAGAACACATTATATTTATTCTTGGAAAAGAAAACTGCTGGCCAAGCACAGTGGCTCACACCTGTAATCCCAGCACTTTGGGAGGCTGAGACAGTCGGATCACCTGAGGTCAGGAGTTCAAGACCAGCCTGGACAACATGCCGAAACCTCTCTACTAAAAAATACAAAAATTAGCCTGACGTGGTGGCCAGTGCCTGTAATCCCAGCTACTTGGGAGGCTGAGGCTGGAGAATTGCCTAAACCCTGGAGGTGGAGGTTTCAGTGAGCCAAGATCACACCACTGCACTCCATCCTGGGCCATAAGTGTGAAACTCCATCTCAAAGAAAGAAAAAAAAAAGAAAAGAAAAGGAGACTGCTATGTATGCGTGCATTATATATATATGCATACATGCGTGTGCATGTATGTGTATTCTTCATATATTCATGTATTCTTCATGTATATACTTCATATATGCACATCTACAAATATGTGCATATATGAAGTATATTCACATGTATTTACATATGTATGTAAATGAAGATAAATGAGCATTTCATTTATTATTGAAATATAAATAGATTTGGATAATAAATGATATGCTCACACCATATATGTGTGAATATGTTTAAATATATGTATGTATATTTATATGTGTATATATATGGAGTGAACATATCATTCATTATCCAAACCTATTTATGTTTGAGAATGAAAGAAATTGGTTTTCATAATTACCCTAAGGGAATAGTGTAAAACAGAATGTTTCTGGGAAAACCAGAACGTACATCTAACCTATATAAGTAGCAATTGACTTTCCTTAATCAAAGGAGAATATTGTAGAAAAAAGAACAATATAAGCAACATATTTCCTTCTTTGTAATTTGCTATTGGTGGAATTCTATTTACAGTGAACGATTACTACTTCTCTTAACCATTTAATGTGTGCCTATCATATACAGCACTTACACTTTTATTGTGTGTCAAGTAGGTTTTGTGTCATAGTTCCTAAGTAACACCATAATATGCTTAAAATTTTTGTAACATTTTTATTGCATAACAGTGTCAATTTTCAACCTAAATATCTAAAGTAGTCTTCCTCCTGTTTACTCATGTGTTATACCACTCAATATTTATAAGACATAAAGTTTATTAAGCCTGATTTTAATTTCAGACTCCAACACTGTAGATATACCATATATGTATAAAATTATTTAGATCATCAGAAACTAATGGTTAATAAATTACATGTTAAAAATATTAGTAAAATATTTATCGAGTCTCTATTTGCAAATATATTTTGGTAATTTTTTCCTCTTACAAACTGGTGGCACTACAATACAAAGCACTGTAAGTGATGCTCACCTTAAACAACCTGAGCCATGATTTAGTTCTCAATACATTTCTATCTGTTTCCTCAAAGGTATCATGTTTTTATTCAGAGCAGGGGGCGGAAAAGGAACCAATATCACTAATAAAGCTGTCTGACCCTGAGGCCTGATGTCAGAACAGCCAAAGCAGCTGCTGACTTCATCAGTATTTAGGAGTTACAGGAGCTGAGAATGTTTTCTACTTGAGCATTGCTCCAGTTCTTTGAATCAACGGCAATGGATTCCTGGAGCTTGACCACAATATAATTTTCACACTTAGCAACTGTAAAATTGTTAAAGTGATATCTTTCCACAGGGTTTATCCGTTATTACTGCTAAGTTTGGCATACCACCTTAGTTACGGGATTTAAATGCCACTTTCATCACTTCCCAGGGTAACCTGGGCCATGAAATCAGAAAATCAGATAATTTTCTGGTCCATTTTCCTCTTTTTCTTTGGATGGCATTAGATTTTGCTACGCTTGACTGACAAATCTCATTTAGGATTCAAGGAGAGGCCTGAGCCCTGACCTCTTTAAGAAGTGGGAGGTGAGATGTCTTAGGCAGTGATGAGGAAGAAAAGACCAATTTCAACTCATCACATAAAGGACATTAGTGATTAATTCACACTGTGAGACAAAAATACTTGTAAAAGTATAAAGAGTCTCTTAGTGTCAGGCCACAACATTATTTAAGATTCTTTAAAAAATACCAATCATGTTCAAGAGTTTTTCTCTGCATGCTTTGTTTTCCTCTCAAATTATGTTTCTAGGTGTGTTAAATTGTAAGGCACAAAGCCCAAATCAAATTTATTTTTACCTAATTAAATATAATCCATAATTAATAGGAAAAATTCTTTTTCTTAGTAAATAAGCAATATGACACTAATATAGATACATTTCCCAGGACATATTAACTTAAGGTAAATAGTTTTATTATTTAGAAACGAAACGCTAAGTTACTGGGTTGTCTAATTTCCCTATATTACCTACTTTGGGAAACATTTGTCCATTTTAGAGAGAAGAGCTACAGTTGGAGACAATGAAAATCATAGGTGGCAAGTGCCTCAAAATTAATGTCTCCCAGATGTATTAATACAATCAATACTTCTCTGAGTATGGCAGGTTTAAAAACTCAATGACGAGTTTAGGGATAATTTGGCATTTTAAAATCTATCTCCTCTTACGCAATTTTAGATTAAGTTCATAGAAAGAAGAAACTCAATTGTATATACTGTGTGAATTTGAACTAGTAAATGGATCACTGTGCCAGCTAAGCCATCTCCTTGCCTTCAAAGTCCTTTTCAACACTGTAAGGTTATTTGATTTAAATACAGAAACTTAGAAGGGTGATACCTTGAAGGACAACCTGGCTTAAAGTGATTGTTATTTTATGTCTTTTTCATATAATGTTTCTTTTTAAACTTCTATTAATAATTGCATTTCCAGTAATTATTTTATATCATATTTTATATCACTGAAGTTCTAGTTACTTAAAAAAGAATACTTAGTTGTCCTCAGAATAAGCTGAAATTCATTTCTAAAGTGTTATGTGTGAAGTAACATGGATTACAGTATCTGTATAAAGTGTTAAATAAATATTTGTGAAATATTGGGCCATTTCCCTTAATCTCTCTGGCTATATAAATATCGCAGTGCATATATTACATTTTCAGACGTAGGACCTCAAATGTTTTGAAATGAATTATATATGGAGAGATTCACAGATGCCTAAAAATTTAAATAACTTACTTTTCCACAAAATGAAAAATCTTTTGGTAATATGGCAAAGTGCAGCATCCTCATAGAAAATTCTAGTAGTTTGATGTCATTTTTTATATTAGCTACATTTCTGAGCAACTGTACAAAGCAAACATAATAATAAAGTTTTTAAGTCTCCAAACTTCATTACATTTTCACGAAGAATATCTCTTAGCAAAATAAGTTGTCTGTGGTATAAAAGAAAAATTATTATGTAAATACAAATTTCAATATTCATTTCAAAATGTACTATTATTTTACCCCGTGTTTCCAATTTCATATATCTTTTGAAGAGTACAAGAAAGTAAGGAAAATAAAAATTAAGAAACTTGTATTTCTACAAATCTCAGAAGTCAGAGGTACACATTTTCACTTGAAAGCTTATATATATAACATGAATATACATATAATATATAATCATATGTTATATATAATTAAAATACATCATTTTTTCAATTTTATGTTACTTTGATTTTATTAATTACATGAGGCTTTTTTATGTACTTGGCTGTAATTTTGGCTAATCAATTTGTAATGTAAATACAATTCAGCTACATTTTATTGACCAAATGATTAGTTATCAAAAAGGTACAAAATTAATTTTCATTAAATGTTAATTATGTGCTATAGTAGTTACAAGTGAGAAATAAGATAGTCCTTGACTAAAATCTGATAGTTGAGGAAGAACAGGTTTTGAAAAGAAAAATATAAATAATTACAATAAAAGTATAATGTGGATTTTGTTTCTACTGTATCTTTATTCTTATAATTTTTTCCAGGTAATGTTAACACTTAATTTATATTTTATTAATCAATTATTCCTCTGTGTGTGGCCAATGAATGTCTCCATCATTAAACATCTTTTCATGTTGATGTTTTTTACTCTATAAAATGTTATCTAAGTGCCATGATATGAATTGGCAAATTATTTTTCATAAAGTAAATATTTAGTGAGAATTTATCCTATGTCAACAATTGTTTTAAGGCCTATGTATGTAATTAAGAGATAAACATCCTTGGTCCTCAGATGCTATTATTCATAATCCATAAAACATCTCTGTGATATCACATAAAAGTAATGTTTCAGAGATAGGGAGAATTCACTTCTAGGTATAAAATGTTATCACTTCAGTCCTATAAAACAAAAAAGAAAAATTTTTACATGTTTTTGTTAGTTTTAAGAAAGTTTTATCTTCTATATGGGCTATTTTAATCTTTTGTATATCTATGTTTCAACAGGAATTCACTTCCTGTATACCAAAGCTGTCTCTTTTTGGTAGTGGCATTCTAAAATGCTGAACATGTTCTGTCCCCAATCAGTTTACTCCTATGTGTGTCCTCAGTAGCAACGGATGTGTGTGATGAGGGTTAACAGATGAGGAATGAATAAGAAAAGGCTATGGAAGCTTGGAATTCACTGGGAAGAAATACCTGAGGGCTGTATTTGGACACTGTACCATGAATGAAGTAATTGATTGGAAAATTGTGATTTTGAATATATAGCCTGATTTTAAAAAACTGAATTTGCCTATAAGAAAATGTCCACTATCTGACTATGGCTATCAGATCAAAATAAAAAAAAAAAATAACTAATGGGTAATAGGCTTAATACCTGGGTGAGGAAATAATCTGTATAACAAACACCCATGACACAAGTTAACCTATGCAACAAACCTGTACATGTACCCCTGAACTTAAAAGTTTTTTCTTAAAAAAAACTCTATCTTCTGTTTTATCAAAAGTAATTAGTTTTGTTTTATTTTGAATTTCACATATTACATATTCTTTCAAAGCTGGGCTATGTCATCAAGCTCTTAAGAGATCACTGGAATATTGTGACAAGTGACAGTAATTGATTAGCATGAATTTTTATATTAAAAATCATGAGGCCAAAACTAGTGCTACAAGGAGATATATACTATCTTCAGACTGTCAAGTAGGTATGATGGGATAACATTCAGGAGGTAATATTTTTGATTTGTCATTTTCAGCCTGCATTTATTTAGAAGCTCTTTTTTATTTTCTTACAAGTTGTTTTCAAATAATCTAAAACAAAAAAGACAATGGAAAACATATAACAGCTTTCCAAATGTGTAGGAATCTATTTTTCCATATATAGCCTTTCTTCATTCAATTACAATTCCATTTTTTAAATGGAATTAAAAGAGTCTTCCGATGCTGATGAATATGTGCAGAATTCACCAATTCTTATTGATATAACATGAGAAAGATCTATACCTTAGATAAAATATCAGTAGCTAGTTGAGGTATAGAAAACACATCTTTCTACTGACATATCATTTTTGAAAAAGCTTAAAGCCAATTTGATGGCAAGTGTGGATACATTTATTTCACCACTAGTTGAATTAAATGGTACAGCCCCAAGAGACTTTACGGGAACAATTATGATGTCAATAAAATGTTGTTTCATGAGTGTCAGGGCTTAGCCAGGGACAATTCACCCTCTCACTGGTGGAAGTCCAGCCACACACTGAGAACACTGAGAAGAGTACACAGCAAGATTAGTAATAGCCTCAGCATGTCTGATATAATTTCTCCTCTCCGTGAAAATAGGCATGTAACAAGTGTGGGTCAAAGAGATACATGGAAATAAAAGCATTAAGTTATGTTTCTATGACTAACAATATATTTGTGTTTGGTAAAACTAATTTCTCCAGTGGGATCAGGTTCATAGTGATTCAAGCTACATGGAGAACAATTTCATAGAATTTAGAGGATTCTAAGTATTTTAAGATTGCTATAGTAATATTAATGGTGAATTGTTTAAATTCTAATGCTATTTTCAGGGTATGGTTAAAATATAGCAAATAGAACATTAGTTTCAGCACTTAGCTTACTTTTACGTTAAACATGTACAATTGCTTTGTGATATGTTGTGATCCAGGGAGAACAACTTGCTCCTTTTCATTGGCTAAGCTATCCCGGTGGTAAGTGTTAGTAAAAATTCAGCTTTTTGTGGTCTAAAAAACATTCAATACTGTGTTCTAAATTCATGGAATGTTGCAAACTCATGGAATGAGTTTTCCTTCACTTCCTTTCTCAAAATATTATTAACAAATATAAAATTCCATTTGTCCTTTATTCGGGCAGTTACAGAACTCATTTTCTATATTTTCTTTTTCGATGAAAGTGTGATAAAGCTTAGAAGTAGATTTTAAATAGGACTGATGTATAACAGCATTATATGGAATATTCCAGGCTTGATTATTGAGACTAAAGATGAAAATAGGTTTGGGGAAAGGAAACAGTGAGAGTGGTTGTGGCTGAATGTATTTTGTACATCATTTATATTGGAATATAGATATAATAACAGTATATTATTAACACCCCATCTTATGAATTTTTGGGCACATGTACATTGGGAATCATTATGAAGCAGAAAGCATAAGCTATAAGTAATGTATTGAAAAAGTAAAGTTAGCTAAATACTTTTTCCAACTCTGATCTATAATAATTTAACAGGTATTATTTTTATAATTATTATTACCACTGCTTCAGCAAATATTTATAGAATGTTTATGTAACAATCTTTGATATAGGCACTGAAAAGCAGTAACGATAAGAGAAAAAAATCACCAAATTAAATTCATGAAGATTATCTCACTAAGTCATTATTCTAATAAAGTGGAGAGATGAGTAATGTGTATGTGGATAGGGTTCAAAAACCTAATAAGTAAGATCTTATGAGGAAGTGAGATAAACAGTGAGCCAAGTACACTTCAAGGAGCAAGAAGGCATAGATGCAGCAAGATTATGGCAACCATCTGGGTCTTTAGAGGTGGATGAACAAGGGAAGGGGCTGTAAAGAGCTAGTGCAACTTGAGTTCAAAAACAAAAAAGCAAAACGATAGCAATGTTCCCAACATTATTAATTAATCACTGAAATAATTCTGTGGACTCCAAGCTGAAATTCTAAATTTCTTTTTTTTTTTTTTTTTTTTTTTACACGGAGTCTTGTTCTGTCGCCCAGGTTGGCGTGCAGTGGCATGATCTCAGCTCACGGCTACTTCTGCATCCCGAGTTCAAGCAATTCTCCTGCCTCAGCCTCCCAAGGAGCTGGGACTACAGGCGTACACCACAATGCCAGGCTAATTTGTGTATTTTTAGTAGAGGTGAGGTTTCATCACGTTGGCCAGGCTGGTCTGGAACTCGTGACTTCAGGTGATCCCCCCATCTCAGCCTCCCAAAGTGCTGGGATTACAGGTGTGAGGCACTGCGCCCAGCCTAAAATTCTTAATCTGCAGTACTCAGAAAATGTATTTTCATATTTCTTTATTATGTGTGTGTCAGCATGGTTATACATGCATTTATTATTGTTGATAATGGAAACAAATCACACCTGAATCAACTTACATTTAATGTATAAATTTTTCACAGTTCATTGATAAAAATTAAACCTAAAATGCATGCTGGAGTTGTTCAGAAGTAATAAAATAGAGCATTTTAGGGCATTTCACTTATATCTTGTCTCTCAGTTGATCATTTTATTGGTCTTCATTTGAGATATGTGTATATGTATGCATGTATATGTGTGTGTAGTAGCTATTGAATATCTTTATTCAGTAAGCACAGTCATATAGAATTTATTGTAAATACATGTAATCATTTCAGGAACCTATTCTTATTTTCATTTTACAAAAAAAGAAAATAATTATAGAAGGTTTGTTGCTGAAATTTAAATCCAGGTTTTCTGCTTGGAGACCTGGCATTTTATTCAAGATACCAATGTTTGCCAAAAGAAAATTTCTAATTTGAAAAATTCTTAAAAACAAAGCATAAGAATTATTTTTAAAACAGCATTTTTTTTAAAGTGATTTTTTAAAACAATAATAGTGAACATAGTTCCCAACTGTGAAAAACTATGATAAGTTCTTCAACTTTATCCCAAACCTCAGCATCACACAATATATCCACGTAATAAACCTGCATGTTTATTTCTGGGCCTAAAATAAAAGTTGAAATTAGTAAAAAATAAAAATTTAAAAAAGTAAATAATTATCCCACATAAATTTATTTTCTCTCTGTTTAAAATAAAGTTTCTCTGTGGTAAATGTTTTGTGTTAAATTTCTCCATCTAAAATTTATTTTTCTTTGATCACTTTTAAAATTTATTTATTGTTCAACAATAATTTTTAAATTTAAAATCTGCTGAGCTACCACAGATATTTATTCATAAAGGTATCTAAAGCACACACAAAATGAAGAGACCCTTTTCATAAATTTAGCAATGATTTCAAAGTAAACACATTAGGATTTGAATGAAAGCACTTAAAATGTCAACTCCAACAGCTGTCACAGCAGTGGTGGGCAGAGGACGCTCCCCATTCCCCTCTGAGGACGCACTCTGGAAGTGAGGCAGCTCCTCTTGGACTAGAAATCATTTGTTTCAGGAAAAGTGCTTGAATTCCTTCTCCCAACAGCAACCTTGAGGCTTCTCTATGGTGTCCCCACAAAACAGTGTGACCGTGGACATTTCACAGGCTCTCTTTTTAATAAATATTAGCCAGCAGCTCACGAAGTAGGGTCCCCTAGTGTGATGTACATATGCAAAGGCCCATGAGCTTATGTGAAAATCCCTATGGGTCTGTGAAGATACTGTGAGTGTTAGAATGACTTCCAGAAAATAAAAATAATAATGCCAGCAACTTCACAGACTCTTAGACTAATTTATTGATATCTTATAGATGCAAAACAACAACATTTTTTGCTGATGTTGTAATTGCTGGCATTGTTTTTTACATGGTTGATTTTGGATAGAATGAAATGTCCCGATTACTGAAAAGGTGTATGTTTCACATGAGGACATTAGTTTTAAAACTTCTTATGTATATTTACAAAAGTAGAAGTCCTAACAGTTCTACAGCTGGTGCATAAGGATATTACCTAAATTGTAAACAATCAATGAGATATGTCATCTCTCATTCACAGAAAAAGGTTGGCAGTGTAGTGAGAAAGCTTGATTTTTATGACTATGACATGTTGGGTCGGTGTGAAAAATTATAATTTATTGAACTCCAGAGCCTACAGCTCATTCTTTTGAATAAAATTGATTGTTTCCAGCAATTACCCCCAAAAACGTTTAGGAGATGCACAATGATTATTTGACAATTTATATATTCACATAAGATTTTTCAAATAAGGAATTTCTGAAGGAAAATTGACACACTAATCCACATAACTGTTTTGCATTTCTATAGCCTATTTTCTATAAACAATTTAGTAATGTCATTTTCTGAAACTTGGGTTTTCTAGACAAAATAATACATAGCCATTGTTCCATATCACAACTTAATTTTTCTCCCTAAGAAATGGATTTTTTTCTTCCCTGTGTTGTTCTGAAGATCTTTTCAAATAAATTTATTCCGAAAAATATGACATCTTTTCCTGATGTCATGAATAATGAACACATTACATGGAAATGTGTATCATTGTTAGGATAAACACACTTATCATTATATTTTGCCCAGCTCACTCTAGGAGAGATAGGGGAAGCCAATGCCATTTCTTTTGATTTCTACTCACTGTCAGTTTTGTTTGCCCAACCCTAAGTGCAGAGTTGCATTCTAAGTCACTGGAGTTGAGAAATGACTAAGGTAATACAAAAATCCCTAGCTTAACCCTGGATGTTTATGTTCATATAAGTATTCTAGACATATTTCCTATCTGTTAAATGACTCAAATGATATTCTGAGGATAAATAAACTAATGTAGAATATAGATAATATGCTTCCAGTTCTTTGAAAACTAATTCTAAGGAAAATACAGTGATTTGGTTTTAATTAAATCACTCCATGTTGAATGCTCAAGTAACTTCTTGAGGATCCTCTGTTCATCCATGTAGAGCCTTTAAATCACTAATTAATAAACTCTTGACTAGAATTAAAATCTCGTATTAAGGAAAATGTAACTTTAAATCACTTCCATTAGTAAGTACAAGGCAATTCTTGGTACCAATTAAGTATAGGAATTCACATTTTTTCTATCCCAAATAGGATAGAAAGGTTTGACATGATGGACAAAAAATTTCCTCAATACCTACATAACATTGTTAAGAGACAAAAAACACATACATTAAAACAAACAAACAAACAAAAAACCTGATTCAGTCCACTTGTTCTAAAAAACAATTTTTATAAAATATTCCTTATCTAAGAATGGGAAGACTTTTATCAAATGCCTAAACTCATGATAGCAGCATTGCTGGAATGCCAAACACTTTATTAGGCAATCTGCCAGAAGCAAGTATGAAATACTGATGTTATTCACAGTCATAGGCATATAGGGCATCCAGGGTGGTGTCTTATTGTCCCACTGTTCAGATCCATCATTCATAAGCACGGGCATTATTCATAGGCAGGGAGTAGACTGAGTGCAATGTGCTGAGGCATAACAGCTTTGCTGGCAGATATGTTTCTAGATTGAGATTGTTCACACTGGTCCATTGATCATATGCTCACTTCCTAATTTCTTACAACTATATAAATACATGGATTGAGGAAAAGCAGAAAGTGAGAGCAACAGGAGCATTAAGCCCCGAAATTAAGACACATTGTATTGATTCAAATCTTTCAATGCCTGGACTCATCACCAAGTCCATGCACCTCCATTATACTAAAAGCCAAATACATGTATTGATCTGTGGTATATTTCTTGGAAACCATAGGGTGGAATGAACCACAAAAGGTTGCGAAGGGGAAACCATTCTAGGAAATAATTTTTAAGCAAGATTGATATGCCAGAAAATTGAAGATAAATATAAGTGAATATAAAAATATCTTTGCAGCTCTGAGTATAGAAGAATTTGTTCAGACTCTCATTGAGGTCTAATATAACACATTGAAACATTTCCAGTTACCATTCAATCTGGCAATATTCAGAATTAACCTGATAAATGTCTGCAGTCTAGTTAATCCTGATAATCAGAATGTCAGCTACTTTCAACTGAATATCACAGAGCTCTTCATTCTTCTGATTCTTTGGGATTTTGAGTCAAGATTGAAGGTCGCTGGCTATCATTTGCTGAAAGAATTTGGCTTGCTAGGCATGCTATTTATGCTACAGAGAAAATCAGGTGGCATTTCTCAACCTCAATCCAAGTCAACTTAAAGATCCATAATTAAATTAATATGAATCAGTTCTAAATTTCCTCTACTACTGAGGACTATTTTTGTATACAATTTTATTGACACTAAGTAACCAAAGTTTAGATTTCTAGCTTTTAGAACCATGCTTCTCAATTGTTTCTCTGGCATACTTTGGAGACATTTAGTATTCTCCAACATGAACTTAAACATTTGTAGACCTTTAGGTAAGCGTAAACCCCCTACTAAAGTTTTAGGGAAAAAAAGATGTATTTGGCTATACCTGAAACTAAATTTCATATTAACATAAGAAAAATATAAATTGTAGATAGTTGAAGTTGTTTTCAGAAGCAGTTCATATAAAAATTCATAAGATAAATTTTGCAACTGTATATCCACGCATGTGGAAGACATATGGCTCATTATGCAAGGTCACAGAGAAGATGCATACCAAAACATCCTTGACATTCTGAAAGTAGTGATTTTTTCTGCATTACATTACAATTCTCAAAAGGCAAGCTTATTGTATAGAGTTTCTTCTCACTTTTTTGAAATATTCTGTTTTTAAGAACTCAAAAGTCTTCAAGACACTGAAGATGCTGATTAATTAAATATAATACTTAAACAAAAATAGCCAGGTGTGGTGGTGCCTGTAGATACTTGGTAAGTTGAGGTGGGAGAATGGCTAGGATCCAGGAGTTCAAGGCTCCGATGGGCTTCGATAATGCCACTGCCCTCCAGCTTGGGTGACAGATAAGACCCAGTCTCTAAAAAAATAAATAAATAAAATATACTATACATAAAACTTTTGCTTCAATTAAAACCTTGTGATCATGATAAAATATACTTTCAAGTAAATCAAGTAGACATGAATTCTTTTTTTCCTCACTATTTTCTCCTTCCTACTATCCCCATTGTTTTAGTCACACACGGTTCTGAGGAACCATTTGACACTTATTTAGGTCCCCATTTGGCAGAGCTGTCCCTTGTTCAAAACTTACTGAATTTTATTTCTCAGATGCTGCTAAGGCGTTGATGTCTGATCAAAGCAAAACTGATCACTGTTATCAGATAATATTTACATTATAAGAGAAGTCTTCAGTTCCTTCACTCAAAGGTTCAAGAAATAAAGCATTCAAAATTATTTGGAGAAGCAAAAATATTTCAGCATCCTTTAATCACAACACACAAGTAGCTTCCAATTCTAACATAATTATATGGAGGAATACAGTTGTCTGAAAGAGCAGATAACAAGAAATTGTGTAATGGTTAGATTTTAGGAAGTAGAGTGGAGTTAGAACTTTAAAAATTAAATATTAAGTTGGCAGATGGATTGACAAAATTTACCCAATACTACTTTAATGGCAAGATAAGGAAGAATCAGCATACATCATGTGTAGCAGAAAATATCAAATCCACATGTCCTGTTCTTAATCAGTATGGAAGTTAAAAACTTGAAGCAAGCATTTTTTTGATAAAAATATTTGGAAATTAGCACATGGAAACATGATTAGTTTGTAATGGGAGAAAAATCAAGCTATTTTCCACATTTCTGTCTTATTGAAATATCTGACGAGTAATAAAAGAGATTTTTATATGCAAAGTTGTGGAAGCTAAATGACATCAATAGTATGTGTTCAGCAATCATCCATCTGTTTAAAAAATATCAAAGGCTAATAGAGCAAAACAAGTACTATAACAAAGTCCACAAATACTAGATATTTTCGTTTCAAACTATTTTTTGTCAAGTAGTCTTTGTCAAAGGATTTGGTGATACGTGTTAAACAAAATTATCATCTGTGGCTCACCCAACTTACTCTTTGCTGGCTTTATACAGTTTTAAACAAATAATCAAAAAACGATTTCTTTGAGGCCCACTTTTACTTTTGTATACATATTTCACCTTGTATTTCTGTATCATAAATAACTCAAGAGAATTGTTTTTCTTACATATTATTTGAAGGTGATACCAGGAAAGCCAGATAGACACCAACCTTAGTTTCTAAACCGAAGTAACCACACAAGTTCTCAACCCAAAAGAAGCTTTGACTAAAATGCTACAACTATTTCAACAAATATTTCTAAATAATAGTTGCTATTAAAGTGTAGATAATTGCTGGTGTCCTAATCACTAGAAATTTAAATGTTATATTAGGAGATGTCAAAATTACTCATCCCTTTTCTTCCTCATTTTCATATGATTTTGGTACTTGTGAAACCACAATTAACTGCCATACATTTTGCTTTCTAGTGACCTGGCCATGAATACATTGTGACTTTGTTTTTATTTTATCTTTTTATAAGCATATGCACTTGATAACTGAGCTCAGTCCCTACTTATACCAATTCTATTACTATAAGCTTCAAGCCTTTCATAGACACACGTACCAAGTTATTTAAAAATTTCACAGTAGTGTAGATTATATTCTGCAATGTTTTATACATTTCATGAAGTTGCCAACACTACAGGGGTAGATAAATAATCTGCTTTAATGGGAAAAAATGAAGTATTACTAGAGTCAAGCAATATATTTGTATTTAGGGTGAGAGACATATACATTTGCAGAAACAATAAATAATGCAAGGACACAGCATTACTTATTGGGGGCTTCTATTTCTCATTACTGGTATTTCTAATACAAAGTGTTCTGTATGGAAATGAATTTCAAAATACATTAACTGTTAATTTATGATTCAATTTTACAACGTTGCATCCAGAAAAAAATCTTGTAGTAGTCTATAGTTTTCCTCTATTCATTACCTATAATCTATTATTAAAAGTTATACAGTTAATTAAAAATAGAGAGCTGCCTGGCAGAAGTATTAGATATTTTGCAAATAGCCACTTAATGCTCTTTATATCTCTCATTTAAGGCTTCACAAAGTATTTAATTTTGAAACTTCTACTCCTATATAAGAAAGTGACTCACAAACATATAATTGGAGAAGTCATATAAATGTTTTTCAGTAAAGTTTAAGAGATTTCCAATAAGGCCTGAAGTAATTTTTATTTTGCTTGTACTCCAATTTATTTTATTTTACTTCAGTATTTTTTGGTCAGTCTACTAATAAAAATATAAGATTCCATTTATTACCTTGTTTTCATAACCAATACTTCAAGTAATATTCTGTTTTCAGCAAATTTAGAAAATTTAAATATGTGTAAGACAAAAGAAAGAATAGCAGACAACAATAACTATTTAAAAAGCAAGATAATCTATTAAGCTAGGAAGATGCTAAGCTAACTAATACATATTATGGTAAATATATATGTTGCAGTTAAAATACAACCAAAAATATTAAAAAGTTATATTAGAAAAATAATTGAAGAGAATATAAATGAAATAGTAATTTAAATTAAAACTGTTCATAAGTTTATAATTTTGAATAAACACTTTTTATTTCCAATTCTACTTTGAAAACATAACTTCGAGACTATTTCTATCTCATTTTTTTCCTCTCTGTTGATCTTTTCTTCAAATTTGGTATGTTAGAAATGCTATGATGTTTTATTTTGCCAATTCATGGGTTATAACCTTGAATTCTCCAATTCTTTCACAATATCCTTTCAAACTTGTCTTTCGTAATTCCACTATCCTTGGCATTACAAAGAGACCTCTGTGGGGGCCCTACTTCTACAACATGGAAATATGATAATTAAGAGCTTTTTGCTCCTATTTTCTCATGACTGTGTAACGTGAAAAACAATGGGGTCTCCTCTTTCTGTTTAGCAATTCCATTCATGCAACAAAGATGTTCAGTGTACATGTCACAATATAATAACAGTCTAAATGGATTAAATTGCAGTGTGTATTAAACACTCAATTCTTTCTGGCAGATGTGTATAGATATTTTGTAGGAAACCACTTAATATTCTTCATATCCAGTTGCACTGCACAAATTGACACCTCACAACTTTCCTTAAAAAATCCACTCTATGAAATTAAGACTCTTCTGAAATACCTTTCCATGTCAAACTTTTTCAAGAAATAAACTGCAATGCCAATGGTGAACCATTTGCTAAATCAATTTCACGCCCTTTCTTCAATTCCCCCACCCACCTTGTTTATTCTTCCTTTCTTTTCTTCCTTATTTTTTTGATGGAAATCTAGAGAGGCAGCAAAGTGCTACTCCAATTTAATTCACAGTAGAGGCACTGAGCGTATGAGCTTTAAGCTCTAAGGTGGTTAGAAACATCTGCTGGTTAGCAATGCCTCTTCCTGTCAGTTGTAAGGCTTGTCTGTATTATACCACACATACATTTAACAGAAGTAAAATGTAACTGACAGGATGCTAATTATCATATTTTTTTCTTGCCTAAACTGTAACATCAGTAAAGGCCATTTAAAATATACAATGGTTGTTTTGGTAAATTGACAATTGTTACATTTCTTTATTTTTTGGTAATTCTTTTAATTTTTTTTTTTATAATGGAGGCTTGTTTTTTGAGAGTAAATAGTGGGAATATATATTTATGCATGGTCAACCTCTTATAGGTCTTATACACTTAATATAAAAGAACCATACACTATTTGAATACACACACCCATATGTAAACACTCCACACTTTTATTTGTGCATTCATCAAACTCTGACAACAGAAACTTAAAAATATTTATTTCAGAAGTGTTGTGAAAGCAAAAAGCAAACAAAAAAGATTCTTTAAGTCCAT
>NW_016107713.1:889367-933996 GCF_001604975.1 Cebus imitator
TCTTAAGTGTCCACATTTTCTTTTTATGTCTGGGAAAGTTTGGTCCTTAAATTATTTTTCTATAGAATGCATAAATCAGCAAACTTGGTAGATAATTTACTTCCAAAAATGAACTTCTTAGTAAAACCCTCTCTTCCATCATTCAACAAGTTTGCATCACAGCACTTATATTCTCTTCTAAGTTTTAATACTTGGTCTTGAAATGCCCATGATATGTCAAACTGACAATCCCCATCATAACAAAAACATATACTATACACTGGTGACATATTGCCATATATCATTTAATGTCAATAACTTTGGAATTTGACTTTCTGAGTATTCTCCCTATTAAGAAAAGGAGACAGCCTCAGAGAAGGTTCTGACAAGTAAGAAAAGTAAATGTTCAAGCACACGTTGGTGATAGCCAAACTGTCAGTATATAACATTCTGCTATTGAAAACTGAATGGAATAAAAATGTCACACTCTTTAAAATGATTTATACAGAAATTCAACACATAACAACTGAGTTCATATGTCTAAAAGCATATTTTTCAAATAGCACTAAATATAGAATATGACTGTCCCTATTAACCAAAGTGCTTGAGTACTGTGTTCCATTCAAAACAGTGAAACTCAAAATATACATATCAGTGGATCCTTCTGCTGTGGGGAGTTTGGGAAAGTCTTTTATAATTGATCTTCTCTTTTAATAGGATAATTGACAATATTCTATATTTTCAGACTTAAATTCATCCTTTATTCTGATCCTCCTGTTTAAAATTCTGCCTGCTAATAAACTAACCCTATTCTTTTATTATTTTTTTAAAGGCAATAAATTATTGGCTAGTTTTCAAACTCAAAGTGTTGGTGTAGAAAAAATGGAGATACAATTGTATTAATGAGTAACAGACATTGAAAAAGTGTTTTCATTTTCACTCAAAACCATGTTTAACTTGATGGAAAGGTGTTCTCTTTTGTTTTGGGTAAAATTTGTGAGCATGACTCCATATCATTTTATCTGCTCTAGAGAAAATATATCTTTATTACCTCAGATGATAACTATATTTTTCAAACAAATTTTAATTTTTGTTAGAGGTAGACAGCTCATTGAGGAAGTAAAGTACACTCAATAAAATTTGATTCCAATAATAATTGTTGAAGGAGAATTGAATGGTAAGTATGAGAATTAGATATGCAAATCTTTTTGGACACCTAACACAATTGTCTCTCTCAAAATATTGTTGCATTTGAATTAACTATTTTAAATCATCAAAAACTCTGTCCTGTGATGCAAAAAAATAGATTTACTCACAATTTGTTATAAAATATCAAGTAATTGTATATTTAGGGCATAATTTGATTTTAAATATCAATTATGAACAAATGTACAACATAATAATAAACATTTTTATTAATAATGAACAAACTATCTCAACTTTTTGCACAAAAAGCATCCCATCTTTTTGTTTAAATATATAATCTTCATCCCCCAATATTGTGTTTTATTTTACATCAAAGGATAAAACAGGAAATGTTGTGAAACTACTATCTTATTTTCAATGAATACTATTTTTGGAAAGAATTTGTCTTGAAAAGCAAAAATGTCATATCAATAGAAATAATATCTTAAATAATTCATATGCACTTTTCAAACCATATCTGATTGACTTACAGAAACAGTTTCTTATAAATAATAAAATAAAATGAATCTATCTTCAAAGAATTTTTCAATGTTGTCAACATTGTATTATTTTTAAGGGCATTCAAAGTGTTCCTCTAGTGATCTTCAGTTTTAATTTATTGTTTTAATAAGTAATAATCAGAATATATTCTAAAACTCAGTGTGACCAATATTTTCCTTTATGATAGATTTTTAAAAGTAATTTAGCTTAATTTTTAAGCATAACAGGGAAAATACTTAAATGATTGAAAAACAACATTTAGCTCACTATTTTATTTCAGAGAATAATGTACTTACGTATGCAAACATGCCATTGGAAACATCCTATATTTCAATTATCTGTTTTGAAGATATGTTAATAGTGAACTATCACAATATTAAAAAGCATAAAAAAATTTAGGTTAGGCTCATTATATTTGAATCAATGCTTTTTAAGATGTTTGACCCCAAATAAAATATTTAGAAAGCCAAATGCAGTAAAGAATATTTAGTAAAGGTGAATGTTATTTTATCAATTTAAATGGCTATTTTTGTTTCATTTTGATGAGTTAAATTATTTCCTAAGTGTTCTTTTAAAGGAATTTTGAAACTTAAGAGGAAAGAAAGGTGCCATTCTAAGCTAATTAACACAATTGAGGATAATAAAAGAGAAAAATCAGTATAATAATAGAATAGCACAGATATTTTTCCTACTCCCAAGTAATTAAATAGTGTTTTATTTGAGGTTTCAAATTTATTTCCTTAGATAATACAAGTATTTCTGAGTCAACTTGAATGTGGACCAAATAAATTCAAAGACATTAAAACAGGATTATTTTGCTAATTAAAGATACACATGATTCTCTTTTACTAGAAACATGCAAGAAAAATTAGAATATAGTTCACATATGAAAGCAAAAACAAAATATGACCTTTAATCATTCACTTTTTGCAGAAATATACAAGTGAAAATTTTTAACATTTTTATATTTAATATTGGTAGAATCTTGGTCATTTCATCTCAAAATGAAGTATCTGGAATTTAGTTTAAGAATATAGTGCCTAAAACAATGCTTCCCAATCCTGGTTTTTGCATACCCTCATCCTCCAATTCTGGAAATAAAAGTCATCTAGAGTTCAATCAAATGTTTGACAAAAGTTTGAAATCTTTTTGCTATAGATGATGCCCTCTTCAAGCAACAAAATATCTATAGTCCAAAATTTCTAAGTTAGCAAAAAAAATTTACTAAATGAATGTCTGTGTGTGCTTGTGTGTGTGTGTGTAATTCACCATATGAGAAGGCTCATAATTATATATTATAGACCAGAAAAGAAGCTAGACCACTGGGCAACTGAGTAGTTCAAATGCTGCATGAGTTCAGAGTTCTTTCCAGTCTCAAGATTTTCTTCATTCCAAAACAGAAGATGATAGAACTGTATCCCTAAGTACACTCACTCTTTATTCCAAGCTACATCATGGTCATTGTATGAGGTAATTCATACTGTATTATAATCCAGGAAACTTTAGAATCAGATATTACCAGGCTATTTCCTTCAATCTCAGCAAAGCATTAATGAAGTCAAGGAACTATTTCAAGTTAAGTGGTAGCATCTTCTTTCTGAATCTATTCTTAAAGTCTTAGTTTTTGCTATGGTTAGTTACAGCTCTCTAGTGTGATGGCCTTGGATTTTTTTTTTTGACATCTTCCTCCACTCTACCCTCACATAGATACTCATGTAAATGTTCTATTTCCCTTTTTGAGACTTGAAATTGATTTAATACCTTAGTCAGCTTTCCTTTCCAAAATAGCCCTTATCAACCTTCAAAGTTTTATTACTCTAGGATTAAAAAAGGTCATGATTATAGGATAAAGAGCAGCCAAAGAAGAGAGATCACCCTTTCAGGTGGAGAACATAGTTATTTACGAATATTCTATAATTGTACATCTCTGAAAAAAGTAATAATATTTCTAGGCAGGATTTCATTGTCTCTATACAATTTCTAACCACGGGCATGATTTTTACTTTCAGTCTGTGACTATATAGTAGTTTATTCAGTTAAAAACCAAGAAAAATCTCAACATATAGGTAATTTGTTTTATTTTAATAACAAATGTAAGTTTGGAATACATTTGGAAGATGACAATGGAGATAAAACAAACAAGTGGTGATATAAAGTTAAGAGTTCTGGGAAGATTGGGTATGATTTGACCAGAAGAAACAAGAAAGATCATAGCAATCAATGACTTCATTCCCTCCCTTCTTCTGGCCCTCTCTTTTCTTTCTCCTCCCTTCTCTTTCTACCTTTCTTCTTTCTTTTTTCATGCCTGATGCACTCCTTATACTAATTCAGAAAATAGAAAAGTTATTTTCAAAGTATTTCTTTGTGTGAGAAAATTATAAGGAATAAAACAGAAAGAAATAGGAATATTTATGGAAGTAATAGAAAAAAATGTGAATAGGGAAGAATTTCTTAAATTACCTTTAAAAGGAATGTTTATTAGTTAAAATGTACAATATGGCCCAATTACTAGTAAAATATACAAAATGGTTTGCTTAAAAGTAAAAAAAAAAAAAAAATCAAAAATTTGCATTCCTTAAAAAGTCTAAATCAACAAGAGTTAAAGTAAATTTAATGGAGTTTCACAAAACTTAAAAGAGGGCAATTCTAGTATGGTTTTTGAAACCAACACATGAAATTGCTTCAGAACATGAATGAAATTTTCTGTGTATCACTTCTTCAACATTTTCTTATTAAGCACCAACTTAAGACTGAACAATGAGTAAGGTCAAAAGATTTAAAGGAATGAGTTTGCTTCCTAAACACTATTATCATTTCTATTCAACTTTTCCAATCTTTTTGTTTTGTTTTGTTTTTATTGTAGCACCCACAATAACTTATTTTTCAACTTAATTTGATTTTTAGGTCTTATGTATATTTTATTTTTTAATGAAAATATGTATTGTTGTCACAAGGGGCTTTTGTGGGTTTTTATTTAGGATTTCTTTTGGTTTGTTATTTCTCTCTAGTCAAACTTCTTGTCCTTACAGTTGCATAATAATATTTCCGTATTCGGGTCCAAAGTCCAATTATATTTCCAAATATTATTCCTAAATTGTTAAATTAGCAAATTAGAACATGCCATCCAAAATCCTATTATATATTTCATATTGGAAATGTAACTCTCCAAAATAATTATCAAAATTTCTACTTTTTACATCAACACTCTTCCTATTTTCAAGTAATTTTTGAATTAATAAAAATACTGTAATTGAAGCAAATATTAACATGAAGGGGTTAGGACATTCTTTTTCCCTATTCTTTTTCTGGTCTTAGAGCTGAAAATATCTTTAGAAATAACATGGCATAATGGAGATTTTGGTGAATTCCATATAGCTATAAAACGATTTAATAAGTCATTTTCTCATGAGCTGAATTATTATCTCCTATAAAACTCTGAAAAAATGTTACTGGAAAGAAACTAATTTAATTTTTCTGCAATTAGTTTTCAAGTATATCTATCACTTTTAAGAAATTATTATTTATGACAATATCACCACAATTATTTCAGTTATTTTATTAGAAACTAATTTAATTTTTCTGCAATTAGTTTTCAAGTATATCTATCACTTTTAAGAAATTATTATTTATGACAATATCACCACACTTATTTCAGTTATTTTATTACCTTAATATATCACATAACCTCTAACACATGTATGCTAGTGATGAACATATGGCCTTGAAACAGAATCAAGGCCTGATATTCAAACTTAGGCCCCGATTGCTTCTAAATGCTTATAAACATAAATCATCCCAGTCATCTATAAAACAAATGGAAATAATTCAGATACTTAGTGCAAAAGACTTATCAATTTCTGTCACCTTAAATAGCATAATGAGCCATATGCTAAGTGAAAAGTTTGTATAAAAATTGTGACTGTAAGTCTATTTATGTGCCAATAGTTTCATGTTACTTATACTGAATATGACAAGTATTTGTGTATAGGATAGCAGAAACAGAAAAAAGTAAAATTAAGAGGGCATGTCCTTTAATCATTTATTATTTGTGTAATAATAATTATCACAGGCCAGACGCAGTGGCTTATGACTGCAATACCAGACCTTTCTGAGGTCGAGCAGGAGGATCACCTGAGGTCAGAAGTTCAAGGCCAGCCTGGCCAATATGGTGAAACTCCGTCTCTATACTAAAAATACAAACATTAGCTGAGCATGGTGGTGCATGCTTGTAGTCTCAGCTACTCAGGAGGCATAGGAAGGAAAATAGCTTGAACCCAGGGGGCAGAGGTTGCAGTGAGCCAGGACTGTTCCGCTGCTCTCCAGCCTAGGCAACAAAGTGAGACTGTTTCAAAATAAATAAATAAATAAATAAATAAATAATAAAAATAATAATTATCACAATAATTCTGGAAGTTATGTTTGAATAGTTTTTAAAAGCTTTGAAAATACTCCAATACATGTATTCAAACTCTTAAGGCTCTATATTAAGAAAATAATTATAAATGTAGTTAAATATTTGTGTAAATAAAAATTTATCAAAATGTCATTCCACATAAAGAGAAAGTACTCTATCCACGTGAAAAAATTATTAAATAAATTGCATATATATATATATATATACACATATATAGTAGAATATGATATAGAGTAATTTTCTCAGACTATTGACTGCCATGGCAGAATTGCTCTAGTGATGCTGTTTGTAAAAATTCCATCACTAATAAACTTTTTCTATGAAACGTCTGCAACTTAAAATGGACTCTCTGGCATCTCATGTTAGTTCAAGGATTAGAGCTAGAGAATCTATGATACAAAAAATATCTCCTTCAATTGAACAGTGTTTCCTTTCTAATGATACAGTGAGGAGACTGGTACAGTATGTACTTTAAATAAACATTTGCCCACTAGAAAGTAAGCTTTAATTGGGAAAATAATGTTGCTAGGTATGGATAAGAATAAATCTATGAGTGCTCACTATGGCAGCACATATACTAAAATCAGAACGATAAAGAGATTAGCATGGCCCCTGCACAAGGATGACACACAAATTCATGAAGTGTTCTATATTTTTTAAACCTTAAGAGTTTCTGCACAGCAAAAGAAACAATAATTAAAGTGAATCGGCAATTGAATGGGAAAAAAAATCTTTGCAATCTGCCCATCTGACAAAAAGTTAATATCCAGAGTCTACAAAGAACTAAAGCAGATTTACAAGAAAAAACAAACAAACCCATTCAAAAGTGGGCAAAGGATATGAACAGATACTTTTCAAAAAAAGACATATATGAGGCCAAGAAACATATGAAAAAAAATGCTCATCATCACATGGTCATTAGAGAAATGCAAATCAAAACCACATTGAGGTATCATCTCACACCAGTTAGAATAGTGATCATTAAAAAAATCAGGAGAAAACAGATGTGCAAGAGGATGTGGAGAAAAAGGAATAGTTACACACTGTTGGTGGGAGTGTACATTAGTTCAACCGCTGTGAAAGACAGTGTGGCGATATCTCAAGGATCTAGAAATAGAAATTCCATTTGACCCAGCAATCTCATTACTGGGTATATACCTAAAAGAATATAAATCGTTCTATCATAAAGACATGCACATGCATGTTCATTGCAGCACTGTTTACAATAGTAAAGACATGGAACCAACCCAAATGTCCATCAATGATAGAGTAGACGAAGAAAATGTGGCACATATACACTATGGAATACTATGCAGCCATAAAAAACGATGAGTTTATGTCCTTTGTAGGGACATGGATGAAACTGTAAACCATCATTCTCAGCAAACTGACACAAGAACAGAAAACCAAATACCGCATCTTCTCACTCATAGATGGGTGTTGAACAATGAGAACACATGAACTCAGGGAGGGAAACATTACACATTGGGGTTGGTGTGGGTGGGGGGGCTAAGGGAGGGACAGCAGGGGTTGAGGAGGCTGGGAGGGATAACGTGGAAAGAAATGCCAGTTATAGGTGATGGGGAGACGGAGGAAGCAAACAACCTTGCCAAGTGTGTACCTATGCAACAATCCTGCATGATCAGTACATGTACCCCAGAACCTAAAGTACAATAAAAAAATAAAAGAATAAATCTAGGAACACAATATAAAGAACTGAGCAATCTTAGATGACAGCAATCAACAGAAACAACAGACACACTGGAATGAGTGAGCTGATCAAAGAGAAAAGTCCACAGTGAACCCTGGCAATCATTCTGGCCCACTGAAAGTTGAGGGACCACATTTTATAGCATTTCTGTGCTCACAACATTGGATGGTCAGTTACACAATTCGGTGGGCTCACATAAGCTGAGTGGTTCCATGTACCTTCTTCCCTTGATGTTCAAACACCACTTGTTAGCAACTTTCTGGCATAGAAATCTTCTGTTCTCTCTACCTACTACTTTACTAACTCAATGCAGAAATATTAGCTTACCTGAATATTTTACTGCTTAATGAGACTATTCAGGTTTCAATGTTTTCCCCGAATAGTCTGTAAAGGGATGGAAACATTATAGTGGTTTATTTACTCACATAAATTTTGCCATTTATCTTTCCTTTACCCTATGAAGGCATCAAGCTTACAATTACATTCAGTCTTAAAAAAAATTTTAAAAAAGACTACTAATTAGCCTAATAGCAGTCTTAGCTACTTCATTCTAAGGTAGTGAGAAGTCTATTAGAAATAACTGCAGAAGGCTGGGTGCAGTGGCTCATGCTGGTAATCCCAGCACTTTGAGAGGCCGAGGTGGGTGATTCGCCTGAAGTCGGGAGTTCAAGACTAGCCAGGCCAACATGGTGAAACCCTGTCTCTACTAAAAATACAAAAAAATTAGCAGGAAGTGGTGGTGGTGGGCACCATAATCCCAGCTACTAGGGAGGCTGAGGCAGGAGAATCGCTTGAACTTGGGAGGTGGATGATGAAGTGAGCGAAGATGATGCCACTAGGTGATGCAGCCTGGGTGACAGAGCGAGATTCCATTAAAAAAAAAGAAAAAAAGAAATAACTGCCTAAAATTAATAAATTAATAAAGGGTATGCATGACATTTGTCAATTCCGGTCCAAACCTTTGGTTTCTAGAAAAATGCCCAGTATAGAACTCTGCATCCATGTCAAGAAAAAAGTATAATAATTAAACAAGTACAAGTTATGCAGTATGTGAAATGTGCAAATATCATTCACCTGAAGAGGTACAGCATTTTTACAATCATTTTTCTTAACTTTGGTTTATCCAATATACTCGGCATTTAAAAAGCAAGTGGTTGGTAGAAGAATGTTATGCTCTGCAAAATGTTGCATAATATAGTTTTGAACACAAACAAAAAATCTGTTAAGCCTCAAAAAGTTAATGTGTAAATAGTGACATATTACAGAACTTTCGAATGGATAGGCCTGTACAAAGGCCTATCACTGACTTATTCAAATAAGGCAGATTTGTCCTCCAGTGGTTGAATGTCATCCCCCCGTTATGCATATAGTTGAGAGTAAGACATAAAAATTAGGAACTAAGAGTTTCTGTTACTTAGCACAGACTTTGTCATATTTTCCTTATTTCCTATTATTGATTGTCACTGATGGTATAACTCTATTCACTTGGGAAATCTCTCACCCTAGACACATATGGAAAGTTTAACAAGTTAGGACAGGTGGGCATTTGAAGTAGCACTACTGGGAGTTCAGACCTTGACTTCATATCTGATGCAAGTGCTCAGTCCCTTGGTACCTCTTCCCATGTCCATCGGTTTGAGTGACAGTTTTTCTCCACACAGAGAAAGATGAATTTTACACTCTATAGAAATGGGAAAACAAGTCCCACTGTTCTTGAACAGGTACACAACTTCCTAACACTGTTGCTAATTGAATGTTTGCATGTGCACTTTACTTCCAACCAAAGAAAGAAGCATTAGCTAAGAATCATTTTTGAAAGTTAGGTTTTTATTTGTTTGTTAATTATTATTATTTTAATCTCTGAATACAGAATTACATTTAATTTGCTGTCACTATCATTTTATTGATTTGCTTATGAGTACACGTTATATTAATGGAATATATAGTATGTCAACATTTGTATGAAAATCTGTTTATAAAAGATCATTTTTATCTATTGAACCTCAGCATTTGCAGGTTTCCTCTTTAATTAATACTTTTGGCTACAGTTTTCAAGTGATTATTAGGCATTTCATTTCAAAGGCATTTAAAAATTTGTGACAATTTCATCATTTTAATAAGATTTTAATAATCTGTTTTATTACATGTAATGTTACAGTAGCTTATATAGTAAGTTACTATGTATTTGTTGAGGCTTATAAGTGACTGATGTGGTATTTAGAAACTAACACAGGAAAAACCATTCCAAGTCAGTTCACTTACATAATTATAATTTAAATCCAATTTACTTACTATTCCTTAGTTTATAATAAAATTTTAAGCAAATTTTGCATATGAACCATTATTTGTATTTTAATTTGAAATAGACGAAGTAACTACTAACATTCAATTTTAGACAGAAATATTAATAAATGAAGAAATGACACTAGCAACCTGGATTCTAAAATATCAGTAGATATTCGGCCAAAATTTCTGGAAATCATGCTAAAGAAAAAAAGAAAGGTCAGAAGAAAGTATGTACTTAGCATCAAAACTGAGGTGCCTTTACAAATCCTGTCACATTTCCCTCATCAGACTGGTATGTGACAAATTAAACAAGAAATTGCTTCCATGAACTCAGAAATCTTTTGTTTTTTGTTCACTTCTGTATCACCAGAAATTACTAGAATTTGTAGCACTTAGTTATCCTCTATATTTTCCGAATAAGTAAATACAAATTAATTCTAAATAATTTCAGTGCATGAAAATGAGCTACTTCTTGGGATACCTCTATCCACATGTCAGTATGCCTATATCAACATTGAATCTATCTCTATCTAATCACCACACCCTCCCAAATGTGTAATTCAAGTTCTGGCAGATTATTTACTGAGTTTCTTACATAACACCTTCCCAATTATACTCCACCCTCCTCCCTAGCTTTTTTTTTGGGGGGGGTGATATATACATACTACACATAACAGTAGGCTTTTCTACTTCCAAATTTCTTCCTATAGTTTTGTGCTAAAAAAAAAAAAAAAAATGCTGGTTATGGTTTTCCCGTCTTCGTTTCCTTCTATGGAAAGATCAGTAACAAGCACTGTGGGTGGAGGAAAAGGATATAGGACAGGCGCTCTCAGGAAGCCAGGGTGTCATGGGCCTGGACAGTCCCAGTCACTAGAGGGTCATACACAGTCAGAAAACTGCTTCAACTGCACATGCTCTAAACGGTCTGAGCCACTAATACATGAGAAATGTCGAATGTTAGCAGTAATCAATTCATCCTAGAACAGAGTTCTAAAGGTTGAATAATGTTCAGTCCGTTTTCAAAAGAGAAAAAGTTCCTTTCAGCATTTACTTAAAACTTTAAAAATGTTTAAGGGCTCATTAAAACATGCAAATATAAACTTAAAAATAAAATTACTAGGTTATAGCTGCTATCGCTACAAAAAACAAACAATTTTATAGAATTAATACAAACAAACCTACAGAGCCAATAAAATTCAAATTAACAATATTAATTAATGTGACAATTCATGTTTTTTTGGACACTGAAATGATACTTTAAATTGTTCTCTGACATTACATAGGAAATTTTTGAGTTTAACACAAAGTAAAGATTCAAGCATCTTGCAGTTATTCTGTATTGAAAAGTCTATGAAACTTTTATTTAATCAATGAGACTTACTTTCATTTGGGTTTCACTTGGTTTTGCATCATTTACAAATTTTCTGGCTCCATTACTTTACCTTTACTCTGAATAAATAATATTTAAATTAACTGAATCTGAATAAAATGTTACTTGGAAACAAAGCAAGATGAGATCTAAAGAAACTGCATATTCTTCCAGTACTCAGATATAGAATATATTAATTTTTAGATATTTGCGGAAGTTAAAATATAAATTGCAGTCACTCCAGTGAAGATCTTTAGTGGTTGAAGACTATGTCCAGAAAACCCATTTTAAAAAATGATACTAAATTCAGAGGAGTAGGATATTTCACCAAAAATTATGCCACTTTGGCGTAAGGATTATTTTGTACTGAAGGTAAACAATATGAAACACATATAAAATAAAATAAAAGCCCTCTGCCCTTCCCCTATTTGACTAAAATTAGGACTTAAATTTACAAAGATGTCCCTCCTCTCCTGGTCCCTATAAAGCACAAAAGTTGAGCACAAAAGACTTCAGACCCTTATTAGCCTGGAGATGGCACCAAAGAAATCTAAGGAACACACTTTACTATCTAGGTTTATCTATCATTTGTTCCCCCATTTATTTAGTCTACCACAATTTGCTCCTTTAGTGACCTGGGTCCTTTTCCGTCTTGTCACTTCTTTAAAATTATATTGTTCTTTGTTGAAGATGTTCAACATGCCAGAGTTTTAAGCATCTCTTCCAGATTTACTTAGTTTTCCCCTTGGATATCTTTTATGTATACATGAATTATGTATACATGTTAATAAACTCCTGTTTGTTTTTTCATTCTTGTTAATCTCTCTTTTGTTACAAGGATCTCAGAGCTAAGAACTCAAAAGATTAGAGGGTAAATTATTTTTATATCTCCTACAAAGTAAATCTCTTATTTTAAAGACTAATCTACCGAAGTCCTAGCAAGCAAGGTTATTTACTCAATGTGGTCTATTTCTGGCAGAGGTGGTATTTGAAACATGGGTCCTTATTTATCAATGCGGGTTCTTTGAAGCTTAAACTGATATTTTTTTCCCCTGACAAGTTTATATAGATTATGTTGACTAAAGGTAATGAATCCTAAAATATACCAGCTATAAGGACATTTTAAATTCTTGTTTTATCTTAACAGTTACCAGATTTTGAGTTAGAAATGTCTTCAGTGCATTTTACTTCCTTAAATGAAATATAGGCTTGAATTAACTACTGACATGATAGCTCTTTAGTACCAATTTAATGAAAGGTTTCTAAATGTGCAATAACTTGGTTTATATGCTAAAGTCATGAGGTAACTGTTCAAGAGTTTAACCATGTTTTATTTGTAATTCTTTACACATAGACATTTGAAATTCTAGGAAAGTTATTTGTGTTGACAAAGTTTAACTGAAAAGGCAGTAATATTCATGTTTTAATAATGTGGACATTTTTATGTGTGTAAGCACCTTTCAACATCTTTTGTGTTTATTGGTTTGCTTGTTTTGCTGTAGACACTATGAAACATATAGAAATGGACCTCCTCAATCCCTCAGGAACTGAGTTGCATTAAACATTTCTGGATATCTTAGGAAAAAAATAAATAACTAAAAGGAACTCCTAGTGTGTTCTGAAGGAAAAAAAATTAATAGCTTGAAACCAGCACTGTTACTGTGATACCATACATATGTGTAAAAATTTCCATACAACAAACAACTTATGACTAATTTTCCAGATGCCACAATTCTATTCATAGGCTGAGACAAGGCAGTAAGTATTTTTAATTATACCTTGTATAACTTTCCATTTAAAATTTTAGATCTGAACAATTATAAGGGAAACTGTTCATCAGATAAGCAAAATCAGATACTCTTTGCTCATAAAATATCTTCTTTTCCTCTGGATGGCAAAGACTCAATCATTATTGTTTGGACAACAAAAGGAAGTAGCAATTGGAAAAAAAATAAAATAAAATCCAAGTATTCCTTATCTTACCCTACGAAAAAATTTAGGGGCAAATTGTCAAAAAGAAATAAACTGAAGTGCTTTCCTGAAGTTGAAATTTTCTGATAACTCTTCTCTAGATGAGTGAAGCTTACAGTTATCTATGAAAATAATTTGTGTCTTCTCTGAGGAAAGAGAAAAAAAATTGAATTCCAACATCTCTCGCAACTTACTTGAAGCTGTGTTGTGTGTGCAATTTTAATTATGTGATTTCTGAAAAAAAAAAAGGAGGGTAAAGGAAAAATTTGCCAATTTACATATATTTACTCAAAAATCTGCAAAGGTATAAAATAAAGGAAAACAACCATTGGAATTCTTGCTGCCTGGCTATCATTTGATTCTACAATTTAGAATTACAAAATAAATAATCATTTATGTAGTGTGTTTGCCATTACCTTCACATTTGCTTTGTTATATCTTTGTCTCTTTTAAATAAGAGAACAAGAAATACAAAAGCTGGAATTGTGACAAGATTTTTTTTTTTTAATCCTACAACTGAAGTCTTATTAAATTGTTAGGCAATAGGTATATATTCTTATTTGCAAATGTACAAACTCGTTCATTAAATTCATTTAAAAATAGGTATAAGGTATAAACCAGTTCTATGTGCCATGACAAAACATGGACAAAATATATAAAATTCCTGCTCTGAGAGAGTTTATATTCTAATGAAAGGGGAAATTAATAATATAGAAAGAAAATTTTAAAATCAACATTTAATGAGAAACTATTGCCACAAAACACAAGTATTATTAAAGCTTTCTCTTTAACATAACAGAAAATGAACTTAAAAGTAAAAAAAGAAAACTAAAATAAGCAATAACAATCTCTGTTCATTGTCTTAAAAGTTCATGTTCTCCTACCGAAAAGGAGGACATTCATCTTTAATCTTACTTCGTAGTTTTCTAGATTGGAATGGCCTCTTCAGAATATTTAAAGTACATGAATTAATTTATATATCACCAACGTAATTCAGTAAAATTAAATATGACAATAGTCTATCAAGGTTTTGTTACAAGAAAAACAACGATTTGTAGTTGATAAAGACCCTGCAGAATAAAAGACTGATTGCAATGCTGAATAATGCATATCGCCTATGGTACTAATTAACCTTGTACTCCAGGAAGATATTACAGAACAATAAGGCTAATTTGAATGTGGTCCCGCACTTTTCCCTATGGCTTGTGATTATCACCCTTTAGAACACGTAAAATTTGATTTTGTTAAAAAATAAAGATATCTTTGTTATTGTTTTTTACATAAAATAATGAAAATGAAATTGTATTATTTGACATTATGCATTTTCCAAAAGGTAGACTAAATGCATATATACAACAGTTATATATGTTCTTATTTGCAAATGTATGTAGTTGTTCATTAAATTCATTAAACATTAAATTAAATTAATTTAAAATATGTTTACACGCATATATGTAATATATATGTAATATGCTAAGTATAAATAAATTTTAAAATAATATATTTTAATAATCAATTTGGAAAAATGTCAGGTAAAATTTTAACACCTGATCAATCCACCAGACTTATAAATCTCTTTGATTTATATCCAGGTTTTCCATTTACATACCTAAAAGTTATTCTTCACCTTAAAATAACAAAATAAACAAAATGGATAAGATATAAACAAAACCTGTCATGAGAATATTTTCTTCCAACAGAAACTCATCACCTTTTTCTAAATATAATGTGTTTCTCTTCTGTGACTAAATTATTGTTTGATGGACAGTAATAGTGATGTTTTAGAAAATATATCTTAACAGAAAATGCCAATCTTTAATATCTTAACTATGGAATTCAAATGATAATTTAAATATATTTTTAAAATACAAAATCATATTTCAAATTTCTTTTCCAAAATTCTCCTGCACAAACTTGATGATAAAGACCTTTTTAGATTTTTTGAGTGGCATGACTCAGCTCTCTCAACACCTCGAAAATACTCAGATGTGACAAAGCATAACCTATACAAATAAACTTTTCCTTTATGATATATTTGACATATTTAAAAATAGCACAGCAAACAAGAGAAGCCAGTATGAACAAACACTGAATACCAGGTAGAAAATGGTCTCTAATACCTTTAATATTAACACATTTTAAATGAAAATATTACTATTTTAGTTCATAACAATTTTTAAAATTATTAGAGTTTGTATACATGTACATTTTAATGGAACTATTTTGTATTTGAATCAGTCTCTTTTTACAAGATAAAAAGGATCAAGTGCCTAAGTGTTCTTGAGATTTTTTTAAATCAAAATGACCTACAAAAATATTGTTTAAAATCTTCCTATTTAATTATTTATTTGTCACTCAATTTATTATTACATATACAGCCATTATTTTCTTTTTAACTGGTTTGTAAATGCCTTGGTGAGAAAACTGAGAAAAAAAATTAGGAGGGAGGATATGCTGTTCTCTCCATGACCAGGATGTCACAGTAGTTAAGAGCAGAGACCTTGGCAGATACGTCCTAGGTTTTCATCCAACTCCACTATTTAATAACTGTTATCTTCATTACCTCTCTCTGTTTTTCACTACCTGCATGCATGCATGTATATGTGTGTGTGTGTATGTGTGTGTGTGTGTGTGTATCCAATTAGATAATAAATATAATGTGCTTAGAATAGTTTGTGACATATAGACTTTGATATAAAATTGTTGGAGATGCATTGTTATCATTATTATTATCAATATCCCATTATCATCTTTAATGATAGAACACAAAGGTTGAATTTACTGTACAGAAAAAATGCTATATACATTTAAAAAATATTCATGAGCCAGGCTATATATTTTTATATTATAATAGTAGCATCCTCTGCCCTCTGTTTCTGAGTTAACAAAATAATTTATCTTTGTTTGGAATAGGCAAAAGTAATAACAGCCAAAATAGCTTTCTCTTAAAAAAATTAAGGTTCTCTCAAAGAGTAAAGATATTTAAATGAATTGAATGAATTTATATTACAGAATATGTATAATGGAGAAGAAAAAGAGCAGGATATTAAAACAGGGTGTAAGTAGAAGAAATCAACACAACACAAAGTAAAGTACCTTTAGAAAAAGTGGTAAGAATTGGAGAAAAGGAAAAATAATCAGATAATAACCAGGTTTTAAATCTTACCAAGGAGTTGAAACTCAGAGTTTTTCAGGATCCAATACCACTTATGGAGAAAAAATATTTCCCAAGAGTGTTTTAATTGACCTTAAGAGCTAAAGTAGTCAGTGTTTTTCTGAGTTGAAACAGGATATGTTAACTTTATTAGCAGACAAGCTGAAATGGCAGGATCCAAATAAAATGACATCTTTTTGTTTCCAAGAACAAAGCAAGAAGATTTCTTTGGGAAAAACAAAACAAAAGAAAACAAAACCAGAAAATCTGAAGATTACTGGAGATTACAGTTACATTTAGCTGTGTATCTCTCCTTTGTATTCAGAAAACATGAAACATTTGTTGTAAACAGTGCTTATAAATCTACAACTCTAGGAAGCATTTAAGATTATGAATTAGAAACTACTTACACAGGAGAAAGAAAAGGAACATACATTTTTCTATAGCAGTAGGGACATACACTCTTTTTCAGGTCTTCTTGTAAAACTAGTAATATTTATCATCTAAAACCGGAAAAAAAATACCTGCAGCCTTACTTTCTTTTCTACAACAAATACACTGAAAAATACAAAAGTTATCATCTTTGGAATGTCTTCTAAAAGTAAAGAGAAAAAAAATATGAGAAAAGGAAAGTGGGGGAAGAAATGAGACAGAAAGAGTACACGTATGGAAATTGGGTTTGCAGTCAGATTTTCCTTCATTACTGAATTATTTAAATACATAAGTAATGAGAAGATATAAGTAAATATTGACAGCATTTGATTGCATATGTTATTCTGAATTATATGCTTTTGTGCTTCAAAATGGTCGTATATTGGCAATTTCTTAATTGTACTCAATTTAGTATCTTTTCCCAGTACAGTAAGTATTCAAGTTATATAATAATTAGACAATCTTATGTTCTTTGTGATATTTTCCATCTTTCTGATGCCATATATAAATATATATAGTCATGTAAATAGAATTAGTTCTTTTTATATCTTCTTTTTATACAATTATTAGCAAATATTTATCTTTGAATTTGATTTTTTAAAAACAGGTAGCAGTTATCATTTTTCTTCATGTCAGTGCTACAATATTCTCTATACTTGTCCTTTGGCTATATATTTCTTCCCCTGTAATTCTAGTAACTGAACTTTATCTACCTTTTCAATTAAAAATTAAAATGTGGTACATTCTAAAATGTTAGATATTCCGGTATTTTTTTTTCTCTCAAAGCTAATATATATTTAAGCATAACAAAGCTTTATTTGAAGCTAACTACTAACTCAGCATTCTTGGAAATCATATTTAGTCTACAGTAACCTCATTTATTCCCAATTATAAAATAAAAACAACAGTATCTATCTGGTAAAGTAATTGTGAGGATTAAATTCTTTTCTATAGACCTAGCATGCAGCTGGGTGAGATAATCCATGGATATGAACCTTCTTTTTTCTAAACACTTCTGTTCTACCCATTAGAACATAAGGACATTTGTCTTCATTATCAGCATGATGGATTCATTAAGATCAATCACCAGAGAAGTAGCAATTATTTTAATTATACTATTTTGCTTATAAAGATAATTTTACTTTTGCTTTTACTTTTAATTGTCATTGTGTTGTTTTGTGTTCCGCTTTTTTTCAGCTTCCCACCATCAAGAATGACCTGAAACCACTTCAAACTGAAAGTCTCCTCTAGTCAGAAACTGTGTACCTGCTAAGTGTGTAATTTCGGAAGTGATGGCGAGATGGAGAATCCTTTAGCTTCTTTATTGTGGAGATGAAAAATCTAAAGATCCAACCAGGTTCGTGAGGTGCAGAGGATGCTCCCATGTCAGAATTCTGACAAAGTCTCCTCCCTTATTTTATACAGTCCGGTTTTGTTTTATTGCTTCCATACCACACTTCCAAACAAAACTTGAATGCAAATGACACTTTAATATTTCAAATGCCAAAACGTGTATAAAAAAGTAAATCTGTACTACTTACAGGAGTAGACAAGACAAAGCAGCTGATATGTCTAAGAATGTACAAAGCAAAAAGTCAGAAATGAATTGAGGACTTTCAACCTATGGACAAAATCTCTCTCTCAAATACATGTATGTTGAGCTTATGCCAAAAGGTCCCCCAACCCTCATTTGGATGTTCCCATTAAAAAGTGTAGTTCGGTTCCTAACTATTCATTGAGCCTAATTATAGGGCCTGGACTATCTAGAATAAGAGCTTCGGAATCCTAGACCCTCTTAACACATTATTTGCTTTGCTCACTCAGTCTTGCTTTGCTTGTTTGTTCCATCTTCCTGCTACTATATTTTCTTCCTTTCTGGCCACCTTTCCTTTTCCTCAGTCTGAGGTCTGAAAATAGGGGCCAAATCTGTCTTCTGTAAAGACAACTCTGGTGGTTCCCGAGTCTTTCTGGTGTGCCTCCGTCTCATGTGCACTCTAGTGCAGCTCCTACAAATGATGGATTAAGCTCATAGGTGATCTAAGTCGAGGTGACATAATCAAATCAATTCCAAATGCATTTTATTGTACAACATATAATAAAAGGGTACAGACTTTGAAACAAACACACTGAGTTCAAATGTCAATTTGCCACTTTCTAGTTTTAGTTTGTGTGATGTTAGTAAGATTATGAGCTTTCAGTTGTCCCTAAAACAGTGGCTTGCAGGATGTTGTCAAGCTTAAAAGAGTGAATATGAATAAAACATTTAACAGTACAGGCATATAGCAGGTTTCTTTGCATATGTATCAATCCTTCTTCTTGCCTTACCATTCCAGTTAAAATGTCCTGACAATTCTGATATTCAGAATCTTAGATCTTATTTCTTGGGATTTCCATTATTTCTATTATATTATTGCTTTTTATACTCCACTTGAAAGTCAAACTATTCCCGTTGGACCACTTTTGTATTTTCTAGGAACAAGCTCCTTTTCTCCTCGGCTTTCGTTCCATTTCCTGTAACTGCAGATGAAAATAACTATGTTCTCCTGAGCTCTGCTCAGGGGAACACTCTGGCTGGTCTTTCCCTTGATGATGACAGGTTGCCCTTGGTTAAGACTTTCCCCTTCATCAGATTTTTACCAGAAGTCAAAGTTTTCACCCAATGCCCTGCTTCCTGAATGCTTAACTTCTTATACCCTCAGTCCCTGATCAAGGTGTTTTATTAACAGTGTCTCTATTCCTATAACATATATTTAATTATTAACAACATGCCTCGTTGGTCTGGTTTATTTCTCTTTTAAATTGAAATTAAAAATGTTCACACTTACACTCACACTAACAACTCTTAGAAAGCTCACGAGTCTTTAAAGGCCTTGCCATGAGTTGCTGGCTTGGTCAGACGGTACCAGGTTGAGCGTGCTCCTATTTTCCACTGCTCCAATGGCCAAGGTGGTGGCAGCAATACCAACAAATGCTAACACAAAAACAAAAGCAGAAGCCAACAAAAACCCCCAGCACTTTGTCTAGGATTGAATCCAACCAAAACTTGATTTCTTTGAGTGTTACTTGGTTAAACTGCTAACAGACTTTTTTTTTCTTGTTCATGATGGGAAAACAAATTCTTATTCTGGACTTAAATTCATTTTTACCTGTAAAAAGAGTGGAGTTCTCCCCAAATTTAAGTACATTATTCTATTGCTGCTAGTCTGTGTGGGCCTTGAGGAGCAAAACCTTACTTAAATGGGCTCTATTATTACTGTTTAAGTTCCCTACCCATCTCCCTCTCCAATCACTGACTGTGCCAAAGAAAGTCACTGCTGTCACAAAACAAGGAGTCTTCACTGTTGTGACATTTCATTTATCTGGGCAGCAACATTCTTGAAAGGCGACTTGCCTAGCTCTAAGTGAAGTATGGAAGACAATCAAACGCGGTTAAGCAAACCAGTGTTGACATATTAAATCATGCTTGAACCAAGAGAGAAAACACAGACGACACACAGAACCTTCTAAGGAGAATTTAAAATAAATAAATAATACAGGTCAGTCTGGTTCTAAAAAAAGAAGCTTTTAGCATTGGAAAATATTGGGAATAGGTGACTATTGAAAAACTGTTCACAGGACCAAGTAATTATGTGGCTTTTAGATGGTGAGGCATAACAGTAGTGTGGGAAAAGGAAGCCTAAGGGAAACACAGGAAACTCTGGTGAAATCACATCACCTGACTTTTTCAACCCATAAAATGGAAAATAAAACTTTGATAGTCTCATTTTTTATTTGATCTCAGATATATCCTAATGGAATCCTTTCAAAATGCTTTGAATTCATCAGAGGAAAAGCTCTTATGCATATGGAGTAGTGTATTATGATTCTCCTTTACAATCACACAGCAGGATCTTTCCAGCATTCATTCTCCCCGTCTGATTACTGCTAACAATTCCATCAAAGAAATGGAGTTATCCATCAGTCAAATTATCATTTGCTCTAATTGTTACTTCCCCGAAACTAGGGTTCTTCTTTCTTTCCTTATCTTTTCTTTTATAAACTACACCTTTACAGTGCTCAAATGAGCAAGATATCTTCAAGATCAGAAAAGATCAAAGCATATCCACACATCACTTTGTTTCTTATAGATGAAATGCTACTGGTCAGCCATAAATGCAGACAATGCATTTAAGCACCAAAGAGAATCAAATATTTACAGATAAGATGTGATCCACAAGCATGACGAGAAATAATCAAGGATATAAAAGCATTTTAATGTAATGAAAACCAGTTATGAGATCATGTATAGTTTAGAATTCACTTTTTTATTGTTATTTTGAATTATATCCTTCCTAGAAAGGACTATGCCAGGGTTAGTAATTTCAGGCCTTCCTGCTTTATAATAATTGACATGTCTTTCTGGACTATAGTATGAGTTAAATTTAAAGTCAATAGATTATATAAATTCAGTAAAAGGCATGCTTTTTATGAGTAGCATAAATTGGAGAGAGACAGAGAGAGAGAGAGAGAGAGAAATTAAGCTACACTTGCTATTAGTTAGATAATTTTCTATGCAACATTTTAAAGTGGGTAAATAGATTTCTCAAGGTTAATCCATCTGGGGTACATTAAATAAATCTATACAGATGAAGCACAAAACATTTAACATATTAATCCTAACATGGACCTAGGAAGTAGCAGTGCTTTTTATTCAGGTTTATCATTGATGTAATATACAATTAAAACTACAAATCAACCATTCTGATCAAGTATGATCTACAATGTACTAAGTCAAAAAGTAAAACAAAGGGGCTGAAGTAAAATATATGATTCCACGGCTAAAATTAAAATACGGTAGTTGTGTGATAACGGACAGCTTAATCCCTTCCCCAACCCCCCACACCAGACCTCATTTTCCTTATTAGCTTACTGACCTTCATAAAATTTTTAACTCATATGTTAATTTTTTAAGGTAATGAACCAAGATGTGCTAAACAAAGTAAATATGTTATTATCCTCTCTAAAATAAGAATTTTTCTTCTTCCACATGGAAAATCATTGTGTTTCATTTGAGTTTTGTAATGAAGAGATTATGAAATAGAGCAATATTTGGTTCTATTTCACCTGTATTATATCTTCATTTTTAGTACTATGAAGAAATACTACTAATCTTACTTCAATAACTAGTATTAACAAAACACCTCTAAATTCATGCCTTCTGTTTTCTGTATACAGGTGACATATTTATATTTACTGAGTTCACTGATGAAAAAAATTTAATTTGATCATATCATTTAGAGGTCTTTATGCTAAAACTATTAAAATATAGTTTTGTATTTGGAAGTTTCAGTCATTATTTGTTTCACACTCCTTTCTTAAAATAAGTTTTGTGTTCCCAAGTTTCACTCATACATTTATTTCATATTCCTTTCTCAAAGCCAAGATGCATTTTTCCTTGAATTTTTAATTTTTATTTTGTTAAAAAAGCTTGAGAGATTGTTATTAGAAAAAAGGAAAAAATGTACGGAAGCATAAGGGCTTTTTTTTTCCCTAAGGCATGTAAATCATTTTAATTCTAACATTACTTACAGAAGAGGAAAAACAAAAATTACAGTTTTTCTTCTGTTCATTATAATGATAAAATGACAATGCTTATTAACAGATGAAACTTACTTTACTTGCCAAATTTTTCAGACAGCTTAACTAGTACTTTTTCAGATATTAGCTATTTAGTAAAATAACATGAGTTTTAAATAAAACTAAATGAAACATAACTATGAAAAACATAAGCATTCTTTATTTTTTTACCTAATAAAAAACTGTGAATTTAGTATTGGGGGGTTCAAGTAATGGAATTATATATCTTTCACTAATTTATCTTCCTATGGGTCAACAGTAATTTTTAAAAAATTAAACATTTTGTATTTGGCTTCGTATGCTGAGGGAGCTATGCAATTTACAATTTGTGAGTTCTCAGAAGGCTTTCAGTACCAACCATGTGAAGGTCTAAGAAAACCTGAAAATGCTTCATGTAAAAACACCAAAAAAAAAAAAAAATTCTGAATGCAGTATAACAGTTAAAGTTTCTTGTTATGTTTTGTTTCAACACATATTCCATTAAAAGTAATAGACTAAAAATGTCTGGGAAGGGCAATCCACACAGAGCAGAAACAAAGGGAAAGCCAAAGCCTGAAGCAGTAACTGCCAGAGCATACCCTTGGCTGCCCTGCAACCTCGGTGGGATGAGGTGGAACTTGAATTTTAATGCCTCAGAATCCAGGAGAAAAGGCCATAGCCTTGTACCGCATGAGGAGACCTTTGCAGAGACTGAAACTTGAAAATCTGGCTACACCCTAAAGAGGATACAGAGTTAAAAAAAAATAAAAAAGAAATAAACTGCCCATGGGCATAGTGAGATCACAAAGAGGCTGTTACCTGATGACCTCCTAATGGGGAGAAGAAAGCACAATCTTTAAGAATCAAAATCAGTGGCCTTTCCTGGGTAAGGTTTTGGGGTGCAAATTCCTATTAGCCACCAAAAGCTAAAAACGCATGAATCTCAAATGTTACAACACTTCTCAACCCTGGTTGCATATTACAATTACCTAAGAAACATTTTTTAAAATACTGAACCTCTGGCTAACAGCATACCAAAATATCAGAATTTCTGCTTGCTGTGGTCAACAACAGCACTGTTCAAAATGATTGTGTTGCACTGTAAATGTTGAGCACAGAAAAATTAGATACAATTTGGTCCCAATAATGCATATCAGTAAGAGGAAATGCTATATCATGTGAAGAACTCCTCAGGCTCAGTAAGAAAAAGACAAGCATCCCAACAGGGGGCAAAATAAACAAACAGCTAATTTATAAATCGAACTCATTAAAGCATGGATGTGTCTCTATTTTTTTTTCAACTTTTTTGTTCTTTGACTTTTTCTCTAATTTGCCAAATATTGTCTATGTATGATAATGGGATAAAGAAATGATAGTAAATATGTAACTCTCAAGTCATAATGCACTTATCAGAAGTATTAGATCTATATACTATCAAAAATTAAATAATTCCATCTATATGATAAAGTATATTAAGGAACGTCTTGAGGGGGGAAATATTCAACTAATGCACAATGGCTGTAAAAAACATTGACACTGTGCTACTTTTACATATATACAAATGGATTATGATAAATATATTACTGTTCTTGACCTTTTATATTTACATGGTCCTAATTTATGTGTATCTCAGTGTCCTAATCTGTGAAATAAAAAAGAAAAACACACTCACTGCAAAAGCGCTTACTTTCAATGCTTTTAAAACTGGAGTGTACATAAAAATCACCAAGGAATGTGGCTAAAATGAAGATTCCGATTTAATATTCTTTGGTAAGGGTGAGATTCTTCCTTTCTAAAAAATTCCCAGGTGATGCCAATGCTTCCAGTCCCTGTACCATTTCTAAGTAGGCAGACATTACTTGCAGCTACGTGCACACTTTACAGGTACAGATTATAACATTTAATGTTTCACAGAGGAAGAAAGCAGGGCTCAATCTGGTTTTGTAACTTGACCACGGTTACACATATACCACATGGTAGAGTGAGATTTGAGCTGAGGCCAGTATCATTTTTAAGCCTAATGCCGTTTATTTGCTACACACACAAATACCTCCTGATGCTTTCAGAGATCAATTTTAATGTTTGAAGTCTACTGAATTATTTTATGCAAGTGTTGGCTACTTTGTTTCTTATCATTTGCATTCATTTTTTGAACTATTAGTTTTCAAGAATCTGAGAACTGATACTGAAATATTTGCTACATCACACTCTTGAGTTTTCACCATCAAATTACTCTGTACACACAACTTTTCCCATGAGAGCTGTTCTGATTTATGTTATCAGACTTTATCTTTTGCCCGTGTTTGAACAATAAGAAAAGAAGCAAACAATAAAACAAAAGGACCATTTTTTGGTTTCCTGGAACATTTAAATGTGAATATTAAATATTTAAAGCTTTCTGTGAGGTCTTTATCATTGAAATATTTTCCTGATAATTATCATTTTATAAAATGCATTATAATAAAAGGAGCTTATCCAGTGCATCTTATTTTAATAAATGTTTATTATTAAGTGTTTACACAAGTGTGAGACATTTCAACATAAAATATAATCATTAATTCTCCATCCATATGACCATGATGTAACTCAAGTCCATTAATGTTAAGATTCATTTGCACAGTAACAATATGGAACATGTCATCATCATATAAAACATCCTAGAGACCTGCCCAAAGTGAAATTTACAAAGTAGTTATTACTGTTACTATAAAGATGAGGTATAGGATTTACCTGTTACATTTATTCTAAACTAAAAAATATATACAACCTCAATACTTTCACTAGTATACTTTCTTTTATGAGTGAGAAAGTTGGAGTGCAAACCAGATTTAAAAGTTTGACCAGAAAGGAATCATAAGGTTTTTGGTTCTTCTATTTCTTTTCTTTCATTGCCAAGTCCCTGTAATCATCCATTCATATATAGCAGAAGAGTCACTAGTTACTAACCATTGTCAAAACAATGAAACAAGCTCTTAAGAAAAAAACTGGTTTTATACTTTCAACAAGTGTAATAATTTACAAATAACCATCCACCAACACAACTCATAAAAAAACTGGATTGTTTCATGTTTGATACGCATGCATTTGACCCTAGATATTTATTAGGAGTTTTCTATCTTTAAGATAATAATAAATGTAGAAGAACAGCATATTTCAGCTAGTAAGTTCCAGAATCATCAGGTCTTTTATTTCTCAGATTTTAATATGCAAATACATTTTTAAGTGTAATTTTAGAAAGAAATGAGACATATATAAAATTAACATATTAAAAGAGATTTCTGCACTGGATGCTTCCTCTGTTTTCTGTACTGTCTCCCATACTTTTCAGTTTTTCCCCTCATTTCTATTTTAAATGCCACCTTTTCAGAAAAAACAACAACAACAACAAAACAACAAAAAACATTTTCTTATTGCCGTATCTAAAATAGCACACTTAATCCCTAGGTAACCACACCACCATTAGAAAATTTCATACATTTTAATTGTAGATGTCAGTCTATATGCATGTTTGCATGCATATATATCTGCATTCCTAGGATACAGGAATTGTATAGGCTGGATACAGTGCCCACTGCAATAGCAACTTATAGAATAAGTGAAAATGTCTAACCAGAGAGCAAATCTTTCCGTTTTGCACTTCTAACAAAATCTCTATAAAGGAAGTTCTATAATACTTACATAGTTTTATTCATCCAATGGAAAAAATGCAATATTATTCTTTGATAAATCAAATTGCTCAGAAATATACTACCTACTTAAAGAAAACTAGATATTTTTATAACCTGTAGCTACCCTTTATTTTATGAAGACACATATGCCTATAAATGCATTTTATTTTTAATGAGAGCTATAATAAATAATCTTCATTGAATAAATACAGTGCACTAGGTAGTTTGCCAAATAATTTTTTATGTAATATCTCACAAGGTTGGTATGAGGTAGTTAGAGATGAGGAAAGCAAAGAACAGAGAGATTCAGTAACTTGCACAGGGATATGGCATTTGTAAATGGCAGAGGTAGAATAAGAATCTTTTCATTTTTACTCAGAATTCATGTGGTTAAACTACTAGAGTATGCTGCCTCTCACAAGCAGCATATTTCCCACCATATTCAAGTTCAATCAGTCACATTTAAACAGGTACATCTCCTTCATTCTTACAAATTTAAAGAAAAATGCTCACTTTCGCAAAGGTATACAGTCCATAAACATGTCTATAAACATATTTCGTATTAGTGGCAAGTGTGTTCATTTGGGGAGGGGACAATTATTTGGATTAGTGATTCTCAACTGGGAGTGATTTTGCCCCCAGGGAATATTTGGCAATATTTAGACACATTTTTGACTGTCCAAATCAGGTAGTGGAATGTCCTATTGTGTCTAGAGGGAAGAGCTCAAGAAAGCTGCTAAATAGCCTTCAGTGAAAGAGACAACATCCTCCTCCCCACCAGCAAAACAACAACAACAACAACAACAACAACAACAACAACAAAAAATATATATATATATATACGTATATATATATATACACACATATATATACATGTATATATAGATATACATATATATATACGTATATATATATACATATATATATACGTATATATATATATATCTGGCCCAAAACATCAATAGTGCCAGTGTTGAAAAGCCTTGATTTATCANAAAAAAAAAAAACAAAAAAAAAACAAAACAAAAAAAAACTAAATGCAGGCTACTTTCTAAAATTTTATTAGAACTAATCTAAAAGTAGCTCAGGGAGCAGTTAAAATGGGGGGAAAAAAGTATTTGAATTATTCTTTTGTATAATATTTGTAAATGGATGAAATCATTTGAATATTTGATTTTCTTGGTAATTTCTCACAAAAGCAGGACACACACTCCAACAAATCACACCCAGGCACCACTGATATTCTGTACTTCCATAATCTCTATCATTTGTTCAAATTTTGAAATTAAAATAGGTTCCTTTTGTTACATATAATAACATGCCAAACAGAAGCAAAAGATCAATCCCTTTGATATTTTTTGGTAATGTGCCTAATTAAAAATAACTAGGCTTGCCAATGCATAATTACATGAACACCTAAAACACTATATCTCCAGCCAATTTGTTTTAATCATAAATATGCACTAGAAGTATGAATGATCGACACCCTACTCCCAGCTGTATATTACTATTTCTGAATCAAGGCTCTTTCTTCAAGAGGGTATTTTCACTATATTTTCCTTGCTGTGCAATCACCTTCTAGTTGGACAATTATTAAGTACTTTTTCTCCTCAGCCCTTGACGTGTAACCCTCCTTATCCTGTATTTTAGCATGTGCTATATACCTTCTTCACTATGACTGGTTTTGGCAGTGACCCACAATCTAAATCTCTTTCCTACATTTGATATAAGTTAAACTATAATTATCTAGAGCTAATTTCAAATTACTACTTCATTCCACTAGCAACTGATGAAGATTAGTGGTCTTGCCTTGCAACTGAGTAAGTCAGCAACATAATCACAAGAGAACTCAGCAGGCAACATTTGATTCATGTGAACTCAATTACTTCTGTCAAAAATATTCACTTCAATAAAAGGCAGAAACTTCTAAAATGTGTTTTTGCTAACCATTTTTTACTAAAAAAAAAGTCTCTCATGAATCTTAAGGGAAAAAATAGCAGAAATTTCATCAGAAATAATAAAAAATACAAATGGAGAAATATACTTGGATTAATGGATTTGAGACATTATTTGTTTCTGAAAATAGAAGACTTCCAAGAAAGAAATCTGTAGACTTAAATCAGTTTATTACAGAAAATGTAGGCATATAAGTAAGACTTACAAAAATAAGTGTACACTATATTTTAAGTTCATACAATAGAAACAAGAGTATTTTGTTACCTCGTCAAAACCAGATTATTACGGGTGAGGTAGTCTATAATTCTCTTACAGAAAGTTAAATGAGAGGAAGTTATATGAAAATGACAGATCGCAAATTGCTAAATTGACCAGGACTCCAGACTCAGTGCTTGGTCGTCTGGATTGAGGCCATATGTTAATGAGCTGCCTAGCATTCTGAATCCTGAAGGTTTAGTTTGTAAAAGGCCATGTGTCAACTCCATCATGCAAAGCACATATAACAAGTCACATGAGCATGATATGACAGCAAGTATTCAAACCTCTCCAGCACAGACTAAGAAATATTAATACATGATAATCATTGCCACAGATATATTCAAACTTTAGCTTCTTAATAATATAATTACATTTAATTAAATTCTAATATGGTTTTATCATCAAGAAACTGAATAATTAGATGTCATCATGGACTATGGCCGTATTATATTTAAATATGTGGTGTTCTGTGCTCTGTAAAATTCACTAAGTTGGCTTTTCTAATAGTAAATATATGAAAGACCAATCACATATGACTTAATACCTTGAACATGAAATTTGGCCTGAGAGTATTAGAACTAAGAAATGATTAAGTTAAAAGGCGTAACAATCAATTTTCAGACCACTGAGATTTTTTACAGATAATACAAAGGTAAAATAATTCAACAAAAAGTGCTATTTAAAAACACAGTAGTCTTTTACGTCTTTGAACATTTTCTGTCCTCTCTTTTGAATTCATTGTCCTTCCCATTTGGTTTTCCATTTCTTTCTCATCCCCTAGGTTAAGGAGTACATAGTCTCCTGCTACTCCTGTCATCAAGGAGTATGCAGACTAACAGGAGTAGAAAAATAATTAAGCAAATAACAAGTAAGCAAATAGGTGTAAAATAATAGTTCTAGATGGTTCTAGGAAGGAAAGCTATATGAGTAAACAGTGAAGCTTGATCTAGCCTTGACTGGTCAGGAGCACAGATGTAAAGAATTAATGTATGTTACATACAAGAATAATTCATGGGAAGAGAACATATTCTTAAAACAACAAGTAGTAAAAATGAACAAATTGTCTTTGAGTAACTGGAAAAAACCTAGCTTGGCTAGTGCATAGGGAAGGAAGCAAAATTTAAGATGAGTCACAAAAGATAACTGTAGCAAAACCATGCAGCCTCTTAATGACAAAAACTTTGTCTGAAAGGAAACCCCTTAAGGGTATGAAATGTGTCTTTGAGGGGGAGGGGGAGGTTCCCGGGGTGGGATGGATGTGTGAAAAGAACATTTGCATTTTTTATAGGTGATGCATTCATATGGTTCAAAAATCAAAACTATATATAAAGTCATTCACCATATTTGAAAACAAAGTTTCAACAAGTTTTACCTCTACATCAAAGGAAAAACGAAATAGAGAGAAGTAGACGATTTTTAGAGAAAGCTGAATGGTCATTTTGATAAACACTTTGTGATGGATTGGAACTGGAGAGTGAGTAGAAAAGAGATGTGAAGAATGATCCGTAAATTTCTGGCCTATTTAGAAGGATGGTTCCAAATCATCAAGATCCCCACTTAGAGGTTTGAAGCTAGCAAATTAAGATTGTAAAATAAGCTAGAGTCATGATGGCATTTAAAACACACACACACACACACACACACACACACATGCACGCACACACACACACATATTTACATTTACTTATTACTATAGATAGAAATGTCTCAACAATATCTATGATGCTTTAGTTCTCTGAAGCAAACTTTAAGATTTATTTATTCACTCAATGAGTCATTCAATTATATAAGTAATGTATATAATAAACACTTGAAATTCTTCCTAGAGTGCCATCACATACCATTTGTACATAGGAAAATACCCACAGACATTAATCATACAGACTACATGTATGAATCATTCTCTGGGCTGTGCAGTAAACTTTTTGCATCACCTCTGCAAACCACTGCACCTACTATCAGGGAAGAAAGATAAATGCACGAATTAAGACAGAGTCCAGTTTAGTAAAGTTTTCTAAAATGCAAACTCTCTAGTTAATCCACGGTCACTCAATTAAGGTTCTACTTTTCAATTCTTAAGAAAACAATGTGAGAAGTTAAAGAAAAGATGTGTGTTAACACTTGCACTAAGTTGACATTGCATTGCATTCTGTCAAAAAGCTGCTTCCCAAGATTTTTGTGATTATCACCAGCAGAATGTTTTAATCTAATCAACAATTAAAATGTATCCTCAAAACATGGAGAGAGGCCTCTTATACTGTCAATCAAAATAAAGACAAAGGTCATAGTGGTCTGCACTAAGTGAGCACACATTCTCTAAAATGATATAAGCAAACAACCAAATAGAGTATGTTGCTTTATAATACTAATAAACAAAGTTTTAGAAATAATTAATAATATTTAAATTTACAATATTTTAGACATAAATTCAATGGATTGCTTATAATTCCTGCTTCTGATCCTTCAATTACATAAAACTTCACCTTAAACCAATAAGACTGCTCAAAAACAAACTATAATGTGAGTTAGAACGTTTCTTTAATTCCACTCTTGAAAAAAATTGTGATTCACTTCCTCAGTAAGCTTAGAAGCATTTTAAAAACACAATTTTGATTTAACAAAACCTTCAGATGTGCTTGTGTATCAGGTGTAGAAAGTTATAGATTTCACAGAAAAACAACAGAATTAATTGTAGATGGTATTGTAAAGATATAAAATGGAAGATGATGCTGAAGTAGGAAATTCAAATAAAGTGCAATGTGTTTCTGGAGAAAATTAACCAAAGTTACTATAATTTACAGGTAATTTCCCTAGTTTTGTTTCACTGGATCGATAATCTACAGCCAAGCACGAACAAGTGAGGAAGTTTGATTCATGTAATAGAATGGACTTAGGAAAAATAAATGCACCTGAAGATACCAGGTGGGACCAAGGGTCTGCTCAGCATCCAGATTTCCCTCAGTTAATACTCATTAACTTTTATTACCTATTTAGTACACTCACATCATAGCGAAAACAAGTTCAGGATCATGAGGGAGAATAATTTAAATAGAAAATGCTTGTTTTCTTTCCCATAAACTGCTCTTCCCTTTGACATAAAATACTCCCCTGTTCCAGAAAGCCATTGACAAATTTCCAGTTTAAACGGCCAACTCACCACACTGAGAGCAATATAAGGGCATTTTCAAATGAAGAGAGAAGCATGCATGATCAAGTTTCAATTTAAAAGAAAATAAAAGCAGGAAAAAAAATCCCCAAGGGCAAATTGCTTTAAAATGACCTTTTGTATCAGTTCTATCTTTAAATAGTTATTTTTTATTGGGCACTGCTTATTATGCATTTAAAATTGATCTGTAATTTTTTAAAAGCAAGCATATAATTGGAATCTTATGTAAACAACACAGTAAACTAATCCTGTCAGTTTACAAATGTTTTGCTGTAAAGTTCATATGGCTGAACTTTTTTTTTGAAGAACTTTTAAAAGGCAGTTAAAAACATGCCAAAACACATCTAATCTAAGATTTTGCACTTAAAGTTTATACAGCAAATAAAGAGTAGAAAACAAGTTCATGGAGAGAAACTAGAAGTAGCAGACAATAATTATATACAATGAAGGTTACCAGTCCCTCAGTTTGAATTTTTCAGAAATAAAATTTCTAAAAGCAAAGTGAATATGAAATATTATACCGCAAGTCAGACACTATTAATTATGTATATCCAATAAAATATTACATTAAATCTTTCATAGTTGCCAGAAATTTTAAAATTCTGAAAAGGGAAAAATCAAACTTGAGAGAAATAATCTCCATAAATTAGCAAAGTAAAAGGTCATTTGCTCATAATCATTGGAGGAAATACATATACATGATCCAACTGAAGCAGACAGCCCCTGCAGATCCGGAGGCAAACTCTTACCTTGACAGGTGCCATTTTTCTCTTCATATCCTGCCTTGCACATGCATTTCCCAATGGGCACCAGCCACTCCCCTTCAGCGCTGCAGTGCATTTTGGGAGGTTCATCGGTCACAGAATGGTTGACACAGGAGCCTGACACTTCAAGCAACTGGGAAGAATCAGCTCCAGTGATGGTGTCAGGGAAGACAGCCAAGTGTCGTACCACAGAAGGGCATTTTTTATAGTATACACGCACAGAAACCAGAGCAATGCAAGCACCAACATCTTGAAAGGCAAGATAAAATCCCTTTTTGCTTAGAGGTCCTACATCTCTGACCTCTGTATTCAGTTTCATAACACGGTCACCAAGATCAAGTTCTGTAAAGCTCTCATCGGCAGCAATGGTATCAATTTTGATGTACTGGTTTTCCTTGATGTTTCTCCCATTCTGATCATCTGACTCAAAGTAATACATGTTAAAGGTTTCCTTACAGGTCCCCAGTCCTCCAGGAAGGCTGTTGCAGTCCCGCAGGGTAAATTTGAGTTCTATGAAGATTCTGGAAGCACCTTCGTTGGAGATCCAACTGGTCAACAGCCAGTTATTCTGATTCTGTTCCATCACTTTGCATACTTGGTATGTGTGGATAGGGGCATAATTTTCATCCACTTCACCAATCTCTTCCCACTGTACAATATAAAACAGAAAGATAAAAACATTCAAAAAATAGAAAATAACCAGGAACTATAACAAAAATTATAAAAGAAAACTAATTCAGATTTAGAAACATTAATATCCTCAATATTTGGTATTTACAGAAGGAGCTAGATATAAAGTATTGGGAGAAGAAAATCACAAATTTTGTATTGCCATTTTTAAATTAGGTAAATTAACAATTTATTATACTTCATCTCCAACATAACTCAAAGAGAAACACATATGAATATGTCCCGGGCAGAGGGGGAAAAATGCATTTCTGAGAAAAAAAAATAAAAGAAATTTAAATGTGGGTCAGGTTAATAAAATAAAGCAGAAAAAGGAAAATAGGTATATTTTGAATAAAGTGAAGCATATACATAAATAGGGTAGAAAAAGTTTAAGAGAAATAAAGAAATGCAATTAAAAAATGAAATGAGGGGAAAAAAGACCACAAATTTGAGAAAAAAAGGAAGAAAAATGTAACATATAAACACAGTCATTAATTCTGTCATGTCACAAATAACACATCAATGTAATATAAGTTGAAAGAAAATCCATTAGTTTAAAATTAATATAGATCTTTATTTCACTGAACCCATCTATTGAGGACTCTCACAAATTGGCTAGCTAAATATTAATTCATAGATTTATCTAGATATATAAACATGGAGACAGTTATGAAAGAGAGATTAAAAATTACAGATTAGTTATATGGATAGCCTTGTCATTTTGAATACTAACTTCTTGTGATATGTTGGGACCTCATTAATTCTTTCTTATCAAGGCATTATTTTATGCATAGTGGCCTTAAAAGTTCTGAAGACATACAGGATGTAAAAAAAAATAAAAATAAAAAAAAATTAAGTACAATTTATTTAGCTTCCAAAACATTATTTGGCCAAAGAAGAGGTCTAAACTTATCAGTTTCCTAGTAAAATACTCCAGTTTTGAGAATCTCAATGTAACATAACTATTTCCTTAACAGTACAGAGCCAAATTTTTATTCTTCATAAAGATGTCATTATAATTTAAGGAATTTCTGAAATCTAAAAAAATCTGTGTGTAAAAACTAGATATATAATTTTGTTTTAAATCTTTAAAATAACACTGAAACACAAAGAAAAATGAAACCATACTGACTCTCAAAAAATCCAGAATGTGTGATTTCAGACATTATTATAGATAAAAAACTTCATAGACACTTATTTCTTTAGGCATGAGATTAAATATGGCATTATTTCTTGATTCTGTTCTAAAGGCAAAGATGTGAAAAATGCGGGGGCACAAAGGATGCAAATAAATCTTATACATCAGATGGCTCCTCTGGAAAGTCTAGCTGCCATCAGGCAGACATAAGCAAAGGTGCTAATGAGGTAAAACTGTTGAGCTCCTTAAATTCACAAGAGAGTGACATCAAGATTTTATCTTGCCAAACAACTTTCATATTATGTTTTTACCTAAAGCCTCAGTTATTTCACTCAATCTTGTTTTTGTCCTTTCTCAAAATGTATATAAACTCTACTTAGCTCCTGATTTTTTAAACCAGCTTTCCATTTCAGCACTCCATCATTAAACTACTTACAATTTTTTTCCGAAGTGATTTAGGTATCAATCTCTTTATAAGTGGTGCCAATTATCATGATTAATATTTCATGCAAAAGAATATGTCAACGAACCAAATAAAATGGTAAGATTGATCAATTTACTGTAATAAGATTAATGAAATATATATTATTTGAATTAGTAAAAGGGAAGATATGAAAAATCTCTTTATAAAAAGGAAATAAAAATGCTATCTTATTTCTGTTTTAAATATTTGTCTTAGATAATTTTTCAATATAAAACACAAACATATATATATATATATATATATGTTTTTGCCTCCAATCACTTAGGGAAGACCTATTTCTGGACAATATATTCTAGCAAAATCCTGTTAGCAAGTAAAAGCAAGCAGAATAGCAGGATCTTTCAAGATCATAAGCCAAGCAATTCAGCCTTTGTCTTACAAAGTCCAGGATACCACAAATATTATTAAAAATGCAAGCCAAGCAGCACTTGAAAAGACAGCTTAATAGTTACTACTTCAGGTGATAATTTCAAAGCATGTGCATAAGCATCTTGCTTCTCTGAATATTCTCAATTAAGGAGAGGGAAACTATAATTTTCTTTGAATTCAGAAACTGTCATGGTGAGATTTTATTTATTTTTTTTCAAGTACCCAAAATATAAATGATGGCTCACAATTTATATTTCTAGTGAGCAAATATAATGACTTTAATTTAAATAATTATGGCAATAAGCCATTCAGAGAATCACACGGGTAATATATCCATCTCTAATATCTGCTGCCATTGAGACAAACAAAGAAATAGACAGAAATATTTTTATTTAAGACTGGCTATCTGAAATAAAACTTCAAATTTTTCTAAGCTTCCTTTCCTTTTTAATATGAAGAGAGTATCTTGCTTTCCTCAGCAAAAATTGGGTATGAAAAAATAAAAGAGGATGAAGAGAAAGTAACACTCACCAAGAACTCTAGAATGTGACAGACGTATTCCTAGACACTTACAAATGTCATGTACAGGATATTACAGTAATTTAATACAAGGCACAGATAGGAATCAATATTTTCTGTTCATTTTTGTTGGATTTTCCATGACTTCATGATTTAATAAAAATATTTGCTGATCCTTTGATTACGAGAAGTGGTGAGCCTGGACTTTTTGGAAGCATGGATTGCTGAATGCAGTATGATAGCTGTAGCTCGACTCTTTAGGTCTAGCAATTATTCAGTGCCATCCCTTGAGCCCATGCTTTTCTCTGTTTCCTCCTTATTTCCCATTCTTCCCTGTTAAGAATAAATAACTGATTATACAGCTTGGGTTAGCTTGATTTCTCTCCCAGATTCTTGAGCTTACTCTTTTTCCCTCAGGGCTTTGAAAATTTCAGGTCAGTTGCATTCTAAACCCACTGCCCACCAAGCATCCCACATCAGCCACATTGATCAGAGAAGGGGAGGGGGAGGAAAGAACTTACTTTCATAACAACATGTGTATGATGGAGTTACCAGTTTTTCCTATCCAAGCCATTAGGAACTAGTTTCTCCCCCTCTGCCTCTCACTGCTCTCTTGGCCTTCTGGTGTCAAGTACTTGCTGTCTCCTACCTTGTTGGCATTGATCTCATTTCCAGACCCCCAGCCTATACATCATTTTTCATGCAGAACTTGAAAATACTGACTCATGACACATGGGTTGGACCAGAAATCTCCCTTGCATTATGTGGCCAAATTCACAGTAGGCAGCATCATGTCTAAAGTGTCAATTTTAACCTTTCAAGTTATTAAGGGTGTCCGTTGTCTGGTTCTTTTGTCATTATTATGTTTCTATTTATCTTGATTCCATATCAAGGGTCATCTATTGGGGCTACGATACAGTGGTAAGAAGCTCTAGAGTAGACATTTAAAAACAATGCCACTATAATGATCTTGAACAGAAGAAAACTACAAGCCTGAAGTCCTAGTTTTAGTCCCAGCTCTTACAATATCTAGATATATAAACTGAGATCCAATCTCTGGCAAATCAACTATGCAAATCTATAATGAGAACGAAAACTTTCTCTCCTAGGTATCTAATATTTAATAAAGACATCAGAAAGGGCCTTAAAAGAGCCAGTCCTATTGTTCATATGAGAAATAGGAAGTTGAAGACCAGACAAAAGAAAGGATTTACTCAAGTTTACACAAGACCAAGCTGACCACCTGGGCATCTCCTCTGCCCATAGCTTCCTTTGTCTTTTCAGCATGTCTCTGCCTCATAGTGTGGATTTGTGCATGGGATTCCTTTATTCATTGCATTAATTGCTATCCAACATTTTTTTCAGACAAAATGTAGCCAGGAATATGTCTTCTTTTCTTTTGCTATATATTTTAATACTCAACACAAATATGAGGGAGAGGCATGCATGATTTTCTTATTGTCTACCATAAAACAGGGAGCAGAGTAGGGCACTTGATACATATTTTATAATGAATAAATTCATGTCATACATATACATAGCACTTCTTATTCCAGAGATCCCATTAATTTGAAATAATTCAAACATAATAAATAAATAATTATATAATTGTGCTATATTTAAGACAAAAATACATTTTCTTCTTTGTCAATTATCAGAATTTTATAATATCCAATTAGAAAAGTTTATAAAAGCAGGTTTTAAAAAATTAGTCCAGTAATTTTTAATTAAAAACACTAATAATTTATTTAAATATATTTTCTTTTCATTTTTGATACAATTTTTATGTTTAGTTTTGCATATTAACCTGTTGAATGATTTTTCACTAGTATTACATTTTACGAATTATAACTGATACCTTACTTTATTTCCAAGAATATGTTTTCAAAATAAAGTTTTTGTCACTCAGTAGTCTTCTTCAGCATTCTGTGTAAATTAAAAACCCAGAATACAGCATATCAGTTCAAGGAACTATGGACATATTTCATATTTCAGTCAAATAATATTAGGACAATGTTAGAGATTTCTTTGGCAGAGTGACATAAAATTATGGCAAGAAATCAACTGCCTGCAGCTTTACTCTGAAATGACCAAAGCTTAACTTTCTAGGAAGACCTTGTTTATCACCTAACTACGTCTTTAAATACAGGGATAGCTGTTCATCATCCTTTGAATCACAACTTTTTAATATAATGTCTTCTGAAGAGCCTCAAAACTAAATAAGTTATAGGTTTTAAATCATTAAAATATTTTAGATATCATTTATTCTGATTTTCAGTTTGTAAATATGTGTGTGGTATGTTTTGTTTCACACACTATGTTTTGCTAACTTTATTGAAGATATCCTGATTTCAAATCACTAATTAACTGATGTTTTTCTGAAAAGACTTAAACGTAAGACCTAAAACCATAAAATTCCTAGAAGAAAACCTACACAATACCCATTCAGGAAATAGGCATGGGCAAAGACTTCATGACTAAACACCAAAGCAATGGCATCTGAAGGCAAAATTGACAAATGGAATCTAATGATACCAAAGAGTTTCAGCACAGCAAAAGAAACTATCATCAGAGTGAACAAGCAATCTACAGAATGGGAGAAAATTTCTGCAATTTATACATATGACAAAGGGCTAATATCTAGAATCTACAAAGAACTTAAATTTACAATAAAGAAAACATTTTTAAGTGGGCAAAGGATATGAACTGACACTTCTCACAAGAAGACATTTATGCAGACAATGAATATATGAAAAAAAAAAAGCTCATCATCACTGGTGATTAGAGAACTGCAAATCAAAACCACAATGAGATACAATCTCATGCCATTTAGCATGGTGATCATTAAAAAGTCAGGAAATAACAGATGCTAGAAATGTGGAGAAATAGGAACATTTTTACACTGTTAGTGGGGGTGTAAGTTAGTTCAACCATTGTGGAAGACAGTGTGATGATTCCTCAAGGATTTAGAACCTGAAATACCATGTGACCCACCAATCCCATTACTGGCTATATTACTCAAAGGATTATAAATCATTCTACTATAAAGGCACACACACATGTGTGTTTATTGCAGCACTGTTCATAATAGCAAATACATGGAAACAACCCAAATGCCCATCAATAATAGACTAGATAAAGCAAATGTGGCACATATACAGCATGAAATACTATGCAGCCATAAAAAAGGATGATTTCATGTCCTTTGCAGGGACATGGATGAAGACGTTAACCATCATTCTTAGCAAACTAATACAAGAACAGAAAACCAAACACCGCACGTTCTCACTCATAAGTGGGAGTTGAACAATAAGAACACATGGACATAAGGAGGTGAACATCACACACTGGGGCCTGTTGGGGGGTGATGGCCTAGCAGAGGGATAGCATTAGGAGAAACACCTAATGTAGATGAGGGGTTGATGAGTGCAGCAAACCACCATGGCACTTGTATACTGATGTTAAGAAACCTGCATGTTCTGCACATGTATCTCAGAACTTAAGGTATATGTGCATGTGTGTGTGTGTATGTGTGTGTGTGTGTGTATATATATATATATATAAAACATATATATGTATATATACATATATATGTTATATATATATATATACACATATATATGTGTGTGTATATATAGGTACATATATATGTATATATACATATATATGTTTTATATATATATATATACACATATATATGTGTGTGTATATATAGGTACATATATATGTATATATATATATATGTGTGTGTGTATGTACATATATATGAAGAAAAAAAACAGTATCACCTTATAATCTTAGAAAGTGCCTGGTAACACACTCCAACTGCTACTTCAAAATATGTTTACCTAAAGTGAACAATTTCTGGAAGCTTTCTGCTACTGCAAAAGTTAGATAAATGCAATATAAAATATAAGAAACTTCAAACCCGGAAGTATTTTTTATTTTTTTTGTTTTTATTAGTACCTCATTTATTATACTAATTTACATTTTAATGTAAGATTTTTAGTTTCATTACTTAATGCACTTTTTCTATTTGGCTATATTGACTAAACTTGGACAAAGTCTGGACCTGAATGAATTCATTGTTTTTGTTTTTCCCAGATGTATGATAAATAATTACTTATCTTCTCCATAAGATTTTATAAGAATGACTATGCTTACATAAAACCATTATATTTTTTTCTTCTCGTTAGATTTAAAATTGAGTTCATTTTTTGTTAATGCTGCCGTTATTTAATAAATTTCATTCAGGACATTTCTTTAAAGAGAAAGTGGACAAGAAAATCCTCAAAGGAAAGTCACTTAGAAAGATTATAGCAGAAAAAGTGAGGTATTCTACTATTGTTGGGAAGGAAGCTCTTTTGTCTGCCATTACTATTGTTGATGTGTCAACTGAAAGCCAATTCTCATCAGGAAGAAACACTGTATTATTAAGACAAGTACATGTTAGGTATAAACATCAGTAACTAGACTTTCTTGCCACTGTCTTCCCAAATGCTCAGGCAATAAAGAGTCAAATTAAAGTGCAAACTTCATCTTGGGTCACAGTCTTTTAAAAAACATTGTGTGCTCATTTAAAGGTAATCCTGGAAGAACAGTTGAATGATACAGCCATATTTTAGATCATTTTTTCTGTTACACAATGCATGCATGATATAATTATAATACAGAATATAATTGCATCTTTTTCAGATGAGTAAACTGAGTCCCCAAACAACTGGCATACTGATTAGAGCCAAATTAATACCTACAGGTAGAACTCTATGATTATAATTAATGTTTTTCCCTTTTTTAAGGGTTAAATTACTCTGCATAAACTATGAGGCCACATGAGGTCATTCTAATGAACAAAAGATTCATTACCTAATGAACTAGGTACTTATGTTTTCAAAAGACAAAACCAAACTACGTGCTTTTGTAGAATTACAGCTTCCATCTTCCTTGTTCAGCTTCCTTACTTTGGAATCAAGAAACAAATGGGCATTCCATTGGGCAATAGAAGGATCTCTGTTTTTATACAAAACCACAAGGAAAAAAATGGTTTAAAAAGAAAAAAAAATAAAACATGTAGCACAGAATTTCTGTGTAAGAAATTCAATTTCTCTAATAGCTATGATTCCTCATTAAAATAAATATGACAAAATGTATCAACTTTCAGCAAAAATCATTTGAATCAAAACCTTGTTATATTTCCTCAATAATATGTTAGTGGGAAAGAAAGACTTGCATCAAGTAAGAGTCTGAGTTGTTCAGAACATCTTTAAAATTCAGAAGTGTTATGTAGCAGTATTGCTAGAAACAACTCTATTAATTTTCTATGTATGAAATAAAACTGAAGTTGATTACTTTATTGCCTGTGGAATAGTGCAAATATTTATGAGCTCAAATTCAATTCATGATACAAATGAAATCACTTGAGAAAGATTAAAATTTTCAAGTTAATATTAATCTTTTTGCAGCAAAATTCGCAGACAATTGAACATCTATTTTTGACAGTAAATGTGAATGGCAAGCTAGATTTTTTTTTAATCCTGGGGTAAGAAATTCATTTTTTTTTCATTCAATATTCTTTTTTTTTTTCCTGGTGGCTAAACAATTTGCATAATATAAGGGAGGATGTGTCAAAAAGAAAAATATAGGTACGAAGGATCAAAGCTGACCACAAATATATTTTTTTTGCCTGAGTATTTCTTTAAAAAAAAAAGAGAGAGAAAAAAAGAAAAAGAAATAAAAAAAGAAAAATAGAAAGAAAGAAAAAAAAGAATGAAAGAAAGAAAGAGGAAGAGAAAGAGGGAGAGAGAACGGGAGTCTTGCTTTATTGCCCACACTAGAATGCAGTCTAAAAATGGGTATTGAAAGCCTCTTTTATGCCAATAATTGTGCTTAACAATGGAGACAGGAAGGAATAAGGGAAGAAAATAACAAACAAGCAGCCAACCAATATTTCATTTAAATCTGTGAAATGCTGTGCAATTACTGAGGAGTGATTTACTTCCAATTAAGTAGTCACTTTTAGAGTAGGTGTGATGTGGTACTGATAAGAATGTATGTTTTGTGGATTTGCGGTGGAGGGTTCTATAAATGTTTATTAAGTTTACTTGTTCAAAACTTGAATGTATGTTTTGTGGATTTGCGGTGGAGAGTTCTATAAATGTTTATTAAGTTTACTTGTTCCGGGTCTGAGTTCAAGTCCTGGGTATCCTTGTTAATTTTCTGTCTCGTTGATCTGTCTATTATTGACAATGTGATGTTAAAGTCTCCCACTATTATTGTGTGGGAGTCTAAGTCTCTTTATAAGTCATTAAGAACTTGCCTTATGTATCTGGGTGTTCCTGTATCGGGTGTGTATATATTTAGGATCGTTAGCTCTTCTTGTTGCATTGATCCTTTTACCATTATGTAATGTCCTTCTTTCTATCTTTTGATCTTTGTTGCTTTAAAGTCTATTTTATCAGAGGCAAGAATTGCAACTCCTGCTTTTTATTTTTATTTTTTGCTCTCCATTTGGTTGGTAAATCTTCCACCATCCCTTTGTTTTGAGTCTTTGTGTATCATTGCATGTGAGGTGGGTCTGGATGCAGCATACCAATGGGTTTTGGCTTTTTATCCTATTTGCCTGTCTGTGTCTTTTGATTGGGGCATTTAGTCGATTTAAATTTAGGATTAATAATAATATATGTGAGTTTAATACTGCCATTTGATGCTAGCTGGCTGTTTTGCCCATTAGTTGATGTAGATTCTTCATTATGTTGATGCTCTTTAGCTTTTGGTATATTTTTGGAATGGCTGATAATAGTTGTTCCTTTCTATGTGTGGTGCTTCTTTCAGAAACTCTTGTAAAGCAGGCCTGGTGGTGATGAAATGTCTGAGTACTTGCTTGTTCACCAAAGATTTTATTTTTCCCTCACTTATGAAGCTTAGTTTGGCTGGATATGAAATTCTGGGTTGAAAGTTCTTTTCTTTAAGGGTGTTGAATATTGGCCCCCGCTCTCTTCTGGCTTGTAGGGTTTCTGCTGAGAGATCTGCTGTGAGTCCGATAGGCTTCCCTTTGTGGGTAACCTGACCTTTCTCTCTGGCTGCCCTTAGTATTTTCTCCTTCATTTCAACCCTGGCGAATCTGAGGATTATGTGCCTTGGGGTTGCTCTTCTTGAGGAATATCTTTGTGGTGTTCTCTGTATTTCCAGGAGTTGAATATTGTCCTTCCTTGCTAGGTTGGGAAAGTTTTCCTGGATAATATCCTGAAGAATATTTTCCAGCTTGGATTATTTCTCCCCATCACATTCAGGTACACCTATCAAACGTAGATTAGGTCTTTTCACATAGTCCCATATTTCTTGGAAACTTTGCTCGTTCTTTTTTATCCTTTTTTCTCTAATCTTGTCTTCTTGTTTTATTTCATTAAGTTGGTCTTCGACCTCTGATATCTTTTCTTCTGCTTGATCAATTCGGCTGTTAAAACTTGTGCATACTTTGCGAAGCTCTCGTGTTGTTTTTCAGCTCCATTAATTCACTTATATTCCTCTCTAAATTGTCTATTCTCGTTAGCATTTCGTCAAACCTTTTTTCAAGGTTCTTAGTTTCTTTGCATTGGGTTAGAACATGTTCTTTTAGCTCACAGAAGTTTCTTATTATTCACCTTCTGAAGCCTGATTCTGACAATTCATCACACTCATTCTCCATCAGACCTTGTTCCCTTGCTGATGAGGAGCTGTGATCCCCTGAAGGAGGTGAGGCATTCTGATTTCGGATGTTTTCAGCCTTTTTGTGCTGGTTTATTCCCATCTTTGTGGATTTATCCACCTGTCGTCTTTCTAATTGCTGACTTTCAGATTGGGTCTCTGAGTGGACGTCCAGCTCGTTGGTGGTGACGTTATTTCTGTTTCTTTGTTTTCCTTTGGCAGACGCCCCTCTCCCACAGAGCTGGACCTTCTGGGGTTCAGCTGTGCTTGCTGGGAAACTCTCAACCATCAGCATTTCCAATTACTGTTTTTTTGCTGGGGTGGGGCCAGCCGAGCCCCATCACCTGGCTCCCCACCTCGGAGCCCCCTTTTTTTTCTTTTCCTAATTGAACGGTCAGTTATCTCCCAGGTGCCCCAGTCGCCCACCGAAAAGGCACCAGGATCTATGCAATTTCCTGTGCAGTGACCATGCCAACTGAAACAGTGGCACTGAGATTCGTGGGGTTTTTCTGCCTGGGAATCTCCCAGTCTTGCTCCTGGCTTCATTCCCCTTTTCAATCAGCTGAATGGGCGACTCTGCCTTCCTGGAGTTCCAAACGCCACTAAAAGGGCACCCAGTCCCACATAGTCCGCACTGAGAACCGCTGCGGTGGGAGGCCGGCAAAACAGCCATGCTGGCCAAAAGAGTCGCGCTGGAGACCCATGGGGCTCCTCCACTGGGAATCTCCTGGTCCATAGGCAACAAAATTTCGTCTGGAAGTCTGGCATCCACTCACTCCCTGCTCCTTCACTGGGAGCTGCAACCCTGAGCTGCTGCTAGTCAGCCATCTTGGATCTCTCTCCTCTCATTCAATATTCTTATTGTATTTTTTTTTCAAAAATTATGAATCCTTTCTTCACCAATTCCTTTAACAATTATCCAAGTGAAGCAATAAATTGAAGGTTGAAAAAATCAAAAGTTGTATATCAGATAAAATATACACAACTAGAACAGCTTATGATTCAATAAAGAAAAGTTATTTCTTAGTTAAATGTGATGAACATAATATGCAAATAAAGAATATATATAGGGACTGATATATTAAGGACTGATGTATTTATTGTTATGCTTTTAATAAGAGATATATTAAATAGTTTCACTTCATATAAAATTATTGAAGACATCACAAACACTTCAAGTTTTAAAATAAGGCATTCAAAAAGACATATGCACTCATATGTTCATTGCAGCACTATTCCGAACAGCAAAGACAGGGAATCAACCATGATGCCCATCAACAGTGAATTGGACAAAAAGATGTGGTAAATATATACCATGGAATACTACTACACAGCCATTAAAAAAAAAAAAAAAAAAA
>NW_016107713.1:934181-1009368 GCF_001604975.1 Cebus imitator
TGGAGACTGCTTGACAGAGGACTGTGGGAGGGGGTATGGGTTGGAAGGCTACCTATCCGGTACTATGCTCACTACCTGAATGACCAAATCATCCATACACCAAGCCTGCATGACATGCAATTTCCCCATGTAACAAACCTGCACATGTACCCTGAGAGCCTAAAATGAAAATAGGAAAATAAATACATAAATTAATTAAAAATAAAATGAGACACTTTTCCTTGAAAAATTACTAATGAGAACAAATGCAAACCTATCAATTAGTCAATAATAATTTTAAAAGATAGAATGAACAAAGTAGGTAACCATGCCTGAAATTAACAAATTAATAAACTGAATAAAATCTTAAATGATCTCATTATTGTTTTATAAAAAGAAACCCTATTAAATATGGTACATGTAATCTAATTTGTCAGTAATGTGTGTGATGAGTTATGATTTTAAAAGAAGCAAATAACAATTAGGTTTATAAATCACTGATCTAGTTTAGTTCCATTATGGTATCACTGTATATGGAGATACTTTTATACTTAGACTATGGTAGCCACCAATGTGTATTTTCTATCATGTTATGTCAAGAGATGATCAGACCAACATTTGATATGTAACTGCAGCAACAGAAATAAACTTTGGTGTACTGTTATGAAAGTTTACATAGTCAGTGACTTTATATTTTTCTTAAGAGTTATTGTGATCTCAATTATATATTGTTTACACGAGTACAAATTTATCATGTAGATTATAAGGTCTAAAGAGAGTCAAGTATTTCATGTTTCAGGACTATAACAAACACATAGATACACACATGTGCACACATACACACAATTAAGAATTCCTTCATGACAGTCATTGTAAGATGATAGAGATGGTCCTTTTAGTGTTATTTTAATATATATATTCTCAATAAGATGTAAATTGAAAAGTAACATAATTGGTACTCTTTAATATAAATATTGTGCTGTCCTATTATAGATACTTGTAAATTCTGTAAGGAAGCCTTATTTTCAAAGCAGAATGAAAGTTTCAGTAAATGAGAGAAAATAAACTATTTCACTTCGGATTCATCTTAATGAAAATAAAGTAGATTAGCCTTTGGTGCACTTTATGTTTCAGATAAAATAAATACAATTACACCCTTGTTGTTCTGGAAAAAAAAATGATTTCAGTAAACCATTTGCAATTCTGGATAATATACCCACTCTATAAAATACATCACAAAATACAATGCTGCCTGTGCTCTCTGTTCTTTATTCTGTTCTCATTTTTCAGTAGATAATATTATGCTTGTGATGCAGGCCTTGACAACAGCACCCATAAATCAATTCTATATCTCACATTAATCATGTTCTTGTAATCAGTGGCTATTCAACACAAATTTCCATCTCATTTTTTTGTTGGAAAACAGCAACATTAGGGCTGTTAGCTTACTCAAATTTAAGTGATTATATTGCCATAATATAAAATAAAATGTACTCCATCCACTTGTCAAAACAGTATTAAAGACATTCTATAGAAATTTAAGCCATCTATTGTCAGTGTGTTGTCTAGTCAGTAGCTGGCATTTCCATAGAGAACAGCTCTATTTATTATTTTTTTAAACAAATTTAGGGAGTATAAGTGTTGTTTTATTGAATAGATATATTGCATAGCAGTGAAGTCTGGATTTTTTGTGTAACCATCACCAAAATCGCATACATTGTTAACCATTAAGTAATTTCTCATCCCTCATGCCCCTCCCACCTTCTCACCTTGCTGAGTTTCCAAAACTTATTATCCCACTCTCTATATCCATGTGTACACATTAGCTACTACTTGTAAGTGAGAACATCTGGAATTTGACTTTCTGTTTCTGAACTGTTTCACTTATGATAATAGCCTCTAGGTCCATTCACGTTGCTGCAGAAAACATTACTTCATTCTTTTTTTATTACTGAGTAATATTTCACTGAATATATATGCTGCATTTTCTTTATCCAATCATCCCTTGATGAACACTAGGTTAATTATATATCTCTACTATTGTGAATAGTGCTGCCAGAAACATACAGGTGCAAGAATATTCTTGATGCAATGATCTCATTTCTTTTGGGCATAGCCCTTCAGTGGGATTGCTAGTTAGAATGGTAGATTTCTTTTTAGTTATTTTGAGACATTTCTGTTTTCCACAGCGGTTGTACTCATTTACATTCCCACCAATAGCATATAAGCATTCCCTTTTTTCCGCATCCCTGCCAACACCTATTATTTAATGGTGCCTGGAAAACTGGATATCCATATGCAGAAGAATGAAATTAAATCTTACCTCTCTATGTATAGATAAATCAAATAAAAATGGATTAAAGCTTAGATCTAAAACCTCAAACTTTGAAACTACTACAAGAAAACGGTGAAGAAAATCTCCAGTACACTAGTCTGGGCAAAAAATTCTTAAGTAACATCCCACAAGAGCAGCCAACCAAAACAAGAATGGACAAATGGGATCATATCAAGTTAAAAATCTTCCATTCTATACAGCAAAGGGTACAATGAACAAAGTGAAGAGACAAATCACAGAAAGGGAGTTTTTAATAGACTGGTGTGAGATGGAATCTCATTATGGCTTTAATATGCATTTATCTGATGAATAGTGATGTTGAGTATTTTTCCAGGCTTTTTGGCCCATTGTGTCACTTCTTTTGCAAAATATCTATTCATATCTGCTCACTTTTTAATGTGGTTATTTGTGTTGTTTTGGGGTTGTTGTTGTTGTTTCAGTTCCTTGTATACTCTGGATATTAGTCCTTTGTCAGATACATAATTAACAAATAATTTTTCCCATTCTGCAAGTTGTCTATTCAGTCTGAAAATTATTTCTTTCACTGGGCTAACGGTTTCTAGTTTAAATAAGTTCCATTTATCTTTTTTTGTTTTTGTTGCATTTACTTTTGAGGTCTTAGTTCATGAATACTTCACCTAGGCCAATGTCCAGAAGAGCTTTCCTTGGTTTTATTTTAGGATTTTATAGTTTCAGGTCATACATTTAAATCTATAATCCATCTTGAGTTCATTTTTGTATATATTGAAAAATAGGGGTCCAATTTCATTTTACTGCATATAGAAATCCAATTTTCCCAGTACCATTTATTTAATAGGGTGTCCTTATCCCAGTATATGATTTTGTCAACTGTGTCAAAGATCAGTTGGCTGTAGGTTTGTGGCTTTATTTCTGGAACTCTTTTCTGTTCCATTGATATATCTCTATTTTAATGGCAGTACTATGCTGTTTTGTTTATTGTATCCTTGTAATATAATTTGAAGTCAGGTAATGTGATGCTTCCAACTTTATTCTTTTTGATTAGGATTCTTTTGACAATTTGCACTTTTTTGGGAGTTCATATAAATTATATATGTATTTTTCTAATTCTGTGAAAAATGGTGTTGATATTTTTAATAGGAATTGCATTGAATCTGCAGATTGCTTTGGGCAGTATGGACATTTTAATTGTATTGATTCTTCCAATCCATGAGAATGGGATGATCTTCCATTTGTTTGTGTCATCTATGATTTCTTTCATCAGTGCTCAGTAGTTTTCCTTGTAGAGCTACTTTTACCCACTTATTTAAATACATTAAGAATTCCATTGCTTCTCTCTTTGTGATAGAAGCCAATGAACAAAAAGCCACATGACTGTTGCAAATTCCTCCTCCTGTATTTGTTAGGCTTGTGTCTGGCCAAAAAAATTAATCTCAACCAAAAGTATATCTTTGAATAAGTTTATACTTCTCTTATGGAAGTTTAAAATGTTTAGTGATAGTTCTCCAGTGACAATTCCAAATATTTAATGTTTATTTTTTTTATTTTATTTTTTATTTTTAGATAGAGTCTTGTTCTGTCACCAGGTGCCAGGCTGGAGTGCAGTGGTGCGATCTCGGCTCACCACAACCTCGGCCTCCCAGGTTCAAGCAATTCTCCTGCTTCAGCCTCCCGAGTAGCTGGGGCTACAGGCCTTTACCACCACACCCAGCTAATTTTTGTATTTTCTTATTAGAGACGGAGTTTCACCATGTTGGCCAGGATGATCTCGATCTCTTGACCTCGTGAACTGCCCACCTCAGCCTCCCAAAGTGCTAGGATTACAGGTGTGAGTCACCACGCCCAGCCTTGCTTTTATTTTTTTTTAAATCATAACTGAATGCAAATTTAATTCTGACCAACATTAAACTACAGAAGTTTACAAGAGGGATTGACTATCTGAAGACAGTGATTGTTTAACATTTATAGATTTTTTTTTTTTTTGCCTATCAACAATCTATATATTTTGTTATACTTTAATATTTTATTTGAGAATTACCATAAAGACAGATGTTTCTAAGAATGCCAAGAATTTTAGAAAATTATGAAATCTTTACAGTATTACTGAAATTGAAACAGTAGAAAAAATAAGTCTTTACATTTATTCTTTCTACTAGGGTCTTCTGTCAACTTGTTCCTTGTCTTACTATATTATCCCTTAATTATTTTGAGCCCTGTTGCTTAGGTTATCAATCAATCACAGATGGGAAGAGAAAATTAATTTTGCAGTGTGATTTTAGTCTTAATATTAAAACAACCTGTTAAACGCCTTTTTCCCTGCTTATCAACACAATCCCTTTTGCCAATGTATTCCCATAACAGATAACATAAACAGAACAAATGCAGATAACAAGTAAATCTAGTTATAGCAAAGAAACATAGAATGTTTTAGTGTAATACATCTTAGATATTATTTTGTATTTTTACATCTATTTGTATATGAGCAACCTGAACTCTTGATATGATACAGGAAATGTCCATAATTATAGGAGGTAAATGTCCCTGACCTCCCATTATTATTGTTTGCTATATCTGATGGTTTGTCTGCTATGTAAATTCATCCTTTAGCAAAGATGGATTAGAGGGCTCCTGGGTATCACAAGCTCTTAATAATATTTCTTTATCCAACTTTATCTATTTATGCTAAATATAGGATAATTCTTCATACATTTAACTGTTTATTAGGAGAAAACCAGGTAGATATGGAATCAAGTGATATAAAGGTGATAGGGAAGAAGTAAGCTCCTATGCTGCTGCTGGGAGTATACATTATTAGCCAGCTTTGAGAGGTGTTTGTAAATACATGGTGCATTTAAAAGTGTTTAAATCTTGGATTTTTAAATGCTTGTAAAGATACACATGTAGTGATCAAAAAGAAACTACTAATGTAATCTATAATAGGAATAAATAAATATGTTTTGTTATATTCATGCTATAAATCATTGCACAAGAGTTAGTAGTAATTGTTATATGGAGTTTGCAAGTGTATAATAATAAAGACAAATGTAAAATTTACAAAACAGCAAAATATACTTTAAAATAAATAAAATTATGCTAAATTTTCTTTTACTATAGTCATAACAAAGTGATGTTATAAAATATAAAATGAACTAAAAATGCACTAAATTTATGAACAGAAGCTTATAGACCTCTAGGAAGAGTTAAGTGTATCATATTAACATATATCTAATGAGAGTCCCAAAAGAAGGGGTAAGAGGGAGAAAAAATGGCAGGTACAATAGTTGATAAAATATCAAATATTTTACAAATTTGATGTTAAACACTTACGTAGAAATACAAAATGCCTGCTGAACCCAATTAGTGTACATATAAAAGTTCAGGCCTACACACTCGAATGTGATAAAAGCTAAAACAGTTTTGAAAATTTTTAAAGCAGCAAGAGGAAATCAACTCAGGTAGAGAGGAACAAAAATATGACAATAAGCTGATGCCTCTGGTGAAACCATAGAGGCCAGAAGAAAGTAGAATGATCTAGTTAAAGTGCTAGAAAAACAATTCAATCAACCAAGAATTCTATATCTAGCAAACTTACCTTCCAAGATGAAAGATGACTCAAAATTGACAGTAAAACATATAAAACATAAATTGCTGAGAAAGTACAGAAAATACATGAAAAGACAATACTGAAAAGGAAATAAATATGGGAAATATGCATATGCAATGATGCTGGATGTCATTAGCCATAAGGGAAACTCAAAGCTCCAATAAGATGTCACTATACCCCTATCTGAAATGATTTAAAAAATGTTTTTAGTAGTGACAACAACCAATGTCGATGAGAATGTGAAGAAACTGGATTACTTATATATTGCTGGTGGAAACATAAAACGGTACAGGCATGTGGAAAGCAGGAAGTTTCATATTAAATAAAACATGTAATTGCCATTAAAAGGAGCATATTCACTGTTCTACATCCATATCGGGTAAATAACAACTTATGTCCTACAAATACCTGCACATGAATGTTCATAGCAGTTTTATTTGTGGTAGCCCAAAACTGGAATCAGACTACATGACCTTCAATGGGCATATGGTTAAACAAACTGTGGTGCGTTATAAACCACGGAATACTACTTAACAATAAAAAGAAACAAACTATTGATAAAACTAGCAACTAATGAATCTCCAGGGAATTATGCTGATTACAAAAAAATCATACCCAAAATGTTAAATACTTTATGACTCCATTTTTATAATAATTTAAAAATAAAATTTTAGAAGTGGAGAAGAGCTGAGTAGTATCAAGAGTTAGATCTGAGGATGAGGGAATAAGCAACAAGAAATATATGAGGGTAGGCATAAAAGGATGACATGAAAGATCTTGTGGCATTGTTTCTGTTTTGCATCATACAAGTGGTGCTTACAAAAACCTACACAGGTGATGAATTGTAGAGCTTAATACATACACAGAGAGAGAAGGAGAGGGAGAGCGTGAAGAGCATTAGGAAAAGAGAGAATTGAGCTATACAAGATGAAAGGTCAGGAGAAGTCGTTATACAATTAATGATCAATATAAAAAATTGGAATTCAGATTTATCTGGCTTCAAAGCTCATATTTTAACTCACTACACCATGATGCTTCACAAAATAAGATAAAGAATACGGGAAAACAGTAATTCCAAGGCAAACTAATGAATGGAGTCAATGAAATCTCTCTGATATTCTTTCAAAGGCACATTCATTTTTTTATCCCCCAAATTCTACTCTGTATTTAATTTTTATTGCACTTTAGTTTGAATTAAAATTCAGGTAGTTATTAATGTAATATTGCTTAAAGTATTTGCTATACAACTATAATCTCACTAAATATTTCATGGAAAACAAGTGTTCTTCAGAGAAACAACAATGAAGCTCTTCTTGATTTATCTATTTTCAGGATATTAAGTTGAAATCTTTGTGAACTCTGGGCATATCTATAAAGTAAATCTGTATGGGATGCAACATGTAGAGTAAAGCTACACAGTAAATTATCCTATTTGGTTTTATATAATATTTCCCAAACATGCATTATGGGATAACTCTCATTAATAACACATATTTACTTTTATTCTGTACATCCCTATATTTGGAGAAATTCTAATTTATGATAGTGGCTGACAGCTGCTCCACGAAGTGTTGCCATTTAGTGAAATACCATATCGTAATGTATCAAATCCTGTTTACTCCTCTTGCACACAATTTTCATTGCATCTAATTTATGTTGCATCATCAGTTTACATATTCGAATCTCCCAATGGATTCATTCTCTTGCCTCAATGACAAAGAAACCTGTGATCAATTGTTGGTGTATCACCCTGTCTACCACCAGTATTTAGGAAACTGGATACATTTAATATCTGTTGATTGAATTTATGCAAGTAAAAATGAAACAGTGGTTGAATAGATGAATGAATGAAAATACCAACAGCAATTTTCTTTATTTTTATTGCTTTACTGGTAGTGCACTGAGATCTGCAGAGGGAAACAGAAAGACCTTTTGAATGACAGTTATTTATCCCTTCTTTTTCTAGAAGTAATTTGGTCAAAGAACACTTGGCATGTCAACTATGAAATGTTGCCAGCCTTTTGGTATGGCCACTATTTTTTCCTCTCTGTAATAACCTCCACTAGAAGAATAATAAGGAAAGAAAAAAGGTTAAACTCAATTCTGTCACATATTGTTAAGAGTTGGCAGCTCCAGGAAAGGTTTTATAGCAAAGAGAATTGAATATAGTTGGAAAAGGGTACCACTTGAATCACTGTGAATTTCATTTATCTGTGTACCTCTATTCCTAATTATCACTAGAAAGTGACAGTTGGCAAGCCTATGGAGGCCCGAGAAGACTGTACAATTCTATTAAATTATTACAAATGTTTCAATATAACATTTAAAAGCTTCAGCATTCATATTAAAAAAAGTAGCATTTATTATCATGTGAGACTGAGGCTTGATCTAGCCAATATTTTTCTTCTCCTCATATACAATAGAATGTTAAAATTACATGATGATATCTGGAATACCTATCCTGCCAGGGAACAAGATCTAATTAGTTGGGATGAATGTAAAGTTCAAACACTGGGACACAGATGGTCTTCCACTCACCTCCAGAGAAGGAGAACATGAGCCCCAATGATCCCAGTTAACACATGCCAATTCAGTTGGCCCAAATGAAAATGGTAAATCAGAAAACTAAATACTAAAGTTACTTTGATATACGGTTGATAAGCAATAGAATTTCATTAATTCTTTGATTATATTTAATGACAACCCTTTAACATGTAAATGTTATCAAAAGAAAATTACTAGAAATTTAATTACTATCAAATGTAACAAAGAATATGCTTATTGAAAGAATTTTTAAAGTAAAGAAAAAAGTTTTACAAGTCTCAATATTCATAGTTAAATTTCTACTTTAATTGAAAAATCTCAGTGTCCTTTTAATTAATTAGTTTTCACAAGAATTTAATGCCATGTTTTAGATCCTATCACTTTATAGGATGATTGAGGCACAAACACTTTTCTTGACAGTCTTCCTCTAAATAGTTATTTTATGGCTTCATACAACCTTATTGCTGACAGAGTTCATTCCTACAATGATTTTTACAGTAATACGAATATGGCCCAAATATGCTGATTTGTGTTTTTCTCATATTCGGTGACAAAGTATAAACCTGAATTTATTAGACGATTATATTTATAATTTGTTAAGCTCCCATTGGAGACATTCCATTCATAACTATAGAGAGCCAATAAATGAACAAAATACATCTGTGTGCTCATCACAGAAGTCAGTTACAGAAAGGGCCATAACAGCATAAACAAATGGATCAGGTGCTGTGGCTCATGCCTGTAATCCCAGCACTTTGAAAGGCCAAGGCAGGCGGATCATTTGAGGCCAGGAGTTCCAGACCAGCCTGGCCAAAATGGTAAAACCCCATCTCTACTGAAAATACAAAAATTAGTCAGGTGTGGTAGTGGGTTCCTTTAATCCCAGCTACTTGAGAGGTCGAGGCAGGAGAATGACTTCAGCATGGAAGATGGATGGTGCAGTGGGGAGAGATCACACCACTGCACTCCAGCCTGGGTGACAAAGTGAGACTCTGTACAAAAAAAATGAATACATAAACTAATTACATTGACATTCTTCTGCTGGATGTTTGCATTTGTACACTCATCGATAACACATTACTTCATAGGCATTTGCATTTATCTATAATAAACAATTTAATATTTACTATATAACTGAAAAACTATCTCTAACAGACAATGAGTTATACTTGAGAAGTTAAGATTTTTCAGATTTTTAAAAACTAATATTAGATATGGATACATGTGCATACACATATATTTAGGCATTTTTAAAAATATGGACGTTTTTTAAAAGAAAGACATTACATGAGGAGCCTCAGCATATTTAATAATGGATATAAAATTTTATTCAAATTAGAATTGGTAACCCTAAGGAATATATAACTACAAAATATGTATATTGAAATTAAATAGTTAAATTTGATTTATGCAGCTTGGTTCTAAAAAAAAAGTATCACTAAATGAAAAATGAGTAAGGACTGATATATTTTTTTTCTCTTTAAACCATCTTAACTCATTTTCTTCTTCAGCTAAAATAACTTAAAGCTGACAGAATTAAACATTCAGCAAGAGAGATACCAAGTGAGTCTCATTAATATATATATAGGCCATATTTTCCTAAGTATCTATGTGCACAGAATTCTCATTCAATTTAATGGGGTTATACTTACATAAAAATACATACATACCCAGAAAAATTAGCTTACAATTTTAATATGTAAAATCTACTGTTTTTCCCTTTTTTCTTTTATTTATTTCTAACATTCATTCATAACAGTGCATCTTCATTTTTTTGTTTTAATTGATTATAACATAAAGTTTCTCCTTTTTTCCTTCCCTATGCTCAATTTGAATGACTTAGAAGAGAGGTTTGCAAGCACTAGTTTAATCATCAATGGTATCACCGCCTTTGGTGTGTGTTAAAGAGCAGATTCTTTGTAATCTACACCAAGCCACTTCAGATCTATGGGATCCTTGGACCCCAATATGTGCATATATATATATATATATAGTATAATTTTATATGTATATTATATAATTTTATATGTATATAATGTATGGTAGTAATAACTGTTTGAAATTTATCAAGAATGAAATATATATCTAGGACTTTCCTAAACATTGTATATGTTTTAACACAGGTTATCACCAAAACAGCCCAATGAGGAAGCTACTATTATTTAGATGAGAAAATTAGGCAAGTTAATAAGTTTTGGAGATACGATCTGGCAACTTTTTTTCAGAATATTGGCTCTTGACTTCTTGTGATGTACACTGTTTCTGTTTGATGAGTCTAACAGCCATATTTCTATAAAAATGTCTTAACACCAATCTAATAAATGTGATGATATAGCACACTGAATTTAAGATATTTCAAATGCAGCAATTTTAAAACAAAATAAAAATTTATTTGAGAGAAGGGGGAACCATACATACATATATATATATATACATATATATATATATATATATATATATTTTCACAATTTGGAGCAAAATATTTGAGCTGTCAGTGAATATTTGTTGAGTTGATTCTTCTTTTCAAGCTCTTTGAACAGAAATTCACTAAAACTATCTGCATGAAGAAAACGTTATAGAAGTCCAAAATGATATTTCAGTTCTTGATAGGTTATATATTTATGATTGTGAATTAATGGTAGATCATGGTCTTGGCTGAGGTTTTGTTTCATTAAGCATATGCTAAAACAGAAAAGAAATTAACATTTTCTGGAACAAAGAAAATGGAAAGAAATATATTCAGAAAACATCCAGTAACTTGAAGAATCAGATAATGGATTTGCATAAATTTCAAATGTGCTTTTTCCATATGTGGGAAAAAGTGGAAAACTGCAAGAGGTATGTCCTTTCTTCTCAGAGATAGGAGGAAAAGCAAGTGAGGACTGAACATGAAGAGATTCATGCTTCAATACTTCCAAGTTTATAATCAGACATTTATATGTATCTCTGTGGACCAAGTCACCATTTTTTTTCCATAATACACTGAAATTCATTAGAAAAAATAAATTGAGTAATTGTTAACCTCAGATATGGTCTTGGGAAAATGATTCTCCCCTTAATAAGGATAAAACCTAGTTTGAATAATGAATACTGCAGATGCTTAGCAAGGTTAAACAAAATAAGATGAAATAAGAGATGAAATAAAAGAAATAAAAGAAGCATCACTTATTTACACAAATTGCCTCCTTCTTTACATATCCCTGTTTTGACAATCCGCACCAACCTGGAGAATACATAGACCCAGAAGCAGCATATGTCACTGTGGCCAGAAGTGGGACGGAGCCAACAAATGTACTAGCAAAGTGACTATAACTAGACTACAATCCTTTTGAGAATGGAGATGATAAGATACCAATATTTGGTTTTCCAATACCAAACAGTCATTAGCACATAGTAAGTATGTATAATTTTTATGAATTAATATTATAGTAAATGTAATAGTATATAATAGTAAGTTCAATAATTTTTATGAATTAATATTACTGCCTGATTAGCAGCAGAAAGTTTGTCTTTCATCTCTCCATTTACAATGTATAGGGTACAAAACATGCTTATAAAAATGTTTTGTGGAACAAATAAATGAAGGCACCAAAATCAAAGTAAGGTGTGTTCAGAAATAACTAACCAGGAGAAACATTAACATACAGAACCAGGAATATAGTCAGGTACCCAGGGACTAGAACATGAGTAAAAATGTTGGGTTATTTTCAGAAAACTTTTCCACTGAGTTCTAGCATGTGCTGTATGCATTAGCGGTTCGGGCATGTTTTCAGATTTAATCCTGGGAATCTTCTTGGTATCTAATACTAGGTTGGATATGTTTGCATGCCTACCGGTGTCTGTGTGTCTGTATGTGAATGTGTTGCTGAGTGTGTTAAGGGATTTCTGAAAACAAAGGGTAAGTGCATTTGGGATGAACGTTGAGATCTGCACTCTGAGTTCAAAAGAGGGGCTACATTACATTAAATTATCTGAGTAAATTTTCACTTAGATTCTATTTTGTTGAAGTTTAAGGAATATGATTAAACCTTTGAAGAGTGTCTTAAGATTAAGTATATTTAATCAGGCCCAACTTGCTCTGGGTATCCTTACGTTAGTCCTGTGTAATTATATTCTCTGTTCAGCTTACTTTATTTTCTAGAAAAGTAACTTTCTTTTGTTCAGAATCAACTCTAAACAGTATTTGATTTGGTGTACCCTTCTAAACTCAACTTCAAACTTATTACAGTTTTTTATTAAATCTACCAAATAGTGTCTGGATAGATACACTGAGATAGAAATAATGGTAAACTTGTTGCACTATAAAAGCTTCTCTTGAAAAACAGTTACACTTCAGTTTATTTCATATATGACACTAGATGAGTTTACCAAAGTATATTCAAGGCACAGGAAACATGGCAGATCTGAAAAAAAAATCCTAGAAAACAATTGAAGTGTTCTTGTCTTGAAATGAACATAAAATGTAATGTAATTCCCAAATGTTAGCCAACAGATCATGACTACGTCTTCACTAATTCTTTAAAAAAAAAAAAAAAAAAAAAAAAAAAAGGTAGTATTTCACAAAACAAAATTTGTTCAATTTAATGGCTTGTTCCTTAGTTGGAAAATATATGCTTATTTTTTGCTATTAGAATTCTATTTGTAATGACATAGTGGTGATAATACATGGTTTATTGATTCTTATTTAGTGTACCATTTGAATTTTGTTTTTAAATCAATGGTTGATGACTAGCATAAATCTCTGTGATCTTGTTGGGCGTTACCTGTGGAAAAAAAAAAAGAAAGAAATTCTGTCTCCTAGAAGGGACTTGGTCTGGCTTCCAAGGTAAAGTGTGTGAAGTGTATTTAAACCTCAAGCTCACTTAACTTTAATTATTAATAAGAGCAGAGTAGCTGGTATGTCATAAGGAGACTCAGCAAGCCTGAGAACTGTTAAACCAGGGTATTAACATTCAGCTTTAAGAGCATATAGTCATTATATAACAATTTTAATCAACTGATTTGGATAACATGGTTTTAAGTAGTTTATGAAAAGTTAGCGGTCCCACATTACTTGTGAATAACCTATTTGAAACTTGAAAATCATGTCACCACCAAAAAAATACCACTTTTCTTAAGAAAAGATGGGTTAGTAGACAATAAATCTCATAAAATGTTATCAACATATACAATATATAGTTCATATATCTAATATGGTTACTATGGAGACCACATTAAAAATTATAATTGCGGGTATCTGATGCATACAACTCTTTTGCAACAGTCTCAGAAGCCTGAACCCAAATTCCTGTAAATGAGGGAAAATTTTTCTTTCAACCTCAACCTCACAACCATTTGATTGTTCTTTCATTCAACAATTATACTGATTACTCACTATACTATGGAGACACACTATTGCAAAAGGAAGAAAATAGTACTCTTCACATATTTTACCTAATATACTATCATAAGAAGCATATAATATATGGGAATATAATATAACATATAATAGCATCAGGTTTGTGATAAGTGCTATGAAGAGATATAATTCTCTCTTACAGCGTTGCAAGATGGATATATGAAGCAGGAGCCTTCAGAGTTTTAGAATTCTAGGCATATTCAGAAAAGCCACTGCACAGATACTATGCCAAGCAAAACTCCATAAAATGCTAAAAATGTTTATATTTGTATAATCAGAAATGAATGATGGACAAAAAACTAATATAAAATTCATGATCTAATAGCTAACTTCACATTCCACTATTACCAATTACGGTGCAGATCAGAGAACAGGAAAATAAAATCTTGATGGAAAAACCTAGACTTACTTATATTTAGAGATTTATGATAATAAAGGTAATAGTAAAATGAAAGAATTATTATGCTTCAGGAAATGTTAGAGAGGATAAGATAATCATGAGATTTAATAACAATTTTATGAATTATTTTAAATACAAAAATAGTTTCTGTGACACTTCAAAATTTAAAATTTAATACTTTTAGGCATACTTATTATTCAGTATCTTTCCTATTAGCAATTCACAAATTCACTTTCAGACTGTGGCTGCCTCACACTGATGGATGTGCAACATGCTGCCTACAGACAGGGGCAAGAATTTTTATTTACTGTTACTAAAGGGTGAATTTTCTTTTGAAATTATTATATATAAATCCCATTGTTATAACTTTAAAGATATTTTAATAAATTTAATGCTTTTTAGAGTACCAACTATTGAAAATCATTCATAAGTAAAGGAATCTCCAAATTCAATAAACACAAATGTCATTTAAATAAAAACTGCTTTATTTCATTTCCTCAGTTCTCTGGCTGAATGTTACAAAATGCTCTATTGGATTTGTTATCCCAAATTCTACCTGGTTACTAGAAAGGTGAATTCCGTAATGTAAGCAAAGACACTTTCATGTTCATCCAGGAGCCAAACTGTTAGGATTCTATTCTCAGCTTCAGTTTCAAGCTCAATTATTGTGTACAAGTCATTTATCTACAGCTCAGCTTTCTTACCAATAAAATGGAAATAATCATTGTGCCTAACACATGAAATGTTTAAGGGACAAATGTGCTTAAAACAGCATATGTGACATCGCAAAATAAAAATGACTGCTATTGTTAAAAAGATAAATGTTTTAAAAATACAAAAATAACTGCTTTATAAAAAATTGTCATTGGCATAGACAAAATGACCACCTCAGATTTCAGTGTCTACTACACAATTATTAAATATAGTACTAATGATATTTAAGATTTAGGTAATTAGAGAATACTAGAAATTTTAGGTTATCTCATATGATAGAACATATTAAACTTTATAGAACATAAACTATTTAATATAAAAAATAGAGAGAGCTATGTTGTAGAACAAATCTATTGAATGGATTAATAGACTGAGATAATAGAAGAGCAAGCCAAGTGAAGAGAATTACTCTGCCTCACAGATCTATTTTTTTAAACTGCTAGTTTATCATGTGAAAAAATATGAAATTATTACTTGTTCTTTTTACATGGGTATACAGAAAACACATGTCTAAAAAAGGTTTCTGCATCTTATGTATGCACTTCTTTTCATGTGCAGATACAATCATACAGTATGTAATACAGGAGGAAACTGTCAACTTCTCCAGTCATCAACTAATGCCAGCTAGCACATTCAAGAATAAGACACCAAATATATAAGTTTTTAATATTTTTCTCTCAGTTCTCCTATGAAGTCAATATCATTTCTAAAAACTTGTAGTAACTGACCTACTTGACCTAATTCACAAAAGAAGAACACGGTGAAAATGACCTAAACTTAAAAATCTTCTTGTCACTGTGGTTGTATTTATGATAAGAAATAGTCCACAGTATAATACTAATTGATTCAACTTACAATTTAAAACAAATAAAGCAAATTTTGGCATCATTCAGCTAACACAACCAATTTCCATATCACAGCAAGCAGGTGTTTTTGCAGTCATTTTAACATTTATTTAAAGAACACACTTTTAAAAAATGTTAATTGAATATAACATATAGCTAAGTCACTTTGAATAACAAATTTATATTTAGAAAAGAAGCATTATATAAAACATGTCTTGATATTTACATTTATCACAAACGAAAGAACAAAATGTACTAATTTAGTGAAATCACAAAAAAATGCTTTTGAACTTTCGAGTTTTATAAATACTGTAATGGAAGCTTAACACATCACAGAAAGTAAGAATTGCTTACTATGTTTTCCAGAGTCTATAAACAATATCGCTATTAGCTATTTTCATTGTTATGATCAAATAATTAGGTATCACTAATTTAAATTCACAGTTTAAATTTCATTTTGTTATAAATCTTTATGAGATTTGTACTGTTTTATGTATTTAATTGCATAATAATATAATCTCAGTTGTAGAACTTTTTTAAAAAGTCAATGAACATTTCTTGTAACTTTTAATCCTAAATGTAAGCATACTTCTGTCACATGTTTTATTCAATAAATATTTGTTGGATGAATGAAGGGGTGAATATAAACTATATCAAGAAATTAAGTTCAAAATCATGATTTCAAGGTTATATGCCATTATGTATAATTTCAAATCAAAGCTCTGTGTAGACTATCTATGTGCTTATATGTGATGTAGTAGATTTAAGGGAAAGACATTTTTTAGAAGACATTTGTTCAGTATAACTTTCTGTGAGGTTTCACACAGCTGCCTTCTCTTTTCTACTATAGAGCAATAGTTAAGATTATATAAATGTATAGTTAAAATATCAACTAAATGCATTATTTATTTTCTCATTTATGTAAATTAAAAGGGAATTTATTTCACTAACCCCCTTGCAAAACGTAGGCCTGAAATCCTTTCAACCTACAGCTTGCAAGGCTAGGCCACTGTGTCTCTGTAATATGAATGTGGAACATTCCTGATCTGGATATCCAACATACCAAACACCACGTATAGGTTATAATATACAGTGCGGGTTACCTACTTATTATTGTGCCTTAGACAAAATGTCCACATATATATAAAAAACCAATTCTTAGGCAGTGCTCATATGTCATTATGGTAAAGAGAAAAATTTCTTTTTATACTTTTTTCTGTATATCACTGCATTCAGATAGGTTTTAAATGGAGAACCAGCTTATTTTAATTAAAATGTTTCCTAAACTGCATTCTGCTAGACATTTTTCATGAAGAAGTTCATAATTATACTAGGTAAATGTTTCCTGATCAGATAATTTGAAAAACCTAAATGCCCATTAATATATTAAAGGTTTGGTAGAATGCTGCAAGTAGAGAAATCTGTTTAATACCATTTAATTTTATATTTTCCAAACTTAACTTGAGTATAGAACCCCTTTGGCTTAACACATTTATTTTCTGTTTCTGATCATCTTTAATAAAACATCACTTTGGAAAATATTGGGTATCAACTCAGTATCTTTAGCCCTCTTCAGTTATTCAAACTGTAATATTTGTCTCATTTTGTAAATGCATATGCACTTGATGGAACGTGTAGGTTTGAGCAGGAGAGAGAATGAAAAAGGCAGAGATATCTAATGATAACATTGCCATTTCTGTGACTGACCATATTATGCCTTGTTACTCCTTTAGAAAAATAAAAATTAGCAAAGTGGCACCTATATTCTCAAACTTCACCAAACACACACTTCAGTTCTTCAACTTTACCAACCCGATTACGACTATAGAAGTAATTTATTAAGTAGATTTACACACAGTCTAACTATGAACTAATTCTAGTGTTAATGCCTTCATACATGTTATATAGAACATGGTCATCATGTCAGATTTAAAATCAAAGTCAAAAAAATAAAAGTATATATATTCTCACTGTTCAACACCCACCTATGAGTGAGAACATGCGATATTTGATTTTCTGTTCTTGTGTCAGTTTGTTGAGAATGATAGTTTCCAGGTTCATCCATGTCCCTACAAAGGACACAAACTCATCATTTTTTATGGCTGCATAGTATTCCATGGTGTGTATGTGCCACATTTTCCCTGTCCAGTATATTGGAGGGGAGCATCACACACTGGGGTCTGTCAGGGGGAAATAGGGGAGGGACAGCGGGGAGTGGGGAGCTGGGGAGAGATAGCATGGGGAGAAATGCCAGATATAGGTGATGGGGAGGAAGGCAGCAAATCACACTGCCATGTGTGTACCTATGCCACAATCTTGCATGTTCTTCACATGTACCCCAAAACCTAAAATGCAATAAATAAATAAATAATAAATAAATAAATAAAAATATAAACTTTGTGTATTGAAAAGAATCTTAAAAATCATTCACTATTCTTTTTTAATAGATGAGTAAACTGAGGTAATTCATGTTTAAAATAAATCACAAATTTAACTCAAAATGGACTCAAGTTGTCAGCATTGTTTGCTCCTGTTACTGTTGCTATTTTTATGATGTGGTTTTCCTAATTTTATATTACCTCAATTCATTTAAAAATGCACGTCTTTAAAGTACATTGGAACATACTGACCATATGTGGCTAATAATATGAAGAATCCCAACTATAAAATCCCATAGTTTATTATTTTTCACAGCTATGTCATAAATCTTTCATCTGAAAATGTGGGGAGTCTATACAAGGGAATCTTCATTTTAATATTTTACTGACTGGTTATATGATATTGTATTTTCATTCCCATTTCTACTTTCAAAGAACAATGCAATATATGTAAATATTAGGAATGAACTTCAATATACGAATAATGCTACCAAGAATATTACTGATGATTGGTTATCCAGAAATATTTGATGACACGATAGATATATTTAGCCTTCCAGGAAAATGGCATACTAATATCACTTTTGCAACATTAAGTTCCCTGATATTAACCTTGAGATTATATATGTTATTCTGATCATAATAACATTAGTCTATACATTTTAAGGATGTAAAAAAATAAAAGTTATAAGAAGGGATAAATACAGCATACAGTCACTATTATTACTTACCTTTAAAAATTTTATTATTCAATCTAGCATCATAATAAAGCAAACAGTAAACCAGAAGTTTGTTTAATGAAGTTACTATATTTCAGGACTATACTCATGGTTATGCCTTTCATCGTGCAGATTGGAAGTATTTGTGAATAATCTTGAATTATTTGAATAATTCATAATCACAGCAGAGCCTGTGTGATTTCATTGGCTTATCACACATTTGCATGTTATAATCAACCAAAGTCCATGCATGCCCAATATACAAAACTCTCTTAAATTTTTTTTCTAACAGCCCTGGCAGCTGTCCTGTCCTGATATATATATTGTAGCATAGAATATATATAAAGGATTAAGTTCAATGTTCATAAAGTATATGCACACCATTTCCATTATCTGTGTTCTAGATAAAATGCTAAGAAATAAGATGAATTGGAATATATTTGCTCAATCAGTTCAGACTCATAAAATATGTCATTAAATATTTATAACAACATTTTGGAAGTGTTAAAATAGCATAAAGAGATTCCACATAGGAGAAGCAACGTAAACAGACAGTAAATGTTGCCTTCCTCTTTTGTTTCTGTATTTTCATATCTACAACGTGCTTCTAAGCTAGAGCCAATGTTAGATGCAGCATAGAGACTTTCAGAACCAGGTCAGCAATCACAAGGGTGATTTTCTTAGGCTCTAAGGAAACAATGAGCTAATAGGATGTTATTAGTTTTTGGCCTACTCATAATAACTGGATAGAGACAGGACTGTAAGATTATTATACAGTCAAAGTAGCATAGAGGAACAGAGGTATTTGTGTTACGGAAAAGAATGATAACTAAAAGACATACAATCAATGACTACAACAAAGTCCCAAATATACAAATAGTGGGGTAACATTTGTATGCATTTTGTGATCAGGCTTTAGAAATATAATGGACATTATATACTGTAATAACTCATTTTTCTACAAATTTTGGGAGGAAAATATTTCATATTGGTAACTGTTTTTATAACTTAGTCAATTTCATACTTATGGAAATACTTCCTCATCAGAATTCCTAAGGAACACTAATTGAGATGAATCCTAGATAGTTTTTTTGGTTTTTTTTTTTTTTTCAAAGCTGCTCTCCTTAACTGTAGTGATGGCTACCAACATCTACAGCAACATGTATAATACCTGATTCCATTCTCTTCCCCCAACCCAGCTAGAGCTATTTGCATCAGTGATGCACATGTGAACCAAGTGGAACCCATCACAATATTTCAATGTGGAATTTGGAACATTTCTAGTCAATGTGAGCTAGTCACTTTAATATAAGAGGGCAAGTCTGGAATTGTAGAAATGGCACGTGCAAAGTAAAGCAAATAAATCTGGTATCTGGTCTGCACAGAAATATGAAAAAAACTGGTCAGTTACTGTAGGCAGCTGGTCAACATGAGCAGAGCAGGAGAAGCCTCCCCCTTACACAAACACACACACACACACACACACACACACATCAGGCAACCATCAGGTAATGGTCAGGTACCAACTGACCAAATGACCCAGTACCAATGGTCATGTACAACCTGTACTGGGCTACCAAACTGCTTGAGGAGTTGCCAAAATGGAGACTACTCAAATTTAGGTTAAGAGATCCATTCTAGGAAAATGCATAGGCTATACACCTAATTCGAAAGACAGACTGCAACACCCTCCAAACGCTAGTGCATGCAGTTCACTCTTCCATTTCATAAACTCAATGGATACACAGGAAGGGAACAAAGAGAGGAGGAAAAGCAGAACATAGATGTAAAACAGTGAATGAAGGAATCTGGGACAAGTTTTAGGGCAGAGGACAAATAAGGGGGAAGACACCAATTAACCGACATAGGAGAATTGGCAGAACTTATCTTTCAGTTTACCAACCAAGTTACAGCAGTGCTTTACATTGAACTTGACAAACCTACTAGTTTGTCCCTTTCACTCTTAAATAACTCATACCATGAGGTGGTGGGGGAGGGAGAAGCAAATAAAGCAGCATGCAGGAGGGAGACGCAAGGAAAAAGTGGCCAAGGAAAAGGAATGGTGGCAGGAGTACTTTTATACCCTCTCTAAAATAATAATTGGTCACAGCTAGTGCCAGGGAAAGGCAGTCTCTCAATAGAGGGAAAATGCCTGAAACTGGTGATCAGCAGCTTCCCTATGAGGGCTCAGGATTTGGGCAACTTGGCTCAAGCATGTTCATTAAGAGGCAAAATGGCAGAGTTTAACTGGTGTATGGTCTTGGAGGGATATTCCACTGGGAAGGCAAGAACGTCTCAACTGAGCATATGTACAACTCCAGTAAACACACTGTGTGTGCGGCCCCTAGTGCTGGCAGACCAGTACATGTGGACAGCCCACTTCAAGGGAAGAATCAGGGGAGAGGGGATTCGAGACCTGGAAGTATATCCACATATAATATGAAACCCCAAGTCAAAGGTCATCAGTGCACTCTCTCAGTGATCTCTCAAGCTGCCCGTTTGGCCCTGTTCCACATGTAGCTTATTTCCTTTCACTGCTGCTCTAAAGCTTTTTAATAAACTTCCACTCCTGCTCTAAAACTTGCCTCAAACTCTCCTTCTGCCTTATGCTGCCTCAAATTCTTTTTTCTAGGGAGGCAAGAATGAGGTTGCTGCAGACCTGTACAGATTCATGACTGACAACAGTCAGAAGCGGGAACCAGAAAGAGAAAGCAACCCCGGCCTCGCTGGTCATTTTACATTAAATGAAGCCAACTGACTTTTGACTAACAGAATAAGAAATAACTAAATCAGCGTTAGTTGTATGCATAACTCATAAGGCTAGAATATTTCCTAGAAGCTATCCCTGTAAGAAAATGTTTTATCTTAATAATAATTTTTTGGATGAAATACTTTCTCCTTATCCCGACTTCATAAGAGAAAAAGCGGAACAACACTTACATTTTTTGAAGATCAATTTTATTATTGAATGCATGCCCATCATTGTACCCCTGCTCTTGGTGAGGGTAAAATGAGGCATACAAAAAGGTTTTCAAAGAGTTTTTTCATAGATTTGTATAAGTCTATCATCATATAATCTAAAAAATTACAATCTTTCGTCTGCTTTTGATAAACATTCCCTGCCTTCACTGTGCATTTTCCCTTCTTGCTATAATTAGTGTACATTTCTGTTTAATTTGTGAAACTGAATTGTTCATATCGGTGAAAAACAATTTTTTTCTAGGAAGCTTTATATACATGCTATCAAGTAAAGTGCCAGAGTGACTTTTGGTAAAATTACTCAAAGCTTTATTAATAAATTATCTAGATTTTTTTAATGAGTGAATATATTTTCCATCTTTAAGTTTTAACTAAAATATAGTTTAACTAAAAGTTTAACCAAAATATAGTTTTGAATGATCAAAACATAATTACCTTAGAAATCTATCACAGCCACTACCTATCATTTGCTAAAAACCAAAACAAGAACAAAAACCAAAACAGAAACCAGGAACAAGAATAAGGACAACATCACACACACTGCGTGCTTATTATGGGTCAGGTATTGTGCTAAAGACTGCCTCATTTATTAATTCTAATCCTTATACCAATCTTGTGCAGTAGGTAGTATTATACCTAATTTATAGATGAGAAAACAGAGAGATTAACTAACTTGCTACACATGAGGTAGTAAGGAATGGAGCCATATCTGGAATCCAGATTAACTGACTTCAAGACCTCTGTGTGAACTATACTGGCATTAAGGACACAAATATTTATATACATGAGTAATTTGAATCAAACTCAATGGAGATGTGGCCCCAGTGTTGTGTTTATGTTTGTCTAGGTTGTATATTTCACAATTCTAGGAGACATCATTCAAACTGACGCTTTCCTAATACTTGAGGGCAGAAACTGACTCCTGTTTACCACTATAATCTCAGTGCTTGGCACAGGCACTTTTAGTAAAAATAAGTTTTATAATCAACAAAGTATTATTGGCTCAGCTTTGTACAATAAAATATAAATAGAAACCTCTAAATCCAAATGTTGCTATCTTTGTTTCACTATTCAATTTTTAGCAAAAAAGATTTAGCCTTTTGGTTCCAAACAATCACTACTTCCTAAAAATTTAAATACCTGATTATTTATCAATCAGTAACTGACATAGGTAATGGGAATTTATATTTGAGGCATAGAGTGATGTGGTAGAGGTGAAGACAAAAAAAAGTTATTTACAGTAGAGCAGCTTACAGTATTCACACAACCGGTAACACTATAAATATCTAATTTCCAGTGTGTTAAATATACAATAATTGCTATATTAATTCATCCAAAGAAGTATCCACACTTCTCTGTGGTAATGAGAGGTTTCATGTGGTATAACTTGAGCTCTACCTTGAAAAAAGGATTAGCATTAAGATGGATTTCATGGAGAGTAAGAAGTATTTCAAGTAATTTGTGGAAATCACCAGAGGTAGAAATTTATATGAATCATTTGTAGAGTTAAGATGAAAGAAATCAGCTCATTAGAGGGAAAGCATTGGGAGATATAGAATCACAAAGACAGCAATGGCTAGGCTCCAAAGGACCAGAATTTCAGGTTGAGCAGTTTGGACCATAATTTCTGTATTACTGCAAGTGCTAAACGACACAATAAAGAGAGGGAGAGAGGAAGACAGGGAAAGAAAGAGAGAGAGAGAGAGAGAACAGGGTTGGGGGTAGTGGGAGAGAGAATAAGGCAATAAACAGCAAAAACTTCAAACGCAAGAGGAGTCTCTCTTCCCCTGCTGCCTTTAATGGAAATAATCAACAGGAATGCGGGATGATTACAGTATATTTTTTCTCTGTGGGAGAGGGAGATTATGTACACAGAACCATAAAGCATTTGCTTGCAAAATTAATTCAAATTGACTTGTATGGGAGCACGGTCACAGGAATTGAAAACAGCTGAAGGATGGTGGGAAAAAAAAGAGGATCATGATAAACAGCAATCAAACCACTTGGAAAAATACCTGGTGGTTGGGCCCCAGGGAACTCTGCAAGGACTAGTTTTATTTAACATTTTCATTAATGAATGGGAAGATGGAAGTAAAAAACAAAACAAAACAAAAATCATTATATTCACATACAGAAACTGGCACAAATTTCAATGTCAGCAGATTTTTTTTTTCAAAAGAAAAATAATTTTAGGCCCAAGTTTTGTATGGGCTATATCATTTGGCAGAGAACCACTTAGAGACCTATATATACCCCATACATAATGGGGAAAATGAAAATATTTGGATTCAATATAAAATCATGGAAGTTATACTGGGAAATAGCCATTTGGTACAAGTTAGTAGTTAACTCATGTCATAGGAGAGGTAATAATAACTTGTATATGACTTTCTCAATGATCTGAAACTCCTCCCTGCCTGTTTTACAAGCAAGTGGAAAAAGCAATCTGAAGAAGAAAAAAATCAGAATAATTAACAGTTGGATACAAACCTAGACAAAATGGTAAGTATGGATAACATAGCTGTATATGTACATATAATCTGGAGTAAAAATATTAGATGGAGGTTGGGATGGAGGGGAGAAGAGGTGGATTTCACCACATGAACTACTAACAAAGAGGAACAGAGTTTGTCTGGATGCCATACTTTCTTGAGGAAGTAAAACTTAAGTCAAATCTAAAGGATAGGACATTTAGCTAGCCAATTACAATTGGGTTAAAAAGATATTAATAAGAGGATATTATGGATGAAGTTCATTTTCCAATTTATTAGTTTCTCTATTAATTAGGAAAAATACTTTAGGAACTTCTAAACAAGAAAATATTGGTATTAGTTTGTATTTATTTTAAATATATAACCAGAATGAACACAGGGATACCTAATGAACCTAATGAACAAATAATGCGTGTATATCTCAATCGTACTATACAGGAATTTGCTATGACTATTATCAATTCATTTTAAGTATTTGCATATATCAAAGACTCAATACAACATTTGTCTTATATACAGAAGCAAGAGCTGGACATTTTTAAGAACTTTATTCATAATTGCTAAGTTTCCATATGAGGAATCTAAATGCAAAACTTTTTGTCTTCTATACTTCAGTGTATGCTTAATGACTATCTTAAATTCTATAAATTATTTATCTTAATTATTTTACAGATGAGGCATGCTTTTTATTTTTCTAAAAAATAATAAATGCAAAGCTACTTTGAATCAGGCTTGTTCTTCATTACATTGGCATTTGCATTATATATTATAATATCCATTCCCTTTAGAATTCTGTTCTATCACTGCTGAAATAAAAAGCTTTTCAATATCCACTAATGTGCTCTTTTTTACTCACTTCAGCATTACTTTAATCTTTATTAGCCTCTTTGTGCTCAGTGTGGGCTTCTGTGCTAGTCATTATTTTTCTTCTCTTTCAGTAGGAAGCAAAACCAAAATAGGGTTCTGGCAAAATTCACTGTGATCCTCTACAAAATATGAGAATAGCAGAGTTCAAATACGTCTCCTCACTCTTGCCTTCAGTTTGAGGGACAAGGAGTCATACCTATAACACACACACACATGCACACACGCACACACATGCATGCACGCACACACACATGCACTCACACACATACTATTGTCAAAACCTGAGTACCAGAATGGAAAATCCAGCTTAAGTTTTTCTTGATTGAGGAGAAACACATAAAGCGCTAACAATGTATTCACAGTCCATTTTGAGTAATCTAAGCCTGAGTTATTTCCAGCTTCAAAAGTAAGCACTAAGGTTCTCAGTCTCAAAGAAATAATAGAACAAAGTGACAATAAAACAAGAAAAGCCATAAACTTCTGTTTTGAAGTATCTACAGTGTAGGGTTATTCCTTTCTCTTGCTCCTCCAGGCAGAGAACAGGTTACTTTGTTTCCATTTTAGTACAAATATATAGTCAATAATCTGAAATCTTCAAATGAATAAATGATTATAAATGATCCTAAAAGTGCTGAAGATCAGCATTAGAAAAAAATTAAAATAATGTTTATATACTATATTTGACTGGAAGAAGAAAATAGAGCAAAAATCAAAGTAGAATTTGCAATGCAACTGCATGGTGATGCTCAGGGGAATGTGAGGTTTTCCCATTGTGTGCCAGAGGAAGCACAGACAACTCAGTAGGAAGAAGGCTGGTTCCACCAAAGCAAAGGAGGCAGGCACATCTTGTGATCATACATAATAATAGCTTATGGAAAAAAAGAGCAATAGTGGAATTTCTAATACATGAGATCACAAATTGTTCTAAGCAAACACTGAACCATTAATTTTATTCTCACAAGAATAAGCCTTAAAAGCACTTGATAAAAATTTCCAGGGAATGATTATGTTCACATGCAGGCTTAGACTATACAAATTAATCAATATAAAATGTTCCAGAGGGTGACTGAAACAACTCTACTGTAATTAGAAGGAAGCAAAACAAAATATATTTTTATGTTGCATACATATAGCCTAGTGAAGCTATGAATAATGAGATTGATAGTTTAAGGGCAGAAAAAGAGTGAGGAAAGCTTTAAGTGAGAAAATATTTATTTTACAAAGAGTCTATTGGATTTACTATTATTCCACCAAACAATTTGATTAGAAAATTGAGATAAATATATTTCTATAAAATTTTAAAATTGATTCTAAATGCTTTCATAATTTTAATTAAAATGAGATTTATATAAAACAAAACTTTTACCTGTTAAGACTTTTATGTTCTCAAAGGTTTTCTTTATCTTTCTCTAAGGTTCAGATTTGGAATTTGCTACCTCACATTTGACACTCAGTGAGAAGGAAAGACGTTGCAGAAATTTGAGTAGGTATGCTCTATATGTTGTTTCAACATTTATGATCTAACATTGAATGGAATGCAACCTACTCTGGACCTTTTAAAACTTCTCTTTGAGATGAATTTCTTCTTTAGCACCTAATCCTCTATGTATAAACTAAAAGTCTGAGTATCTGCCAGAACCTGGTCATGTCTCTGAAGACCTAACCATTTACAGTAGCTCATCTCTGGTTTTAAATAATCAGGATCCCGGAAGACCTGGGATTGAAATGGACTCAGTCTCCAAGTAACTGCATAACCTTGGGCAAGTCACTTACCCATACTGAACCTTATTTTTTTCATTTACAAACAGAATACTAAGTGTCCTTTTGCACATTGTCATTATTAGTACTAAATGTTGGTATATATTTATGTACTAAAAGTATACATTTTTTTCATGGCAAGCTATAATTAGAAAGAGCGATATGACACTGCATGTGCCAAATACAGAATACATGCTCTTCCCAGGTGTGTTGCAAACTACTTAAGTGGCCTTGATCAAATACCATTATCTCTCTGACACTTTTGCACATTTATAAAAAGAAATAACAAGACAAGAAAATGTACTATCTACAGCCTTGTTCTTCTTGATTACTCATTCTCAAAATCATAATGCTTCCTTATAGTCCAGGATTTGAGGAATTTGGGGTGTTTTATGACACTTCTGTGGCCCTAATACCTAGAAGATTGAAGGAAATACACTAGGAGCCCAATAAATTTATGTCGAATGAATAAATGCAGCAAATTTGCATAAAATTTTCTGTAATATAGTACCATTAGATATGTCCAGAAGAAAAAAGAGAAGGAGAATTAAATTTTTTATCGTGAGGCAGACCAACAGCTATACAAATGCACACACACGCCAACACACCCGAACAAAGTACTGAGGATCTCTTATACAGGATGAACTCTTGCTACTTTTGAAATTCTCTCTCTTTGGCTTTTGAGCTTAACTATGATGTTCCTAGTTATGAATCTCTCTGACTTTATCCTGCTTATGTTTGTTGAGTTTCTTGAATGTGTGCATTAATGTTCCCTCATCAAATTAGGGAATTTTATGTCCATTAATTCTTCAAATATTTGTTCTGATCCTTTCGGCCTCTCTTCTTTTGGGACTCTTATTATATCTGTGTTCTTCCTACAGATCTCTAAGTTTCTGTTTATTTCTGTTCATTAATTTTTATTTCTGTTCCTCAGATTGGATTATGTCAGTTATCCTACCTTCAAGTCTGCTTGTGCTTTCTTCTTTCTGCTCAAATCTGCTGTTAAGCCTCTATTGTAAACTCTTCATTTGCTTTTATATTTTTCAATGCCAATTTTTCTTTTATAAGAAGTTCTATCTTTTTATTGATATTTTGAATTCAATTATACATTATTTTTATACTTTATATTATTCTTTAGATATATTTTCCTTTATTTATTTCAACATATTTTAACATCTGGGCATCTTCAGCACGATTTCTAATAACTGCTGTTCATTTTACCAGCAATACTTTCTTGTTTCTTTGCATTTCTCATAGTTTTTTGTTACGGCAAACCTAGCATATTCTACCCCACTCTCCAGGGTTTGTTAATGTTTGTTTCTTTACTGACTTTCCTGAAATAATTCTGTATTTTTCAGTGCTTATGTGTAGCCATGGAAGTCATTGGTCTATTAGCTTACATATCAGCTATTGCTTAGATGGAATATTTTGTTAATCTCAAACCAGTAAGTGTTCTCAACTTGGTTGAGGGTCTGTGTGTGCATGTTGGGACATTCCTTCAATATTCAGCTCAGCAATTAAAGACCTACCTTACCCTTCACTTCCTTCTTGTACACAGATAAAACCTTAGGTCTTTCTCAGGTCTTTCCTGAGTATACATACATCTTGGGCATGTACACAGCCCTACACATGTGCATGACCTTAAAAATTCCAAATAATTTATTGAGGCATTTTAAAATTCATGTGGACATCTCAGTTTCCAGCTTTCCCTAAGTTTTCTGGTTGTACAGCCTATTTTTTGTCCCAAATTTTATCTAGATGCCAAAAAAAAAAAAAAAACCTTGCTATTTTTAAAAGATTCATTCAATTTTATTAAATAAACATTACACATATTTCTCCAAGATGTTGGTTGAATTCCAGAGTTCCAATAAAAAATTGACTCTAACAATATTTTTCCAGTTTCTTTATGGCATTTTTTTGAGAAAAAAATTTGTAGGCCATTATTCCACAATTTTTTGGACATCATTCTGATGATGTATATTTCACCTACGATTATGTTTCTTATCTAATAACAAATGCCACAGCCAACTAAAAATATTTTAAAGTATATATATTTTACTATCATTGTATATACTTTGAACATTCATTTTACTTAAATATAATACAATTTTTTATTTATTTTGACTTTGAGTGACGTAAGACAAAACATAGTGCCTGAATTCCACACACATTTCTCACATTCAAACCAAATATACATTGATTAAGCCCCTCTAAATTAACTTCCCTGTCTTCAATATTAACATTGGGTACACTATGTCAAAGGAAACATTACTCAACATAATTATAAGAATTTTGTAAAGGATGCTCATTGTTTAAAAAACAAAACAAACACAGTACTATATTAACAATAATAATAGGAAAAAAAAGAAAGCATGAAGTTGTTAGAATAATTGGAAAAATCCCATTCCCAATGCAGAAGGATTATGTTTTTTAAAAGCAATTAATTGTGTTTCATATAGAAATCATGTATAAAATAGAGTAATGTTCCTCAAATTTATAGTTGCAACAGCAACTACAACACCATACTTATACTCTCACAGATACACTCTGTCAAAGCACTATTTTAATAACTTCTGAGTGGAAAGGGCAGAAAAACACAAAACTAAATTCAAAGAGAATATCATATATTTTCTCTGGATTCTAAAAAATTAATTTCAACACAAAATATCAGCCATCTTCTCAGAAAGAAAAAAACTTAAAATATTTATTCAATGAATTATTTTTGGTATGTGAGAAAAAGGAGAATACAAAATATTTGTAAAGATTCTCATAGACTGATGTTAGCCAGCCATTTATCTGTATGGGGTGATGATAGATGAAAGAAAGAGGGTGTGGAGGTGCAGAGAAGAAAGGTAGGGAAGAAGGAAGAGTATAAGAAAGATAAAAGAGGAACACATTAAAAGTATACATGTCATTATCTTGAGCCTGGCTATACCTGGGTAATGCAATGTTTTTGTTGTTGTTGTTGTTATTTTGCCTTATCTTTATCTTCTACTCTCTTAAAAATCTACTAAATTCCTTTTTTATATCATGTCCTTAAATGCATTTATAGCTTTTCAAAACTAAAAAGAAATACCAAATTGATGAAAAATATAAAAGCCCACTGAGATGAGGATGTTAATATATAAATTATTATGAATTAGAATTGTTAATACAATGTGTTATTTTCATAAAAATTTTCTTAGTAAAGAACTGATTAGCACACCTGGTTTGCTCATTAATTTGAAAATAAAATTTTTGACTATTTAGGTTGTTATAACCAAATTTGTTATAAAATCTGACTACTCTAAAATTAACCTTAGATATCTTCTAAAAATATTAGTGTGCACAATTTTCTAGATGAATTGCATATATACATGCATATTTACAAGAATTACATATATTATAATGGTTTCTTGGAATCTCTTTTATCTCAATGGCATTTAAAGGAATTTCTTATAGTATTTTTATTCCCTGATTCTATAAAGAAAGTAAAAAATACATTGGTGCCAGCTTTGAATCAACACTGATCATAAACCTGTTAAATTTTATTCCCTATGCAATATGCCAGGATGACAGCATATTAGTAGCAAATCAAATACTATTTGATTTAATATAAGCTAATTCTGAAAGTTTTTTTGTTGTTTTAACGTGAACTTTTCATAAATGTTGAAAGAAACTTCATATTTCTTTGTGGAACAATACTTAAAAAGGAAATAATATATTTACTCTTCAGTCACTGAAAGCCATTCCCTAGTGTTTCTTTCTTTGGTCAGAGTTATTAGAAGTCCCTCCACCCCATCCAATACAGGCATACCACCTCCTCCCTTAACAACATATACATCCAGTCCATTTCGTTCCTGTGTTACAAGTATCAAGATGCTTATGCACATAGCTTAAGTTTTAGAAAAGCTATCATAAAAACTTACCCCATTTTTTGGAAAAGCAATCCATCCCAGGTCCCCCATGACAGTACGTGAATCCAATAAATTCACTAAAAAGAAAAGAATACTAAACTCAGTGAAATATATAACATCATAAATATTGTATCTCTATCTTAATAGTCTTATTAAAATTGCATGTTGTTTACATAAATTATGTGTTCATTATGATGAACACAATGGGTATAATTTTAAAAAAATATATTGATGCAAGATAAGTGATTTTAAATAAACATTTGAAGAACAATCACAGCAAAATTATTTCAAAGCAAGTCATTACCCTAAATGTTTTTTTCTTGCAAAACAAATTTTAAAAAATAGAACAAAGAAAAAAAAAACAAGACAAAAAGTAAGCCCACAAAAATGAAAGGTTCATGCTGCCTTGTAAAAAGCTCTACTTTTGGGGATTAAGCTGCAGCCATAAAATTGTAGCTAAATGTATTTTATTTTCTTCTGGAAAGCTGTTATGAAGCAATTAACAAATAATTTACATTAAACAGCAATAAACTATTCCCAAGCTTGTAACATTTTTTGTGATATTAACAGAGATCTGTAATCCAAATTGCAAGTTTAATTAAGAAATAAATCTACACACCCTTAACCAAGACAAGTAAATTGTAACAGTTCTTGAGATAGTTGCTATACTTAAGAATCTATTGCATTCCCAGAGATATCTTCTACTTAGATATGACCATAGTCTAAAAAGAGAGCTTCATGTAGAACTGCCAGATACATTTTATATATAGGAATCCTAAGATATTTATGAACTCCAGAATGGAAGTTTTAGTGCCATCATTACAAAAGGAAGCCATTTATGAGTATGTACACACACTCACACACACACACACAGGTGCACACGCACACACCACTGCACACACATACAGACTCATACATATCATACATATGGTGTTGCATATCTCTGAGATATCAAACTAGCTTATAGGGTACTGTCTAGTCAAAATACTTTAGCCCTGGATCAGATATCATTATCTTTCCAACCTATTATACCTATTCCACATGAATCTACCTAGCCTGCTGTGCAACAACGCCACTCAGAATGAACTTGGCATATGAACCTAAAAGGGAAACACCTGAGTTATTCCTGTGTAGAGGTACCAAAGCTACATTCAAAAGCCAGTATCTTGAAATGCCACTGGCTCTAAAAGGATGATTGTATCTGTAAGTGTAAGCCTGAACTACTAAAGAAGTAACAGTTGATAGGCTGGGATGTGTTGCAATACTTATAAGATAATATAAAGTTATTATGACTGAGGAAATTTTCTACATCTTAGAGAAATTATGTGCATTTAACTATTGGTGTGCATCATTTATTTCACAGTAACAAAAATTAATGAGACAAAAGCACGTTTGGGAACATATATATCTTATAAACCACATTGAAATTATATAATAATATTAGTAACATTAAATTAAATCAATAACTTAAAGTCTGTAGAAAAACAAATATACTAAATATTACCTATATATACACATTAATGCTGTTGATGCTAAAATATACTTTCTTCATCTATTTTCTGAGCTTGTTAACTATACAAATAAATGCATTTTAATGTTTGTACCATTTTTAACCTACTCAAATCATATTGGTTTTAAGGAATAATAAATAATTTGTGGAATTACTGATTTCTTAAAGGAATGGTGACCTAACTGAAAAACCATTCTTTAAAAAACAAACAAACAAAAACTGTTCTACTACCCACTGACCTTGCAAATCCTGCCACTCACTACATCTAATTTTTCAGTTAGATCCACACTCTTCTTTTCACTCTATTGTTGGTTTTTCTGGTTTCCATGGGAATAAGGCTACGTTAAGCTTAAATGTCCTTGTCCTCATTTTAGTTTTTCTGGGACACTAGAGCTGTGTCTAGACATGACTAAATACCAAGGGGTTGCAGAAACTAAATTGTTATGTTTATTCATCTTAATGCTTCATGTGATTCACCTTTCATATTGAGCAGCAGCCTATCTGTGTAGATTAAAGTAGAGCAAATCAGCAAACTAAGGGTGCTACCATGATGGCAATCAAATTGAACTTAATCCTTTGGTGGCAAACTGATGTGCATAGGAATTCCAGGAATTCATAACCAGCCTAGCATGAGAAACACAGCATTCCTTGTAGACCTCTTACTAATAAGAAATATTCATTATTATCAGCAGAATTTCAGATGGCTTTTCAAGATTCAGTTAGCTGCACTTGAATTAACTTTAAATTATCATTTATACCTTCTTCTTTTTTTTTTTGCTGAAAATATGTATGTGTGGGAGTAAACAGATTAGCTCAAAATACTAGCTTGGCTGTTAATACAATTTACTGAGAGCTTTCAATGTTGGAATATACTACAGAGTACATGAAAATAACCACATTAGGGATCTCTATAATCTTACAGTGATATGATCAAATAGTTTTCTTCATATATAGAGCAGGAAATTTACAAGAAGTACACGTATGTTATCTTCCCACTACTGTCTAAAATTGCTGTCCTTCTGGAAACAAATGATTTCATAAAATTCACAGTACAAAAAAAGGTAATTACACATCCCATTAGTGAAGTGGAAATTGAGAAAAATAGAGTAAAATTAGGCATTTTTAGTAATCACTTGCATATTACTATATTACAATTTTGTTTATATAAAGAGAATAAATTAGAATTTGATTCTCAGAGAAAATAATTAAAATTTATGTGTAAATTTTAAAACACATATCTTTCTTTTACCTTCTGAACTGCTAATGTTTCCTTTGTCCTTCAAAACGTGTTTTAGGGACTCCCTTCTTCAGGAGACTATTCTGATTTTCCCTTTCCAAAATCTGAGTTAGGTATTATTACTATCTCTAAAAAATGAAATGCACAAAATTGTGTTGTTCTATTATAAAAGCACCATGTTTGACTCATGCCTACGTGCCTAGCTCAGTTCAGAACAGCTGAATAGCTGTTTGTCTTGTGAATGAATAATTTGGTTAGTGGGAAGATCAGGAGGGTGTGGCTAATCAGCATACACCAGTGGTTCTCAACATGGATATATAATAATGTCTGGAGACATTTTGATTATAAAAACGGGGGGCATTTATCTATTTTCTGTGTTCATTAATGGATGAATATTTGCCTCTGGCATTTAATGGGAAGAAGCCAGGTATGCGGTAAAACATCCTGCAATGCACTGGAAAGCTCCCCAGGAAATAATTATCTGGCTAAAATTTCACAAGTTTGAAAGTTGAGAAATCCTGTTACACACCTATTGGTGCCACTAGAAAATTTCTACGTTCACAGTTCTTTATATGGTACATTGATAGAATGATCTCTTCATCTACCAATGTAGCATTTAAAGAATTGAGAAAGTAGGAATTTAACAGAACTTAGCATATTGGTGGCATTTTTTTTGAACCAAAATACTTATATTTAAGCAAATTAAAGTAATAAAATAATTTGTCTTATTTATAAAAATAAAAATAGAATATCTGACTGCATAACACCACTAAATTATTTTTCAAATAACCAATATAATTATTACAGGTGTTCTTATATACGTTTTCATAATTTCTCAGTATTCATGACAATATTCATGAAAAGCACTTTGTCACTGCTCTTATTAATGCTTCCACTTCCCCTGCTAGTAAAATAAAAAAAATAATAAAAAAACAGCTATATAAAAAACAGTTTAGACATAGGATATATAAAAATGTGAATTTTCAGAGGTTAATTCCCAAATTTCATTATCAAATTTATTTAAAAGAGGGATTGGCAGTAATAGAGCACAGTCACTAAGTATCTTCTGTGCTATAATTACAGTAATTAAATTGTTCTGAACAGTATATATCCTTGTTGTAAATTGAAATGAATACATAAGTATTGATCTTCATTGTACAACTTAATTAAAACTTGTCCGGAGAAGCCATTAATGAATATAATTAAAGGAAGTGTTTGATACCACAGTTACTCTAAAAGACATTAGATATCAGAGATTTTATGAAAATGTTTTTATTCTATTATTTATATTTTAAAATAGAATCATACAATTTAACTGAGAGACAGGTTTCAAAGTGATTTTCCCTCAGCCATTGTATAATTACAATGAAGATGGACCTATTGGTTGGTATTAGTATTTTAATCAGTAATTAAGAAGACTGATTCTCCAGGAGAAATAACTTTAAAGGGGTCAATGAATATGTACTAAATTCCAAATTCCTGAAGTTTATATATGGGGAAATACTAATACAGGAACTTTTTAATAAGGAAAAGTCACTTAACTGAATGCCCAAATAAGTAACAGATTATAAAAGAAACTAACTCAAAATAGTCTTCAGTATGCTTTAATTTTATTACTACACATTAACAATTTCAATGCTTTCTTGAATAGAGGAAAGCCTTTAGAAAATTTACTTTCAGAAAAAGCAGAGGATTGCTAACTCGTTATTTTTGTTAAGATTCAAGGACAGCAAAGAACAAATGAATAAAATAGAATACGCATAAAAGGATTCCTAAATCCTCAACTTCTCCACATTCTAACAATTAAAGTTTAGTTTACATTAATAATACAAATATGCTTTTCAGTGATTATCAATTTCAAACATTCATAACTTGCTCTATATCCCTTTGACTCCACCACTTTTTCCTTAACAATTTGCCAACGTAAGTCACTATGAGCAGGAAATGTATTAGATTCCCCAGGAAACAGACACATTGGAATGAATGTGTTTTCAGACATTGAAGAGTCAAAAGACAGATCAAGGGCATGTGATCCCACATCCACCATCAGTGTGCAGGCGTTTAGAGAATGTGTGATCCTTGATGACATGAAGATAGACAATTAGAAGGCATATTGTTACTTATATTGTTTCTGTTTTTTCTATTATCTTCACATTAACAAACACAATTATAATGTCAGACCTTCACTATAGTATGAAAAGATAATAATTTGGGCTAGTTACAGATTGGATGGCCTTCTCTTTCTCTAAAGGCATTGAATCAAAGTCCCATTGCATAAAACAGACTTTTGATGGATGCTTGCTTATTCACTTGGATTTAGCAATATCAAAAAAGTTACTGGATTCAATTGCAATACACATTTAACTAATCTGTGGGAACAAACCCCATATATACAGCTGTCCAGTCTCTCTCCACGGTCCTATTCAGCACAGATGTGATTTCTTGCTTTCAGGCTAAATTTTATAATTTGACAACTGCTGCAGGGAACAAAAAATGGTTTACAAAATGAGTGCAGAGAAAGAGGACATGTGTTTCCCATTGGAAAACTAGATTTGTAAATTTGGGAAAAATTATGTTATAGGTTTACAAGTGTTATGATTTCTGGCATCCCTTCTCTCGAAGGCAGGAAGCCATACCAACTGTATTTTTCACAGACAATGAATGGAAGAGTATTTATTTGACAAATCTGAGCAATTCATATTCATAGACTTTATTAGAAAAAAAGAATATGGGGAAATACTTATTGAATGCTTATTATATGTCAGGTGCTCAACTAGGCAATTTCTGTATAAAGCAGTATCTGAGACCTTATCAACAGACCACGAGCCCTGCTTATTGTCTCCTGCAGCCAAATCTGCCCCCCACTTAAGACCTAAATGTTAGGTCATTTTATGACAGCCACCTATTTCCCTGGACATCGAAATACTCTAATCAATAATGAACCTACCTTCTTTGTACATGAACCATGGCAGCTGAACCTAGCTTGATAAAAATTGCACAACCAGAGACTGATTTCATTCTAAGTAAACGATGAACCCAAATGAGCTGTCAACATTACCTGACAAACCTATATTTGGGTAATTAGGCCTTTTGCATATTAACCACAAAGTATTTCCTAAAGATTTTCATTAAAATATATTCAGAAATAAACCTCACATTCCCATCCAGTGAATGTCCTATCTTTGTCCTTTTCATAACTCAAATTATTGAATGAATTGTCAACATCCATATCTCTTATTTTCTCACATCTTCTTCAGCCCTTACCTAATCTATTACAATCTGGCTTCAACCCCCATTATTCTACCAAAACCTCTGTTACTAAATTCACTAGAGATAATTGCGTAGCTCTGAGCTCCCAATTTGTCTTATCTTTTGGTAGCATTTGGTCATGACCATCATGGACAAACTCTCACTTTCCATCTTCAGTGACAACAGGTTCCTGTGGTTTTCTTCTACATCTCTAGCTATTTCTTCCTCTTTCCTTTATAAGCTATTCTTCCTGCACCATCCCTTCAAACCTCGATTTTGATCAATGCCTCATTTGTGTAGACTGTCTTCTCTTCCCACACTAAACCAAAAATTCTTAGTTAAAACTTAACACCAAAATTTTAAACAAGCTTTTTAAAAGAACTAAGTCTTGGTGCTAGTCCATGCATATCGAATCAGATTATTAAGGATAGAGAATGGCTCATATGTTTACTTTCTGTTGGCTGGATGGTTGGTTTTAAAGGAGATATTAGCATGTTCCCCCAATGTAAGGACTCCTCCAGAGGAGCTCATAAACTTCTGAGTTAAAATCTAAATGTTAATGATCACACAATTCCATTTATTTTATACATCTCTCTCTCCTAAAATTCCTATACATTTCTAAAAGTGCCTGCTGGTTTTAACACATTTATGGTATGTAATCATCCCCAAATTCAGCCTGTCCCCAAAGGAATAAAGTATCTTCTGTATATAGAAGTAAAAATAAAAATTGTCTTCCCATGATCCCTAGTTCAATACGTGCAATGCCATAGAGCTAATTGCTCTATCCAGATGTCTGAGTCACCCTTTCCTCACCTTTACCCCCACATTGAATCACTGACCAAATCTCACTGATTTTAACTCTCTAAATTGCCTGCTCTGTTTCATTCCACAGTATAATCAGTCTAGTCAAATCCTTGCCATAATTTTTCTCTTGAAAAATCTCCTAGTGGCTTTCTCTGCAGAAAAAGGTATAATTCCTAACAATTTCTTCAAAATACTGCGTCCAGAAAGACCTTTGTAAACCACCAATATAATCATGTGACTCTCTTACTTCAATCTTGTAATATTGTCTTATTATTTTAACATAAGTCCTTCCAGGGTTTTTCTTTCCAGTTTTTCAAGCTTACTCGTCTCTATATTTTCCCATTTCAGCAAAAATGAACTTATTTCAATTCCAATTATGTGGTCCCACTATTGATTCAGTTCTCTCCAATGATCTGTGAAGGGGATCTGCAAAGGAAGGGAATTTTGGTAGAAAATATTAGTAAAGAAAACTCCTGACTGCCTTGAATGTTGATGGGTATGGATGTATTTCCTGGAACTGATATAGTCATCGAGATAAAATAAGTAGAGTCAGCAGGGGAGCAAAGCTTACAGATTAAGTTTGGCAGAGTGAAGGGATGGGAAGTATCTAGTTCCAAATTATATCATAGAGTTGTTAATCCATCTAAACTTGAAACCTGCCTCTCTTAGGAATTGCTTTTATATGAGAAAAAATCAATTTTGTTTCTTAATCCAGAGGGGCAGTTATTTGCTGTTATTTGAAGAGAAAGACATACTAACTGATACAACTTGTAACTGGCAGAGCTTGAAGGCCAACCTATCTTTCCATTCCAGTGTCTATTCTCCTTCTATCATGTTAATACATCCAAAAAGTGTATTCACAGAATTCTAATGACATTTAAAAACTAGTCACTTAAATTTTCACATTATTTATCTTTGAAGTTATTTCTAAGAGATTATTTTTATTGTTCCTTTAGATCTTAATATTATGCTTAATTGTTTACTGCAAATAATGAGTGCCTTTAATTTTTTGTTACAAAATATTTTCATCTTTAATTTACCCCAAAGTATTTTTCAGCACCATAATTACACAAAGAAGTTATAGCATTGCTCTTCAAAACTTAAGCAGTAGAATATTCATACCATAAAGCATATGACTATGATGGAAGCAAAAATCAATCCAAAATATATACAAAGTATTTTGAATTAATAGTCTAAAAATGCGTAAGCCCAGGGAGATAGTAGAAAGGAATTCAGAGTTAGTATCCACTGGTTCCTCTGTACAAAGTGCTTAGGCAAAGCTAATACACTAGTCTACTGACCGCTAAATTAGGACTAACGAGCAGTCTGCTATATTCACAGAACATATTGCATGAAAAGAGCAACACCATGTGGTTTTTGGTGGCTACCTTGTCAGGTACGGCAACCAAAGTTGTCTAATCTTACATATTGTTTTTATTCTAAAAAGAAAAGCCAACATTAGATGATATGAGACTTGAAAATCTTTATATCACAGAATACTTCACATAATAACTGCTTAATTGCACCCTACTATGTATATAGATAATATGAGGCTGTTTCCTTCAAAAAAAATTGTTAAGTCCTCACTACTTGAAATAAATGTGCATATTCGCAATTCACTTTGGGAATGCTTCACTGCATAGCAAATACTCATGAGTTCTATGGTTCTGGTTCTGCTATTGTGTGATCTTGAGGAAATAATTTTACTTTGAGGTCCTCAGTTCTCATGTCTGTAACATCAGTGACTGAAACAAAATTTTATGTTTCTATACTTCGTATACATTATATCACTTAATCCTAACAATGATCTTTTAGTATATTATTTTCCCCATTTTACAGATGAGGAAATGGAAGTCAAAAAATACTAACAGAGCAGTGGCCCAAGGTCCCAGAGCTAATAAGCACATAGCTGAAATCTAAATGCAAGTATATGTGACTCTGAAGCTCTTTCTCTTGTATCTATATCATTCCTGCCCTAATATCTGACTTGTAAAATACAAAGGTTCACTCTTTTGAACCTTTGTATCTTAATCTTTTATATCAATGAATTTTATTAAATCAATGACTGAAAATTGTATTTTACAGAAGCCAGCATCACCATAATGCTCTCATTATATTGTACATCAGATGAAAATCTTCAGGTATATCAATCTAAACATAACAGATATTAGTTTTTCCTGGAAAAATCACGTTTTAGTATCAAATTTTCAAAAGTTAGTTACAAGATTCCAGGAAGTAAAAGAGTAAGCAACAAAGGAATAATAAACCCTCATTTCTATTTTTTTTAAATTTTATTGTTCACTTTGCTTTAAGCATGTTAATGGGGGTGAAATAAGATATGAATTTGTCCTCAAAAGGCAAATGGTACACTAAGAACTACTGTATTAAAACAGAATTTTAAAATGTATGCAAAGCTGATTCTTTCTTTTGAAGAAATCCTTACCTTGGTGAAATGTGTGAATTATACCAATCTTTAAAACAACCTATATAATAATTAGCTTTCCAGACTTCAGGGGAGTATAAATGAGGATTACAGGAGACAGAAATTTTCACAAAATCACAGTATATTTTTAAAGTGATGGGTTGTACCAAAAATAGGCAAACAACTAAATGACCCAGTAGTCCTGCTTATAAAACAAGAAGTGACCCAAATTTTTGCTGACAACTTGTCATTACTGCATGTCAGTCTTTTGGTTTAGTCAAAATTTAATACTAATGTAAACCCTCCATAATGATTCTTTATCTAAAATTTTTAAAGATGATATTACGAGAAATCTTTGGTTAACGTTTCATCATTGAAAATTAGTCAATATTTTAAGTAATACAGGCAAAAGACTAACAAAGTACAAATATTGTGCCAAATGGTTTTAGGTGGCCGATCACAAACATTTTAGTTCCCAGAACGAATTATCTATCTCAAAATAACTACCGACGGTCATGACAGTAAGAACATATTTTTAAATTAGTCTATTAAAATACAATGCTTTATACACCTTAATATTATATAACATTTTTGTAGTATTAATCATTTTTGCCTAGCTAATCTAGTACTATAATCTATTTTTGGTCACAAAATGACTGCAGTAGTTGGCTGTTTGCCCTTTTTCAAAGGTTACAAATAAAAATAAAAAATAAAATAAATGAAGTAAAATAAAAGTACATTCAGTTTTCTGTGATATTTGGCAGACATTGTTTTATGCATATTAATTACTCACATTCTTTTTCTTTCCTTAATATCATAATCTCAGTGATATGCTTCATACCAGAGTGTGGATCAGAGGGGTCTTAGCAAACAATGATTATCATTTGCTATTCTCTTAGCCTCTCTTAAATCTGTTAGCCTTGTTATGTGGGTCTGGCAATGAAATTTGGACAGCAATCTGCTTGCCAATTTCTGGGAAACTTTTGTTGTTTAAACTAAAGGAATAATGCTGCTGACAAGGCTATTGGTGCTTCTCTTTCCTTTTTTCTTATTCTGAATTGAATATGATACTGGTAGATGCATTAGCATTCATGAAAACATAACACAGTGAGCATGAGAGTAAGACCAAGAAAAACAGACTTCTGTCTTGACATTATTAAACCGCAGAACCCAAGCCACCAGACATCTACCCCCAAATTACTTTATTGAAAAAAAAAAAAACCTATTTTAAGCCACTGTTGGATAGTTTTTCTATTTGTAACCTAATAAAATTCTGCAGATAATACATAAACAACTGATGAGAAAATCCAACTTACTGCCTTAACTTTTGTTCAAGTTTTATGGAACATAACACATACAGTAAGGGTTCATTCATTTAACAAGTATTTACTGAGTATCTACTTAACTGCCAAAAATTATTTTAAGCTTTGGGGATACATCAGTAAATAAAACAGGAAGTATCTTGTTGATTGTTCAGTCTTCTAACTGATTGGCCCTGAGAATAGAAACTCCTTTGAATTTATATTACCTGTGAAGTCATCTATCTGAATCTCCTAAATCAGACTCTCAGGCGATAACTATCTAAGTTAACATTTAGCATTTAGGGATATATATACATATAATATATATTTATTTATATATATATGTGCATGTGGACTCACTGACTAATGTAGAAAGGTAGACTTTGCTCAATGTCGGAGTGCCAAACCATACTGTTTTAACACATATAATACTTGGCATATATATTACTTACTATGCTAGAACTTTTATGAGGCACATTATTATCGATAATTCAATCTTTTCAATTCTAAACCATATTGTCTATATATATATATATATATATATATATATATATATATATACATACATACATATACAGAACTATAGAATCCCAGGTTGCAAAAGTATAGGTTTCCAAAGAATTTGCTTTAATCAATTTGATTCCATAAGTTTAGGTGGGTCCAGACATAGAATAATTAACAATATTCTGAAACTGGCTCTAATGAGCACCTCTCGGTTAGGGACCATTGGTTTAAAGTAAACTTTACCAGATATTATAATTTCTGTTTTAGGCAGATTTTTAGAAAGTTACAAGTCAGGATTATATCACCGTGATCTTTTGTACAACATTCCTTTTATATTTTACACAGTAGGTTTTAAACTGAGCTCACAATGGGCTGGAGGTTCTAAAAAGATGTCTCAGAGGTACAAGCATATGGATGAAAAGAGGAGACAAAAACATAGTCAGGAAACCCAATAATTCTCTGCTTTAGATATTGGGCTTCCGCAGTGATTTCTTTTGAATCTGCTGCTGCTGCTGCTGCTGCTGCTGCTGCTGCTGCTTAAAAAAACAAAAAAGTCCCTAAAACCACTGCTAGCTTTATGTCCATGGCTTTCCACAATGACTAATACAAGAGTCCACCAGATAATCAGTGAAAAATAAAAATATTATTCATGGCATCCTTCAAACAAAAACACTACTATAACAGCTTTTCTTAAACCTCAGAGTTGGAAAAAAAAAATGTTAGTTTCCCGATGCATTGACAGATTTTCTACCAGGAAGTGAGAACTGTGTAACTGAAATCTTATACTTAAATTTTCTATATAATTGCTTTAGCATTGATGATAGTGAGATTTTCTTGATATGAGTTTTCCATGTTTCCTTATACATGTATTTATATTATTTTTATCTTCATTTATTTTCTCATGAAGCATACTATTTATATGTAGTATACTACATTTATATGTAGCATAAAAATATATAAACATATATATATATTTGTTTGTTTGTTTGTTTTTGAGAAAGGGTCTCCCTCTGTTGCCCAAGCTGAAATGAAGAGGAGTGATCATGGCTCACTGAAGCCTTGACCTCTCAGGGCTCAGGCTGTTCTCCCACCTCAGCCACCTAAGTATCTGGGACTACAGGTGCACACCATCATGCCCGACTAATTTTTTGTATTTTTTGTAGAGACAAGATTTTGCCATGTTGCTCAGGCTGGTCTCAAACTCCTGAGCTCAAGCAATATGCTTGTTTTGGCCTCTAAAAGCGCTGGGGTTATGGGCATGAGCCACAGCGCCTGGCCGAAGCATACTCTTTTTATAAAACATTATTCCTTCCTTGAAAGATGGTATGCATAAATAAAATAAAAATCATAATACTAACTATATTTAGATAAATATAATCTCTAGCAAAATGAGTGCAACCCAGAGCTACAGAGTCTTAAAAACACTAACCAGATGCCAACCAAACTGTACTTAAAAAACCTTTATCATACATTTTAATTTTTCTTACGTATAAATCTCTTATAATGCTATTCTATTCAGACCATTAATAACATCGTTTTTCTATTTTCCCTGCAATATTAGGAATTCTAACCAGCTTGTAAATCTAAAGTACTTCATAAAGTAAGTGACAGTCAAAATAATCCAGGAAATGTAGAACAAATGAAAGAGTAAATCTTCCGCTCCCATGAAATTTAAACCATTTAGAAACACATGTTTTATATCAATTGTTTTTCTGGAGGTAAAATTAAAATATACTAAGCAGAAAAATATATATATATCTTGGCTATTAATAGCTCAAGTTATAGGAATTTGGAAAATTTATCATAAGAAAACAGGGATCTTGGGAAAGCTGCAGTTGCTTAAATTACAAAGGTATAGTGACCAAAAGATATCTACTAATTGTTTTCTAGCAGCTTGCTAATCTCAGTAGGACTTTCTTCTCATTTATTCTTTTGGTAAGTCTAAAATACAGTATTCTACTAACAAATTTCTTGGAATTAGCTTGCTTTGGTTGGCAAATCATACAATCTTTCAGTTGGTAACTTTTCAGTTTTGGAAAGACTACAGTCCCAGGGATTCTGAACTCTATTAGCTAGGAATTTGTGAAAAGAGCTATGGTGGCTTCCGCTATGTTGGCTTCAGCAACAATATAGTCATCAAGTATGACTAGGTGTACTTAACAGCAGTGACTTTAAAGAAACAAATAAGTTACTTAATAATATTTGTTCACTAAACAGAAATGTATAGATTATAACATGCTTTACTGAGATGCTCCATATGGAATAGCAAAGCATTGGAGCTGGCTCTCAATGAGTTTACAGACAGGCAGGCTTCTTTATATTGATACATTGGTATATGCAAAAAAAAAGAGGAGAGGTTTTGCTGCCAGTTTCTTTGGAACTAACTTGCCTTCTTTGAAAAATTATACTATTTCAGTGGTGATTCTCAGTTCAGAAGAGAATTTTTTTTTTCTGGTTTACCTTTACTTTTTACAGAGATATCTGTTCCCATCAAAGATCAGAAATGTACAGACAAGCAAAAACACAATTCCATCTCAGTGTGACAGGTAACATCTAGAATAAAAATGGGCACACACTCCTGAGAAAATCTTGTACAGATCTAGGCATAAATATCAGACTATCCAGTGAAGAAAAGAGGTGAGTGTTTTTGACTGAGCTCATAGGATCCCACTGCACTAAGAGCAGTTCTTCACCACAGAAGCTTGGAATGCAGGGAAGGGGAACTGGAAGGAGAGGTGGGCCAGAAGCAAAATACTGAGAACTTTGTACTCAGACTCGAGTTAGATTTTTATCCTGAGGGCACTGGAGGACCATTGAAAGGTTTTACTCAGGGTATAAGGAAGGGCTGCTTGAGCTATTGAACTGAAGTCAAGGGTTTTTCTCCTGGCATTTCTATTTGCAGTGAATATTAGACAGAGACAGTACTCACTGACTAATGTAGAAAAGTAGACCTTGCTCAATATTAGAGTGCCAACCCACACTGTTTTAACACATGTAATACTTAACATATATATTACTTACTATATGCTACAACTTTTATGAAGCAATTTTTTTTTTTTTTTTTGAGACAGAGTCTCACTTTGTTGCCAGGCTGGAGTGCAATGCCACGATCTCAGCTCACTGCAACCTCTGCCTCACAGATTCAAGCAATTCTCCTGCCTCAGCCTCCCAAGTAGCTGGGACTACATGCATGCGCCATCATGCCCAACTAAGACGAGGTTTCACCATGTTGGCCAGGAAGGTCTCGATCTCTTGACTTCATGATCCACCCGCCTCGGCCTCCCAAAGTGCTGGGGTTACAGGCATGAGCCATGGTGCCCGGCCTATGAAGTACATTGTTAATGAGAATTCGATCTTCAATTCTAAACCATATTGTTATAACCATCCCATATAACAGACAAGAAAACATAGGCACAGAGAGGTTTACTAGCTTGCCCAAGTCACACAGCTGTAAGTAGTTGAACCAGGTTCCTGAGCCTGTGATTTTACCATTTTGATATATCTCAGCTAAAATTCTGCACTGGTTCTGCAGTAATAAGATGTTGGCTTTGATACTGGTTCTAATTTTTTAATAGATCAAACTCTCTTCTTTCAGTTCCCTTATTTATAATATTTAGTTCCTCTAATCTGCCTTACAGGCTCTTTTATGGGATTCATGTGGAATCATATTTTTTCACAATATAAGCAACATAATGTTGATTATAAAATATTTAATATAACCCTGTACATAAAGGAGGTAAAAAGCACCCAAAGGGTTGGCTTGGACAGGAGATGAAAAGTGAGTATTCCAGGAAACCATTCAGTCTTCTCTCTTGCTATAAATAGTAGTGCTGCCTAAAATAATGAAATTCATCATGAGTTAGAATGAAACTATTTTTAACAAAGCAAGAGGTAGTGATCATACTACCAAGCAATAGATAGCACTTCTTTAAAAAACTTCTTAATATAATCATAATTTTGGGTATATTTCCTAATATAATAATAATTTGGGGTATGCAAGGCTAGATCTAGAGTGCCTGATCTGCACTAGAGACTGGGAACTAGATTGCTTATATACTAGAGAAACAGGAAAAAACAGGAAAGGTAAAGCATACATGCCATGAAATGGAAACAGGAAAATATGCAGGAACAGATCTTCCCTTGTGCTAGTGGGGATCTGGACAATGAAGAGAGAAGACTAATAGGAGGTAAATTAGTGTGTAAGAGTATGATGACTAGCAGCTGATCAAGGGTTTAATGACAGGGAAAAAATCAGAGCTATGAGTAAGTGTGAAAGGAAATATCTCCAAGACTTCACATACATTTTTAAGACTTGTTTTGAAGAAAATAAATCAATACATATGTAAACCACTTAGAACAATTCCCCACACACAGTTAAGTCAATAATATATGTTAGTTATTATTACTTTATACAGGTGTGTGCATTCATGAGCCTGCAAACACATGCATACATTTTAAAAGCAGAGCTAAATATAACACATTCCAAACTATCTTTTACCTGTTTATGCTTACCTAAGTAAAAAAGATAAGCCTTTATGAAATTACATTAATATCTTTTGAAAATATAAAAATCCAATTATATTTCCAGGTAATATTTTTTACTCTGCATATAATTGAACAGATAAGAAATCTATATATTTCAAACTAAAAGTAGAGGTGTTGACTTATAATATCAGTAATTTCTAAGAATTTAATTCTTTCAACTATCTACTTTCAGCAGCATCTTTCATGTCCTTTTAACGACTTTCTATATGGACTATATATATATATATATATATAGTATGTATGACATTATATACATATGTATATGACATTATATACATATATATACATATATATGTATGACATTTTACACATATGTGTGTGTATTTAAAAGTGAAACTGATAACATATTATTATAGGACTAAACATTCAAAATATTTGAAGACATTTCTTGATATATTTTGTGGCAAAAAAAAAAAAAGAAAAAAAAATCTGCCCTCTACCAGTCTACATGAGGGTAAATGAGGTAAAATACATTTACAATCCATAACGCTTGTACCAATGGTTCTCCATTTGTTTCCTAATCAAATTCCAATATTCAATATTAAATAATGAAAAAAACAGCAGAAAATCAAGACAATGTCAGGTGGTTGATTTTTACCTTGGACAGTTCCGTGGAAAATGTGCATATCGATTCCTTTCCTCAGATTGTTTTCCCAGCCCACATTCCCTTTAACCATACAATGTAAGGAAGATGACCATCTGTGAGTGTGAAATCATACCTCAAATGCACTATATGTAGTAATGGGAGAAAGGGAGGAAGACAGGGACTAACATGTTTGTGTACCCACTTGACTTTAGGAAACTTAATAGGTACATTATTATTTTATTTTCACAGCAGCCTTATGGGTGTGCCTTTATATCTTCATTTTAACTATGTGGAGTCTGAGGTGGATGGCTCTTACCACTGTGTAAGACCATGGTTGAGCTGGGTTCATGGTCTCTACATCTCCCTATTCTGAACTATCCCGCAAGAGACATGATTATCATAAAGTTAATAAAAATTAAGCTATAGGACCCTCAAGGACATGGGCCACTTCAATACCACTTGAGGCATGAGCAAAGTGTTCATAAAAATCCACGTTTCTGTTAAACTTGTAAAAGTAAAATATTTTTCTACTCCTTTTCTTAATGGAATTCCCACAAATAACATAACCTTTTATTTTTATCCTTACCCAACAAACAAAGAGTAACACACAGAGACCATGGAGGGCTTTTTATCAGTTATATTTCCAGCCTTCCTCTGCTCGTATATTTGTGTAGTGCTCTAATAATTAGAAAATGGTTTCATTTCATTTGTTTTCCATAGCAATTATGTGAAGTAGGCAGTACCATTATTGCCCTAATACAGATAATTGAACTGAAGTTTAAAATAAATAAATAAGGACCAAATAATTTAGAGTTAGTAAGTGTTAGAGACTAGCACAAACAAAAAATAAAATCGTGTTTGTTTTTGAATTTAAAACAGGTTTTAAAAACTGTTTTTGTTTCCCTTTTTTGTTGTTGGTTTTTCTGTACTTCCACTGCAACTAATTCTTTCTCTACTTTCTTTACAAGTTTAAATCAAAAACAATGACTTAAATCTGTATGTTTAAGATAGTTTTGTTGTGGTTATTGCTGCCTCTCTTCCTTCTAGAGAAATCAAATATCATGCTTCGAAACTAGGCGTGGTTAAAATCCTTCAGACACAGAAGTTTTCTTTCTATCTTCTGCCTCAGAAGTCTGGCTGTATCCCCTCTTCTGAGGCTCAGTAGGGCATTACTACACTGCCTGGAGTGAAACTCTTAAAGTGAGACAGTGCATTGTCATTTTCCACGAGACTGGGCAGTCAGCCTCACCTTTCCTGCTAGGATACATGGTGAAATCATCGGGTGAAAGTTAGAACTTGGCTCTCCCAGCAAGCTCCTGCTGTGGACCCCTGGGCTGAACGGGTGCCAGCCATATCTGCCTACTGAATTTGCCTCTCCATAGAAAAGACTTTAACAAGCATCCTGGAAAGGGAAGGAGCTGTCAGTGCAGAGTAAATAAGTTAGCTATCTTATAAGAAAGGCAAAATTGACAGAGATGTCTTAAACCCTTCTGATGTATGAATTAAGGGAAAAAATGTATAACCAGGTTTGTCACAATCTATTCTGTAGGCATTGAGTCCCACAATTTCTTTGCAAGAAGACTATATATTATCTTCTTAACAAATGCACAATCTGAAATCTTCAGTTCCTTGAGGGTGTTTGAACATAACAGGCATGGGCTCTTACCCTCCTAAATCATTTTGACTTTGTGGGGGATAAAAGGAGGAAGGAAGAGAAAGAGGAAGGGAGGAAGAGAGGAAGACAGACATGACAAATGAAAATAAGAGTGTAAAATTATTATAAGAGAAAAAAGACATTACCCATCTCTGAGTAAAAGAACAGACTGTATTTTCTCTATCTCTTCCAATACTTAGCCTGAAACATGTTTCCAAGTAGGAACATTTTCTCACAAAGCATATGCAAAATATTTCAACCCTCAGGTTTTGGCTCTTTATTTTTATTTTTTATTTATTTTTTAAATTTCTTACCAGAATCATTTACTTAACAGAATTGTGGGGCTAGTTTATTTAGAACTGAAGACAAGCTTGATGAATGCAGAAGATGGCCTGGGCAATAGTCCAGCAACTAAAACATAATAAGATTATCACAGAGACTTTAATCCCAATTATTTAATCTGTGGGGTGTCCAACACAACAAGTGTTTGGCATAACTCAACAAAACAGATCGTACAGAGAAATAGAAGGAAGAAAATGTATGAAACAAAATGAACTAGGGGTTCTTTTTTTGTCATTAGTCTCGAGTTTTATCTCTAGGATCATAATAAAACAAATGTAAAATTAGAACGTGTGAGTATGTGAGAGAATGTGTGTGGGCAGGGATATTCTTAAAAATAAGACTGAAACCAATACTCAAAACTGTTGTTAATATCAAGTTTGTGGTGATACCACATTGACATCCCTCTCCCTACCCTTTATTCCAACCTTCCCATAACTTTTCCACACAGTCAAAACACATCCATGGGCACATACACCAAGAAGCCAGGCAAGTTATTGCACTCTGCTTAATAAAAACACAACGATTAAAGGCATGAACACTTTGTCATTGAGAGACACAGAGGAAAGATGGCATGCCCTAGGTTCTACTTTTGTTCAACAAAGTTTTGTTATGCTCTCCTATAGTATAAGTAATAATGTAAGTGATATTAATAAAGTAACATATAAGCTGATCAGAGACTAAAGACTGCAAACCCTGCAGGAAAAGAAGAGATATAGAAGAGTTTATGAATAGAACCTACTAGTACTTTTTAAACTGGGATACCATTAAATGGCACTCTAAAGGCAAAACACACACACTTTTTTTTAAAGGGCTTTTCAGGCAATTTTTAAATATAGAAATCATTGCTTATGGTTCTGGTTTCTTTAAATCACTATAAATTTAAAATCATTTCAAAAGTTATACTAACATTAAAGTGACAGTTAATAAATGTCATCATACTAAACCACAGAGTTTTTAAGAACTCCAACAGGGGCACCTACTAAATTACAGTTTTATTTTATGACTTTGTAACACCTGGGATTCTCATTAGGGATGCTGGATGAAAATTTGAGCTTTTAGAAAAAAAAAAAAAAGAAAAGAAAAAGAACAAGACCTTCAATTACTACAAATTTCACCAGACATGATTCAAATTCTTATGCGTCTTATAGCACTTTTTCTTTCTATTTATTTTTCTTTGCACTAACAGATTATATTAGGTAACAATTGTTTAAGACGGTAACAAAATAGTTTAAATGGGAACTTTAAAATCCACTTCTTGAAATTCATTGATCAGAATTACATTTTTAACCACTTAATTAAATATTTCTTATTGTTATGATAATAGGATTTTTAAAATTAGAGCTATATCTTTCTTTTTTGTGATAAGAATAATTGCGATGAAGAAATCCTCTATATGGGAATTCTACAGGGTCAAAAGAAAAATGAAAATTCCAATAAAGTTTTAATATTCATGAACACCTGCAGCACTATTTATTTGGAGCTTCATGTGGAAATGCCTATTTCACACTACAATTTATATGACATCAGATTCTATTTTTGTGAAAACTTCGTCATTACAAGACTTTTTGCATATGTTAATAAATGGATTGTCAAAAATAAACTGTTGTTCAAAATTTATATTTAAAATTGCTACAGTGCTTCCATTTTTGCCTTGCTCAAACACTTTAAAATCTATCTCATTAAATGAATACAAACAAATGTCTGGAAAGTCAGAAACTAAAAGTAATATTAAATAAAGAAAACTATCCTAAGAATTTCTTCTAATTGTTTTGGAACTTCAAAACCAAATACTTAAAAATAGATCATTCATATTTTGAAACAAACATTTTCAATGGAACCAATTATTTAGAACATATTTTCAACACCTAATAATTGTCAGTTTTCTAACTGCTATATAGTGCCTTCAAAATTGTTATTAATACATCAGAAAATCTATTGTTTTTTATGTATTTCCTATCTCTAATGCATCTCACTCAATATACATTTTGTTGATAAAAGATAGGTACTAATAATTTTTTCTAAAAGATATGAACCATTTCAATCTGTGTTTACAAAGCCTTGAGAAGTCATTTTGCTTTTTGTCTACCTTTATATACACCCATAGAAATGTTGGTGCCAATTACACTAATATAGAACATATGATACACTTTTTAAGCTCAGTTAACTACTGCATTAGGTGTATATGTATACAACGGACTAAAATAACTCCTTTGAGAAACACTTATCTACCCTAAGGATTACATAAATTTTGATAAAATAACTAAATATGTATTTACTCAGAAGGGCACAGCAGTGGGGGCCATTCACCTCCTGAAATATATTCACTAGATTATAACAGTAAGAATCATTCTGAGTTTCTAAGTAACACTTTACATTTTTAGCTCTGATATTGCTTTTATAATCACAATTCACTTTTACTGAAAATAAAAATAAAAGGCAAATACTACAATCAATTTTTAATGATTAATAAGCAAGGCATGAAATTCAAACCTCAATTAATTCTGATGCTTTATAAAAACCATTGTGAACTGTTTTAAGATTGCTTAAAATGATGTCATAATCTTTAATTAGATACTCCTGCTAACTTAAATTGGAGCTATTCATTAGTAAACTAGAAGATATTAAATATCTGCTAATTTAAATTGAAAAAAATAATGTCTAAGGAGTTATCAATAATTTGTTCAGCAATTATTTCTTTGAAATATGAACAGTATATTTTTTCTTTTGAAAAAGAACATTAAATTTGACTCATAAAAGGGAGAATAGCTATAGTTAGCTAATATAATTACACACATTACATTCTATTTTTGCAATCAAAGGTAGAAAGGTTTCTACCAAATGAAAAAGAAACTACCCTTCAAGCAAATACATTTAAAAAAGTACTCCAGACAACGGAGATTCAAGTGGTAAAGTCAATCAGCAAAAGTGTGGTAGAAATAACTAAAGCATAGTTATTTTCTCAACAGGACCAATCAGTGCTGAATAAAATATTTAATTAAAAAGTTTGGAAATGTTTGCTATAAATAGCTATATCATTTCATTAATTTTGCATGTAAATATACAAAAACAGATACTCTAACTGGTCACATTTTATAGAGCATAATAATATAAATATGTTATAGTAATAATGTTTTTCTAGGTTAAAAAAGTGAACCTTTTATTCCTTATCAACTATATCTTATGTGGATTGGAATAAACAGCCAACAGTATTTCCAGATGACAATATTACAACAAGAATATTTCAAATCAAAGCTAAATCTTTGTTGTAAATGCAGAAATTGTTCTCTGTCTTCTCTGTCTTATATGAGGAAATGAAATCCTCTTACCTGTCACCCTGACACCCAAGAAGATCTTTGTCTACCTCAAAAGAGCTTAAAATGTCAAGACTTAGGTCTCCTTTTCATGGTTTATTAAGCAAAAAGCCAAAACTATTCATGCTCCCTTGTAGTTTCAACAATCTATGATTCAAATGGGGTAATAGCTCTCTTTTCTTGTTCAGTAATGTCCTGGTGAGGAAATGATTTTACTGTCCTTTTTCTGTGGGGTCCTGCAGATTTATCTAAAAGGAAATGAATTACAACAGGATGACAAGGCCACAGAATAAAGCCATTTAGTTTTACAAATCTATTATGTCCTCCAATCTATTTTATGGGCCTGGTTCTATTATAAGCCAAGAAAAACCCTAAAACAAACTTTTTTTCCCCTTTTTTATCTTTCCAAGGAAACCATTTACAATTCCATGATTGTTTTTGAAGCAGTTTAGTCTTTTCTTCCCCCCTTATGTATTTCTTTCTCACTTTCTCAAACATACAAAACATTCAGAGACAAGAAACTGGACTTTTCAAATCCAAACTGCTGACAACTGTCAGAAGCACTTTACTGGGACATTACTGACTGTAGCTTCAATGAATTAAGCTTGATTCACTGCGGGTGAATCATTTTCAATGCAGAGCTGTTCAGCAGTAATTGGCCAAGAATCCCTGCTGTGAAAAGCACTTGTCAAATAATGCTTGTTTACAAATATATCTCCAGACAGCAAAAAGTGGCAGTTACTGAATAAGTTCAGGGCCATCTCCAAAATTCATAACAGTGGACATGAACCCTTTACTTACTAAATGTATTTAAACTTTCACTTGCAGATACACTTGCTAATATTTGTCCTTCTTGATCAGAGAGAAGTCAGTTCCTAAATATGCCTCTGAAATCTTTTATAATAAAAAAGTTTTGAATATTATATTGTAGGTCAAAGGTTTCTTCCACATGTAGTTGATGACTAATATAATAAAGCCACTAAGGATATATTTATCTTATAAAGTGCTTAGAATTCAGACTAAAGGGTAAATTTTCCTCTTATTGTCTGCTACCCAACACACACTAATATGCCAAATAAATACATTTCATATCAGTCCAAATTTCCAGGTACATGTTTGGCTTCTTCTGTTCAATTCTGCTTGTTTATATCTAATAAAGTTAAATTTAAGAAATGACTAGAAAACCAACTATGTACACTCACATTTATTCTGCATGTCTTAAAACCTTTTTTTTTTTAATAATACACACACACACACACACACACACACACACACACACTCTTTGGGAAATCACTAAGCATCTATAGGTTGCAGAAGGCAAATTATATGAGAACAAGTTATTAATGAGTTCAGCATATCCATCAAGTATTTCTGTCTCCTGACCTTACAAAGTCCCTCCAGAAGCAAATAAGTAAATTGGGAAACTCTAATCTGAATCTCTAAAAACCCCAAACATTTTATAAATATTTTAACATAAATAAATATTTTAATATACTCTGCTGCTCAATTTATAGCAATAGCATGGAGAAACAAAAGGAAGAGAAGAATGCAAATTTCACAGAGCAGAAATAAAGGTCTGGAATACTAAGTGGAAAGACAGAAAACTGTGCTCAGCTGAGATAGGATGAATTAGATAATGACAGGTATTTACACAATTTTATTTCCAATTAAGTATAATAATGGCATTACAAAATGTGCCCCCCAAACAGCAGGCTTTTTCAGAGCACCAGGTGGTAAGGTACATCTCATATTTGATTAGATCTCCAAGCCCCATCTCACTGTAGTCTTAAGTTTTGCTGTGTGAAAGGCTAGATGAGGTAAGACAATACAATTTGTAGGTGTTAAATCTGTAGCAACAGCCAGGCTACGTTTCACAAGATTCGAGCTCTGCTTTCAACACCTTAGGAGACCGGCGCTATTTCCCCTTCCTTCCGTTTCTTTCTGCCTCTTCCTCCCTGCACAGTCTTGGCTCTTGTTCCTATTCAGTGTCACTCTCCCTGAGAATTCAATTCTTCCAATTTTCTAACCAAAGCGACTCCTTTTCATCTCCACCTAAGTTCTCCTCTTCCATCACACCTGGAGAAAGGACTTGAAATCCAACGGAAACACGAACGGATGAATGATATTACTGTTAAACCTCTTTAAATTCAAACCAAGATGCCCCTTTCGGTGGAATCAGACAGTTAATAAAATAACCTTCTCTAACCCTATTATAATCCTCCAGACATCTAATAGAATGAATTTAGCATAAGGTGTTCATAAAAGGTCTAGGAGTCCCATAAACACTTTTTCAACTTTATCAGAAAGGGAAAATGCCCGATTGTTCGGCTTAGGCATGACAGATCACCTATATATGTATAAAGATAAATGTAGGTAAATACACATATGTCTTTAATCAGAATTTAAAAAAATAAACTTAGAGGTTAAACAGAAAGTTCATGGGATGGGGGTAAGGAATCCTCCATCTGTCCTACTTTCACGCCGTTCCTTTAGACCTGGCATTGCTGGGATATCAGCTCAGCGCCTTCTCCTACAGTGGAGACTGAACCCATGCAAGTCACGAGGACACACACGACTCCACCACTGCTGCTTCATCTTTCCGGTCTAGCGTCCCATGCCCAGGAGTGAAAGGAATTTCTGTAAGGTTCTGAGCGTCACGCGTCACATCCACAATCCCAAACCGAAACCCCAACCTTCTGGCCAAAGGGGGGAGGCTTTTCCATGTTTCCATGGTGGAGCTGACAGTTCCTAATAACCCTGATCTGGATCTGAGATGCTGTTCCCGCCCCTCCGAGAGAAATGCGCCCTTGGACTGAGACCCCAGCGCCGTCAGGGTGTGGGAGAGGAGTGAGCAGGGCTGGAGGGAACCCAGGGGCAGAGGGTTCAGGTCCAAGAGGTGGGCGGGCAGAGGGGCTGAGCACTGCTCTGGGAGCACGGAGAGCGACACAGGTGTTGCTCCCGTGGCGGCCCCGATCTCCCAGAGAAAGGCAGGGACAGTATTCTGGGTCCGGAGCACAGGATTGGCGGTAGGGAGGGGGGCTGGGTACTCCCGGATCCCGTTCTGTGCTGGCCAAAGCAGGTCATTTCCCTCCCTAAGACATGTCCAGGTGGGTTCTAGCAGCAACTTCCTAGCAGCGACACGACACTCCCCCCACCCCTCCTCCCGCGGCATCCCACCTCCTCGCCTTCTTCCACCTTGGCTTGAGTGTGACAATTAACTCACCCAAGAAGAAGGGCACCCAACAGTGTGGGGCGCCTTCTGTCCTTCGCTATACCCCTCCCACGAGAAATAAAAGCTCCTGCCACCCACCCAGAATAGCAGCTGGTGATGCCCTAAATAACAGCTCCCAGCAGGCACTTTCCCCCAAAATAAAAGCATTCAGCCACCCCCACAACATTTACCCATCACTGGCATCAAATAACGGCTTCTAAAAGCCCCACTGCTCCAGAGATCCTTGTTGCTGAGCTTCAAACAGTTCCCACTCCCTCAAGCCCGGTATGTCACTTCCCCGCGCGCCTTAAGTGAGCCCCAGCCGCACCCATCCCCCTGGCGCGGACCTCCGACCTCTTTTCCCCCAAGGTTTTCCACCTTCCCAGCCCCCCAACCAGTCTCTGTCCACATGCTTGTTCCTTGCCCAGCACTCCGCAGCTAATGTCAAACAATGCAACCAAAAACCGCAGAGGGAAGAGAAAGGCCAGCGGACGGGGACAACAAATACTAATTTGAGATGAGAGTGCGATTTAGTCCGCAGCAGCAGCGTCCAGCGCTCCGGGACCCGCACTCCCCAGGCCCCGCCTAGCCCCTCCGCCCCAGGTCGCCGCGGTCCCCACCCCCATTTCTCTACCTTCGTTGCTGGGGCTGGCCAGGAGGGTCCGGAGTGCGGCGCACAGAAGAAGGCAGGTCCAGAGGGGAGCCCGGCGAGGTGCAGGGTAGCAGCCGGCCAGGGAAGTTGGGGTGCTGGGGGTGTCGCCGCCGCCGCCCGGGGGCCGCCGGCGTCCCGCACCCCGGGGCCCCGAGCCCCGCATCTTCTCCGAGCCTCCTCCGCTGCCGCTGTCCCGCTCGCCTCAGTCCACCGCTTCGGCCTCGCGGAGCGGCCGAGGGAGACTCGGGAGTCCTCTGGTCCCCCCGTGGGGTCCTACGCCTTCTGGCACGCGGCTCCTCCAAATGCGGGAACCACGGATCCGCTGAGCCAGCTGAAGTTTGCTTCTGGCTCCTGTCGCCTTCCCCTTTGGTGGGGTTAAATGAATTAGTTATGGTTGCCTGCGCAGTTCTGGACTCGGATCAAAGGGTGTCGAGAGGGTCCCGCGTCCTGTTCCTCTGCCTTATAAAAAGACTTTTTAAGGATTGAGAATTTTTAGATGCCACTAGGGGAAAGGTGAAGCTTCTTTGCGGTCGTCAGTGTTGAAATGGACGAAGGTAAGGAAGACAAATCATTTTATGTCGAAATCCCCGATTTAAAAAAAAGGAAAAAAGCAGGGTGGCTAAGGATGAAGAATGAGGAGTTGAGAAAAATGTGGGGAGTGGAAAACAGGAGAGCAGCAAGCAAAGGCAAAGATCCAGAGTTAGAAGAGGCTGGCAGAAGGAAATCGCTGCGGGCTGAGAGCTGACGAGGGGAGGGACTGACGATGGCCGGCGGGCAGGAGCGCGGAGCTGGGCTGCGGCGGCCCGGGAGCTGCTGCGGTTCCCGCTGCTCGGGAAGGAGGCGGTGTGTGAGCGGCTGCGAAGGCGAGGTTGAAACTGCACCGCCAAGGCGCGCTCCTGCTGTGTGTGGAGCTCCCGCGTCTCCTCTGCCTCCCCGCTCAGCGCCTCCCACCCTCCTTCCCTCCTCCTCCTCCCGGCTCCCCGCCCTCCGCTGCTCGCAGCCTCGCCAGTGAGAATCTACTGTAAGTGTGAGTTGCTTCGGCGAAGTCACACACCCACGAAGGGAAGTAATCTGGAGGCTGCCGTGGTGAGTGTTGCCTAGCGGTCTCCGGGAAAGGCGCGTCTTCCTCCCGGGATAATTAGGGCGAGGAATCCTCCTGACGACGCTGGCCAGGACTGGTGCTCCCGGGAGGCGGAAGCGAGATCAGCCCCAGCTCAGCTGGCGGCCCTTAGAGATGCGGGTCCCTCCGTCTGGCATTTTTCCTGCTGCCCCTCACAGGCTTGTGGCATCAACAACCTTGTCGTCACATCGCCGCGCATTCGCAGGCTCTGCTGGTCCGTGGCTAGTTTCTTAAACACCCATAACGCTTACCGCTGCTGACCCTTTCGGTTCTTCCCAGACTTTGATGGCTGGAATGGGATAATTACTCAACGTTTTCTTCAGAAGTAAATCGTTGTGTATATAGAGAGGCGGTAGCTCTGTCGGAGATTTCAAGGAGTCAAAGAATTTCACTATTGAGATTTGTAGTGTGCCAGGTACTTTCAGAGGTGGTAATTTATTTCATTGATAGAAGGTTTCAGTATTTTAGAAATTATACTTTATGCATATACATGTAATTCATTCCAGTGAAATTAGCATCGGTCAAATAAATTCAGGGTTTTACAAATTTAATTATTTTAATTGATTGTGCCCTAGTGCATTGAGAGATTTACAAACAGAAAAAGCTAGTTAAGATAATTAACTTTCTATGCTTCACCTCTATTAAGGTCTTTTCTTGTTTTAGTGTATTCCCTCGATTTACTCATTCTTTCAAAGAGATACATTTGAAGGACAATTTTACTGTACAGACATTAAAAAACAAAAGGCTGCAGAGAAAGCAACTAGAAAAAGGTCTGATTTTAGAAGAAAGGTATCTCATTTAATTTCATGTATAGTAACCACTGTAAAGCTTGGGTTTCTGCTCACACCTAATAAAGGTGAGTCAGCTCACGAGTTTTGACATTTGTAGAGCCTTGTTTATCTTCACAATAAATTCCTCACAATCTTTAGCTGATGACTTTTTTTTTTTTAATATTTGCAATAAAGATGAAAGAATAAAACAGCAGTGGTGCAATTTTGTAAAGAGGTGAAAGCTCATTTATGATTTCTTTTTTGCCTGAAATGTTTTGGCCCCAGAAGTCTGAAAGCAAGCTCTTTCTATTATAATGTGCTCCAAATGGATGAAGCAAATTTAGAGGAATAGCAGTGAATCAGTCTCAGTTTGGCAAAAACCTCACAGTGAGACAGAAAGTTAAAATTTATGTTTCTATTTGAGGACCATTCAAAATGTAAGCTCCCTTCCCCCCTACATTCATAAATGAGTTACCTAAAAATATTTAAGCAAAATATCAACTAAGATATCTAAAGCCCAGAAATATGTAATAAAACTAATATGAGTTTAGTCGCACTTTGAGCTAGTTCCTTTACTTCTCCAGACCTCAGTATCTTCATCAGTAAAATGAGGAACTTGGAGAAGACAACCTTCAAACTCCCTTCCCTTCCATATTGGTTGCATGTCTATGTGACTACCCTGGTCATCTACCATCTTCAATTTGGTTTGATTTGGACTTAAATCTCAAAGGAGATGTACATTTGGCCACATGTTGATGTCTGGGCATGTTAATACTTTTTTAACGCAATTACACTGAACCATGGTATTACATGAAAACTAGATTTGGTTTATTGTTTTCTTTCATATTTATTGCTTTAGGCCATGCCATTATTGCTTTCAGCACCCTATGGTTTGCATTTCTCATTGTTTGGAATAGCTACTATGACCTTAAAAGATGGAAGTGGTTAGTTAGTGTCTCCCAAGATCTCTGCTTTTATGTGACTTCAATACTGAGTTTTCTTGAAGGAAGGATATTCAAAGTAACCTTGATAAGTTTCCTTTAAAGTTCACTACCTTCATAAAAACTTTTAATATTATAGTTAAGTTCAGTGTATCAATAATCCCAAATATATCTTCCCTGCTTTCAAAGATTTAAGAAGAGCCGTCTTTACAGAAAGACTTGCTAGTTTTTCCTGAAGATTTGCTATGTGTAAAGAACTATGTGGTGTTTTTACCTTAACTATTTTATTTAATGCTGACACTTCAACCCCGATGTTGGTGAAAATTATTATCTCCATATTAATGATGAGAAAACTGAGGAAATGAGACTAGGTGACCCAAGTAGTCTCAGAGCTGGTAAGACATGGAAACTTTAACCAGTGGCTTGGAGTCTATTTGAGAAAAGTCCTATGTAACAGAAATAAAGAATAAATGTGATAAACAGGTTGGTCAGAAAAAGAGGACTACCCCAAAATTATGCATGAGTGGGACCAATTAATACATGAAAATATTTCAGTTTCCACGTTTGTTTAAGTCTAAAAGTGATTTTCAAAAGAGGTAGTATAAGTGACATAAACGAATAGGAGAAAACAAGAAAATAAGGATTGTAAGCAAGCATTATTTAAAGAAAAACATTGTTTTATGCACACAAAAATATAAACAAAATTTGTTTGTGTACAATGGAGATAATGGACCAAATCAAGAAAGTAAAAAGATTGAGATCTGTGGTCAGATGACATTAGCCCAGCACACGGCACACAGCCCCTTTAAACCATGGTAGAAAACATAATCCACAGCCTTCACTAAACGATTTAAATGAAACTCCATAAACTCAGAGGATTTTTCCTTTCATATTATATCATTGTACTAATTTTTTACAAATCTATTTTAAAGGTTTTAGACACTTAGCTAGATTCTTTCTTGGGGGAATTTGGTGAAAAATACAAGCAAAGCCAAATTTTAATGATGGTAGATTTCAGATGAGAAATTATCTGATACTCAAATGAAACTACAAGATACCCTAAAGAAATTAATTTTTCAGATTCATAATTTGCTAAAGAGGATATATGTATGGTGATACTAATTATTTTGATCTCAAAGGTAAATATTGACTGAAATATATGTAAGCAATCAATAACTCTTGAAGTTTACAACAAAGATAATACTTTAATATATTCATAATTGTATATATTGCCTCTTAAGTTAATGAACATAAAACGGCAAATATTTTGTTTAGTATTATTTCTTAAGCATTTCTTTCCTGAAGTCCTAGAATCACTTCTTTTTGCTAATGACTCACATTTCTACCAATTAATGTGAGGTTAAATTATATTTAAATTTAACAAGATATCAGATGGATATGTAATTTTAAAAAATAATGCATTAATAGCTTTTTAATAAATTAATGAGGATTTAAATATAGAAAATATTTTATAATAATATATGAAATGATTACTTATCAGAAATGTCACTTATTAAAGATGTTCATATCATAATCAGCACTCTTTTTATCTCTTTTCTATCAATATTGAGAACAGAATAAAGTTGTCACACTGTTCATGATTATTGATAGGAAGCTACGTAGCAAAGAAGAAAGAATAAGATGTTCAAATGAATTATGGTGAGCCAAATAGGCATAGTGGTTTTTGATGGTGGTTTCTTCTTTATTCGTTCTTTTATCAATGTGCTAGGATTGCAGATGTTGCAGCATAGCATGAGGCCAAGGCTGCTGGAGTTTACGATGAGCCAAATTGACTTGCCAGGAAGTTCTTTATTTGTTGTTTCCATCCTGCATTTTAGACAACTGGCATCAGAAGAATATGTGAATGCTAGGATAATATTGACTTTTGGGACTGAAAAAGTAAGAATTGTATAGACAGGAGAGTCAGAAAACTGAAGTGACTGTGAGAGTCAAAATTCTACCTATTCTAATCTATTTTCTGGGCTCCGAAACTATTTGCAAATATGTGAAAAATATGCTGTAATATTTTTCATATTCAAAGGACTGTTGATTAATCTCAGTTGATATACTGACTTGATATTGGTAACCAATCTACTCCTACAAGAACATATTTTATTAAATAATAGCTATAGTTTTCTGGGGAAAAACTGATCAATGTTTTCAATGGCATAAATAACAAAGGGGTACATATGCAACTTCTCTCTCTCTCTCTCTCTCTCTCTTTTTTTTTTTTTTTTTGGGAGAGTCTCCGTTTGTTGCCCTGGCTAGACTGAATAGAGTGCAGTGACTGGATCATGGCTCACTGCAGCCTTGAACTCCTAGTCTGAAGTGATCCTATGTCAGCCTCCTAAGTAGCCAGGAATACAGGCTCCCAAGTAGCTGGAAGTCCAGCCCAGGCTTTTGATACCACTGTTTATTGTCTGTTGAACAAGCTTCTAGCTAAAAGTTAGCAATGATAACCTCATGTACTCTGATGCACTGTTGGTGGGATGTAAAGCTGAAATGTCTTTATTAGCGTCGTTTCAAAGCAACATCAAGTGTTTTTAAAGTAGGCGTAGTTTCAGATCTAGCAATTACATTTCTAATATTGTAAGTGAGGAAATTAAGATGGGCTGAAAGACTAAACACAGTGGCATTTTTAACTAATAAAAATCTGAAGTGCTCTAATCTTCAATAAGAAATGGTTAATATATTATAGTATATTTATATAATAGAATATCATGGGATCATTTTTAAAAATATCTATCTATCTATCTATTTATTTATTTATTTATTGAGACAGACATTCTGTCACCAGGCTGGAGTACAGTAATTCAATCAGAGCTCACCGAAACCCTGAACTCCTGAGCTGGTACCACAAGCTTGGCAGCACCATGCCTGGCTATTTTTTATTTTTATTTTTTATAGAGATAGGTGTCTCATTTTGTCCAGGCAGGTCTTGAACTCCTGGCCTCAAGCCATCCTCCCACCTCAGCCTCCCAAAATGCTGTAAGACAAGCCACAATGCCCAGGAGGGCCATATATATATATGATAGCTCTAAATATCAAACTATGAAAGCATAATAAAAAGCAAACTTCTTTGGTTTTTTTGAGAGATAGAGTCTCACTCTGCCACCTAAACTGGAGGGCAGTAGTGCAATCTCAGCTCACTGCAACCTCCACCACCTGGGTTCAAGATATTCTCCTGCCTCAGTCTCATGAGTAGCTAGGATTACAGGTATGCGCCACCATGCACAGCTGATTTTTTCTATGTTTAGTAAAGACAGAGTCTCAAAATGTTGGCCAGGCTGGTTTAGAACTCGCAACCTTAAGTTATCTACGTGCCTCGGTGTCCCAAAGTGCTAGGGTTACAGGTGTGAGCCACCATCTCTGGCTAATAAAAACAAACTTTTTTAACTTTGAAAAGCTATATGACATTATCAACATTTGTATATGACTGGCATGATGAATTGAATTTATTTTTCTACTCTTAATTTTTACATTTTCAATAATTAGCATTTATAACATATAACAATAGCAAAACATGAGTAAAAAAAAGGCAATCCTAAGCCAGGCTTTGTGGCTCATGCCAATAATCACAGCACTTTGAGAGGTCGAGGCAGGAGGATTACCTGAGGTCAGGAGTTCAAGCCTAGCCTGGCCAACTTGGTGAAACCCTGTCTCTAAAATATAAAAACTAGCTGGATGTGGTGGTAGGCACATGTAATCCGGCTTCTCAGGAGGCTGAGGCAGGAGAATCACTTGAACCAGGGAGACAGAGTTTTCAGTGAGTGGAGATTTTGCCACTGCACTCGAGCCTAAGCGACAGAGTGAGACTCTGTCTCAAATAAAAGAAAATCAAATCTAAGAGGAAAATGTGTATGCAGTCATCAATACACACTAACACACACACAGGAGAGAGAGAGAAAAAAAGAGAGAGAAGAAAAAGATAATGAGAAGGAGGAAGAGAGGGAGAGACAGTAGAGAGTATAAAGATGGTAATAATTATTAGCTTTATATTACCAAAAATAGTAAAGTAAAAATTACTTTAGCCTCTTTCCCCTATTATAAAAAGAGTTAGGTGTGATACTTGTTTGAATTAATCATTTTCTGTCATATCCGCAATTTTTCCAAGTCTTCCAAAAATTCTAAGATGCATGATTCCTATTGTGTGCCTCATGTTTCAATGCATTTTCTCACTAAATTTTGTGGCACACTAACTTTATTGACTGTACTTCTAATTCTAGTTTATTTCTACACTGGTTTAACTCATAATTGGTAACATTCCTCTTCCTTTGCTATCATATGTGTAGGTCATAAATAGTTATTTTTCTTGAAATATGTGTAAAGAGGGAAAAACTATATCGCATAATTAGTAAAAATTGGAATTTAACTTCCTAAAGTTTTATGGTCTGAGATTGATGTGGTTTGTCTGTGTCCCCACCCACAGCTCACCCTGAACTGTAATAATCCCCATGTGTAAAGGGCAGAGCCAGGAGGAGATAATTTAATCATGGGGTGATTTTCTTTTTTGCCATACTATACTCATGGTAGTGAATACGTCTCACAAGATCTGATAGTTGTGTAAATGGGAGTTCCTCTGCACAAGATCTCTTGACTGCTGCCATGTAAGATGTCACTTTGCTCCTCATGTGCCTTCAGCCATGATTGTGAGGCCTCCCCAGCCATGTGGAACTGTGAATCAATTAAACCTCTATCTTGCATAAATTATCCAATCTTGGGTATGTTATTATTAGCAGCATAAAAACTGACTAATCCAGTAAATTGGTACCAGGAGTGTGGTGCTACTGTAAAGATACCCAAAAATGTGGAAGCGCCTCTGGAACTGGGTAATAAGCAGAGGTTGGAACAATTTGGAGGGCTCAGAAGAAGATAGGAAGATGTGGGAAAGTTTGTAACTTCCCAGAGACTTGTTCAATGGCTTTGAAAAAATTCTGATAGTAATATGGATAATGAAGTCCCAGCTGAGGTGGTCTCAGATGGAGAAGAGGAACTTGTTGGGAACTGGAGCAAATGTGACTCTTGTTATGTTTTAGCAAAGAGACTGGTGGCATTTTGCCCCGGCCCTAGAGATTTGAGGAACTTTGAACTTGAGAGAGATGATTTAGAGCATCTGATGGAGGAAATTCGAAGCTGTAAAGCCTTAAAGATGTAACTTGGGTACTGCTAAAAGCATTCAGTTTTATGTATTCACAAATATATGGTTTGGAATTGAAACTTATGTTTAAAGGTGATGCAGAACATAGAAGTTCAGAAAATTTGCAGCCTGATGATGTGATAGAAAAGAAAAATCCATTTTCTGAGGAAAAGTTCAAGCCGGCTCCAGAAATTTACTTAAGTATGGAAGAATCAAATGTTAATCAACAAGACAATGGGGAAAATGTCTCCAGGGTATGTTAGAAGTCTTCATGGCAGCCCATCATATCACAAACTGGGAAACATAGGAGGAAAAAATGATTTTGTGTGCTTGGGCCATGGCCTTGCTGCTTTGTGCAGTCTCTGGAGTTGGTCGGTGCATCCTAGCCATGGCTTGAAGAGGCCAACCTTGAGCTCAGGTCATTGCTTCAGAGGGTGCAAGCCCCAACCCTTGGCAGCTTACATGTGGTGTTGGGATCAAGGGCACAGAGATCAAGAATTAAGGTTTGGGAACCTTGACCTAGATTTCAAAGGATGTATGGAAATTCCTGGATGTCTAGGCAGAGGTTTGCTGCATGGGCAAAGCCCTCATGGAGAACCTCTGCTAGGGCAGTGCAGAAGGGAAATGTGGCATGTGAATCCCCACACACAACCCCCACTGGGACACTGCCTAGTGGAATTGTGAGAAGAGGGTCACAGTCCTCCAAATCCCACAATCGTAGGTATATTGACAGCTTGCACCTTTTTCTTGGAAAAGCTGTAGACACTCAGTGCCAACCTGTTAAAGCAGCCAGTAGAGGGGCTGTATCCTGCAAAGCCATAGGGGTGGAGCTGCCAAAGACCATGGGAATCTACCTTTTGCATCAGTGTGATCTGGATATAAGACTTGGAGTCAAAGTATATTATTTTGGGGCTTTAAGATTTGACTACCCCACTGAATTTTGGACTTGCATGGAGCATGATGCTCCTTCATTCTTATCAGTTTCTCCCATTTGGAATAGATATATTTACCAAATGCCTGTACCCCCATTGTATCTAGGAATTAACTAACTTCATATTCACTCTACAGGCTCATAGGCGAAAGAGACTTGCCTTGTCTCAGATGAGACTTTGGACTGTGGACTTTTGACTTAATGTTGAAATGAGTTAAAACTTTTGGGGAGTGTTGGGAAGACATGATTGGTTTTGAAATGTGAGGATAAGATTTGGGAGTGGCCAAGGGTGGAACAATATGATTTTTCTGTGTTTCCACCCAAATCTCACCTTGAATTGTATTAATAATTTCCACATGTCAACAGCAGAGCCAGATAGAGATAATTGAATTATAGGGGCAATTTCTCTTATACTGTTCCTGTGTTAGTGAATAAGTCTCATGAGATCTGATGGTTTTATAAATGGGAGTTTCCCTGCAAAAGCTCTCTTGCCTTCCTGTCACCATGTAAGAACTGACTTTGCTCTTCATTTGCCTTCCACCATGATTATGAGGCCTTCCCAAGCCATGTGGAACTGTGAGTCAATTAAACCTCTTTCTTTTATGAATTACCCAGTCTCGGGTATTTATTAGCAGCATGAAAACAGACTAATTACAGTAAATATCATAGATAATTTTTTTTAACAAATGCTTTTCTGATGTCCACATTCCTGGATTTTTTCTCTTTGAAAACCGTTTTGTATCTTCCTTTTCCTCAAGCACCTAAACTCTTATCTTCTCAACCAAGAAGAATATTTCCAAAAGCATTTTCAGTTAAACCCTTCTCTGCCTGAATAAGTCCCATGAGAGATGATGCTTTTATAAAGAGGAGTTCCCCTGCATAAGCTCACTCTGCTGTTTGCCTTCCACCATTCATGTATGATGTGACTTGCTCCTCCTTGCCTTCCATCATGATTTTGAGGCCTCCCCAGCCATGTGGAACTATGAGTCCATTAAACGTCTTTTTCTTCCCAGTTTCGGGTGTGTTTTTATTAGCAGCGTTAAAATAGACTAATACATTGCCCAATCTCTCTCACGGAGGCTCTGCCCACAGATCCTCAACAATAATAATTCAAAAAATTCATAAGAAACTTTCCTTGTCCACACTGACCAAAAATGGAACTGGCCTCTGAAATAACACTTTTTCCTTCATTCCCTCCTTATTAAATTTATAAAATTATATAAAAACACAGAAAATTATATGGATAGTAGAAATACCTAATTTTTGTAAAGTGATAAAAGGACATGAGGCAAATATAAAAATGTATATGATGGTTTGTAGTAAAACTGGTTGATTCCATCAAAGACACTATCAGTCCTTTATATTTGATAATTACAAATGTATTGAATCATCAGTGCTGATGACCACTGAAGGAGAAGTACAGGACTAAATAAAATGCTTAAACATGAGTCATAAATCACAAACCAAAGTCATAGTTTGAAATCCATTGATAGTTCTTATGTTAATTCTGAACTTGGTTATTAGATGAAAATTAATAAAGTATGAAAATGATTGTATATGATTTATTTTATAAATACATATTTAAACATTGAATAAATTTTCCAGAAAAAAAAAAACCTAGGGAAAAAAGTCTTCCTCTTTTTTAGCTTAATAAAACATATTCCTAGTATTATTTGCATTGTAACATCAAATTTTATTTTATGTTTACAAAAAATAAAAAGAGCAAAAGGGCAGAATAGAAATACTCACTTCAGTATTTAAAAAAAGAAAAAAAAAAAAAAACACTTTGAATCCTTATTCATAGGCGTGTACACGAAGCATTCCTGCTGACATTCACAGCAAGCAAGTCTAAGGACAACAGCTTTGGTAGGCCCCCAATGGGATATGAGAAGATGTAAACATTAGTAACCTCAAAACATAATGAGATTCCACAAAGGAAACTTTTGCAATATTGCATTTTCTCTTAATACTTTGCCTGTCAAAATTATTTTACATCAAGTGATTTTTTTTTTGTAAACATTTTATTTTCAGATAATTATAGACTGGCTGGATGTTGCAAAGAAATGTGTAAAGAAGTCCCATGTACACTTTCTCAAACCTCCTTCAATGTTATAATACACACTTATAATAAAAAATCAAAACCAAGAAATGGACATTGGTACATTTTATGGAACATATTCAGATTTCAAATATTATAAATGTACTTATTTGTGAGTGTGTATGTGTATGTGTATGTGTATATTTAAATCTATGTAATTTTATTTCTTGGGTAGCCTTGTGTAACCCCCAGGAAAATCAGGATACCCAATTATTACTGCAACATTCCCTTATGTTATCTATACGTCTACTGCCCGCTATCCCTCGCACCTAGAGATCACTAACCAGTTTTCATTTATATTGCTATGCTATTTCACAAATGTTACATAAATTGAATGATGTAGTTTGCATCCTTTGGAAATTGGCTTTTTTATTCAGTATAATTTTTGTGAGCTTCATCCAAGTTATTTGTAATTCAACAATAGCTTATTCTTTTTTATTGCTAATTAGTATTCCATAGAATGAATACACCACAGCTTGTTTAACCATTTACTCATTGAAGGACATTTGGGTAGTGTCCAGATTTAGGCTCTTACAAATAAAACTGCTATTAACATTTGTGTACAAGTTTCTTTGTGAAAATAAGTCTTCATATCTGTGACATAAATGCTCAAGAGTGCAACTGTTAGGCTGTATGGGAAGTCAATTTTCATCATCAATTTTTAATGATATGTGGTTATAGCCATGCCCATTGCACCCTCAATTTATTCAACAAGAACAGGATGAATTGGATCCAATAATATAATAAATCTCCTTAAAAAGAAAATATTAGAACACACAAAAATATTCAACATACACAAAAAAGTAAAATGAAATGGCTAGTGGAATATTACATAAATAAAATAAGAGGATAATTCAAATATCAAATGAATGTCCTTGTATATAAACGATGTAACATATTTCTGTATTTAAACTTTACGCATCCTAAGAGTAGGGAAATAATTATCTTAATAAACTATTAGCCACACAACCTTTACCTCATTGATTTATTAAAAATATATTCATCAATCTTATTCTATCTCTTTAAAAATTGTTCCACACTCCTAACACTCATACTCCAGTATCTGAATGAGTAACTCATATCACTTGGTCCCAAACTGACATTTCAAAAGATGTGTTCAAATGCATTTGCAGAGATATTTTTGAGTTCATTCAAGCCGAGCAGTACTTCTTATCTTTTGAAATGTCAGGTAGCTGGTCTAAAGAAAATGGAAACAGATCTCTTTTTAAACATCATCACATAATCACACATGTGGGCATAGGATTGTGACTTGGTTTGTACAAGCATACTGTGGGCAAATATATTTGCGTGCAAAATGTTTATTTTATGGAAAAAAAAGAAAAAGCACTTGCAAAGTAAAAATCAACCATCTTAATTATTTCATATTATGAGTTTTACTTGAAATCCTCTTATCCCCTTTTAGATTTTTTTTCATGGCTCTCAGTTTATTATCATGCAGTAATATTATACTATGAAAATCCAAGAAGCTTACAACATAGAGCAGATATTTTAATCAGATTTTTGAAACGTAAGTTTGACAATAAAATATTAAAACAAAACATTTTCAAAGAACAATACGAAAACATCAGTGTATATCCTTTATGCCATATGAATAAGTACTAAATTTATTTTTGTTTAAAATCATTAAAATGTACTGATTAATTTTTGCATTATATCCATTTTAGAAGTCCCCTGGAAATTTACTAAAGTTATTAACAAGAGCTACTCGGGAGGCTGAGGCAGAAAAATCACTTGCACCCAGGAGGCAGAGGGTGCAGTGAGCTGAGTTTACACCACTGCACTCCAACCTGGCGAAAGAGCAAGATTCAGCCTCAAAAAAAAAAAAAAAAAAAAAAATTTATATATATATATATATTTTTTTAAACAAACACATTCAACATTACAAAGAGCAAGAGAACAGGAAAAGAGAAAATGTAAAAATATTTTGGAAGCTGAACAGCAAATGAATGAGTGGTGAGTAATCTAATAGACCGAGAAAGTTAAATCCTAAATAACAGGTAGAAAAACTCAATAGCAACCTAACTTTTGCCTCGAGAAACCTCTGAAATGTGTTGTATTAGATAACTCTGATAGTTGGATAATGGAATGAAAACAGAGTTTTGTTGAAAGTGTGTTTTTAAATGTATCCTTTTTCCAAATTCTGTTTACTAATCTGGTCACTTAAACAAGTAGATTGCCCACTTCCTTACTCCATTCGAATCTGCAGTTTTATTCCATAAGAAATGTAATACAGAAAGCTCTGTTCTAGTTTATATCAGGCAGGATGAAGATAAGAACAGCCTCCTAAATATCATATGCTATATTAATTGCCTGTTGCTGTAAAATAAATTATCCCAACATTTATTTGCTAAAAACTACCTTTATCATTCACGGTTTCTGTAAATCTGGAAACTGGATTCAGCATAGCTGGGTTCTGTGGTTCAAGGTTTCTCATAGGCTGAAATTAAGGTGTTGGATGGAACTGTGGTCATCTCAAGGCCCAACTTCAATTCATTAGCAGCAAGGCATTGGGTCAGCCCACACTCAGGAGTGGGGATGAAACAAGGTTGTAAATATCAGAAGGTGAGATTATAGTGGACATCTTAAAAAGTATGTCTCTACCACATAGGGCCTTTGTGCACTGCACTCCAGAATTGCCACCCTTCTTGCCTACTCAGCTTTGAAGTCATGAGATAGGGATAAAATATGGAAGAGTACAAGAAAAGGGCTTCTGAAAATTAAATATATATGATTGAAGTGAAAAATGCAATAAAATAATTAATTGTACTTTTAGAAAAGAAAACAAGGAGGCAAAAACCTGGGGAAACAACCAAGGAATTTAAGAAATTCAGAAGACTTGTTAAAAGGCCAAAATATTCAAAGTATTATTTTTCTAACATAACAATTCCAGAAATGAAAGAAATAAAATTATCAAATAATTGAAATAAAACATCTAAAGATGAAGGGCACAAGCTTGCATATTGAAAGCCAATACCCCACACTAAGTGTTCAGGAAAATGGATAAAAATAAACTTGTGCAAAGGCACATGGACATGATATTTCAGAGCAATAATGAAAAAGAAGATGCTATTAGCTTCTGTAAAGAGAGAGAAAAACATAATAAAATAAAGCAATAAGTGAGGAAAGAGTCAGAATCAGTATCATTTTATAGCAGGTCTGGAAAATAGACCACAATGGAGCAATGTCTTCAAAATGTAGAAGAAAAAATAGTTTCAATCCTGACTCTTTCATCCAGCTGAATTATCAACATGTATGAGGATTGAATTCATTTATATTCTTAGTACTACTTATTCAACCTTTTTTTAGGAAGGTACTGGTGGATATGCTGTGTCAAAACATGAGTGTAAATCAAGAAATAACAACAAAATAACAGAATTCTGAGAATATGGTCAAGGATGATCCCAAGATGAGATCGGTAGCTCAGGCATGGAGTCCAACCAACCAGTCCTAACTGGACAGATCAGAGGCTGTTGGAGTTAGTTCTATAAAAAGATAAACTTGATGGAATGCCTGATAAATATTAATGCAAGGAGAAGCATTTAAGGTAATTGGCAGTTAATTTGGGGTTATTTAAGTGATAACTAGAAAGACCCAGACAATTATTCAGGAAAAAATATGTTTTCAGGAAATGACAAGCAATCGTAAGCTATGTCTTGACTCACCTGTCAATAGCATTCACATGGTAATAATAATGTGAATAGTTAATGTAGATGCAATAAAACTTTCGATAAGTAAGAGTGATGGAAAGATGGGTTGAAGAGGGAAATGATGAAAGAAAATCAAGTTCTTATCTTTATTATTGTAAATTCAACAGATACATAAAACTTTAAGAAATAGACATGCTAACATATATACATAGTATTTAGAGGTATAGTGTTATAGGCCCAGATATCCAGCAAAAATGGTTGAAATTGTTGATTTTGGACATTTGATTCAAAAGTAGGGACAATGAATCACTATCTCAGAAACCTTATAGAATTATGTGATTCTTACGTGCATGTACAATATTGATAAAAATAAAACTAAAAAAATATGGTTTGTGTGTTTTTTAATATTTTGCAAATATTTAACATATATAACAATTCTTCAATTTGGTTTTGATATCTCAGCATTATATTTCCAACTTCTATACATGTCAATAAGTGTATATATCTTTTGGTTACTCGTGTAGTTTTACACTACTCTGATCATATGGATTAATGCATAATTTAAAGATCCATTTTTATTTTTACTTTTGGAAATGCAGTGAAGACTTAAACGTTTTGTGAGAATTTCTCTGGGCTTATATATTTAGAAATGAAATTGAAGGATTGTAAGTATGGACATTTTAATCTTAATATTGCCAAGTTGTTTCCTAAAATGCTTGTATAACCTTTCAACAGAAATATTCCAAGTTTGGCAAAAGATGAATACTGTTGCCCTTCCCCTTCCCAAAGCAAGAGGTAGTTCTGCTTTGACAAATGTTTATCAGTCAGCTTTTCATTTACTTTATTGTTAAATTTTGTTAGTGTCTTTTCTCTAAGGAGTATATGGGGTTTCACTTATTTTCTATGCAACAATAAATGCAGGAGGACAGTGAAGCAAAGCCAATAGAGATTTTGTAGAAAAATGATTGTGATTCAAAAATGTTATTCTTAGCACACATATTGTTCATATGTGTAGAAAACAACCAGAGCCATGTATCACTTCAAAAGAATAAACCCTAATGTATTTTCCTTTAAAAATTTCTGAAAGAATTATTTTGTACCACAAAGAGATGAACAAAATATGAACTAAGGAAGGCTATTCAACAGGAAAACTAACATAAATGTATGAAAGCTCTAACTTATGTGGGGAGGGATAGGATGTTAGTGGATATAAATAACTGTTGTAATTATAACTCCAAAATAGAATGTTTAAGTCTAAACAATCTGGAAAGACAAGTTTATTTTTTATTATGAAATTTGTAACCTGAAGATACAATAAATATGAACTGAGAAAAAATACTAGGAAAGTAATATAAGGAAAATAAATTTAAAAGTCTATTTTTATATTAATGTAACTCATCTTTTTAAAACTAACATGTCACAATGTTTAAGTAGTTGAGTTGAAATAAGGACCCTATTTTAAAAATTACTAGATAAAAGTCAGCAAAACAAAAGATGTAACAATTAGGAATAAATAAAAACGTAAAATAAAACTATACGTGGACCAAATAAAACATTATGGAAATAAGTAAGAACTGCTTAAATATCTTGACTAAAGTTGAATACTCATGTCCTTTGTCGGGATATGGATGACGCTAGAAGCTATCATTCTCAGCAAATTAACAGAGGAACAAAAAACCTAACACCACACGCTCTCACTCCTAAGTGGGAGCTTAACAATGAGAACACATGGACACAGGAAGGGGAACTGGGGCCTGTCGGGGGTAGGGGGTAAAGGAAGGGAGAGCATGACCACAAATAACTAATGAATGCAGGGCTTAAAACCTAGATGACAGGTTGATAGGTGCAGCAAACCACCCTGGCACATCTACACTTATGTAACAAACATGCGCATTCTGCACATGTATCCCAGAACTTAAAAAAAAAAAAAGTTAAGATACTCAAGCTCAGTAACAAGAAAACACTCTTTACTATTGTTGTTTCATGCATGATCTCACTCAGAAAATGATCTTTCAAACAAAACCTGATGAATAGAAAATTTTTAAATGATTTAGATAATATTTGAAGAATGGAGAGAAAATACATGGATATGTCGGCAATGAGATAAAATGAAATATCCTTTGACCTCTCTGTCTGTGGAGTTTCTTCTCATTTTACAATGATCTGCTCAAATATCACTTCTTATTTAAGTATTTACCAATAGGCCACAATCTTAAAGACTGAATTTTCAGAGTCAGGGGAGATGTTTGTCAAAGGGCACAAGGTTTCAGTTACACAGGATAAATAAGTTTGGCATTGTGATTATAGTTAATAATAATGTATTATATACTTGGAAATTGCTAAGAGAGTAGGTCTTAAATGTTCTTACCACAAAAAAGAAGGATGTGCTGAGGTTTATGTTAATTAGATATATTTAACCATTGCACAATGCATACATATCAAAACATCATAGTGTACACGGTGAATATATATATTTTTTATTTGTCTATTATACCTTAATCGAAAATGAATGAATGACTCACTATTCTTGTATATTTTTATTACTTCCAAGGAACAGTTGGACTTGGTGGTTCTGATGAGCTTCCTTTACTTCGTGAAGTCTTCAGTGGCAGAAAATGTGTGCTAGTCATATTCGTTGACATTGTCATTTCTAGAATAATCTGAAATGTGTTATGTATTCAAATTATATTTATGAATTGAGCTAAAATACTCAATATTAATCTGTCTCACAATTCATAAACAGGTAACATTTCATAAATTATCATACTTTGTAACTTTGTTATAACCACCATATTTTAGAATTATGACTAAGTCATACATCCTTCAATGTGTTAGGAATATTTTCAAGCTCTAAGATCATGGTATATTAACTTGCAAAATACTGAAAATAAAATGGTGAATTTTGAGTATTTTGGCATTTAGAAGACATAGATATTTTTAGTCTAGCAACACAACATTATATCAAAATAATACATTTATTAATATAAATATATACATGAATGCGTTTTCCCCCATTTTCTGGTCTTTCCCACATTCTTACAAACAGTCTTTTACAAATTCTGTTTTAGAACAATGGCAAAATTGGGAAAGAAGACATAATTTCAGACAAACTGCTTTACATTTTTATCATTATCTTAAGGAAATCATGGAAGTTGCTCTAATATCAAGGATTAAATTTGAGTCTGGGTTTATTATGCTTTTTTTTTTTCTCTTAGTAGAATACATTTTTTCTTCCATCTTCATGAAAAAGTTTGATTGTATCCTAGGTGTCAATTTCAATTAGAAGTCTAAATTAAAAAGCAAAAAACAAAACTTCTTTGAGTTATAAGTCAGTGAAATCAGTTTCACTGTTTTACTGAAGTAAAAAGCATCTTTTAGTTAACATATTTTAGAGACATACATTTAATTTTTAATAACACTGTATTTTATATATATATATATATAATTCGTATTCAAATTTGCACACAACTACTGGTAAAATTGCTATAACTGTGTTTGCAAGTGTGGCTGAAAAAGCTCAATGCCTGATGAAGAGCCGTTTTCACAATTTTTACAGTTCTTTTCTTTAGATTTTTATGGAGCTGGATTGTTTCATTGTTTTTTAGTTGGTTTCAGTTTCCACCTTATAGTCCGGCATGCTCACATCTCCCCTAGCTTGGGAATTGCTAATTAGTGAAGACAAATCTATTTATTCCAGTTCTTTTTCAGGTGTTTAGGTGTTATAAGTTATGTGAATTTTGCTTTGAGTTGTATTACATTCTTTTTGTATCCTTTCTGCCTGGATTGCAGTTCTCAGATCTGAAATAAGGAACTCAATTGAAAGACATTTTAGGTGCCCACTGATTATACTGGAACACAATGGTATTTCAAGTCATGCATCTTTTAGGAATTAAGGGTCTATAATTTGGTTTGCAGTGGAAGGAAAATATTCATTGTTCAATGTTCATTGACCTAAAGCATATAAATTCGTGGCAATACTATTACTAAACAGAATGCCTACCAAGCCCTATAGGACACACACATAAAATCTTTAATGCAAAATCTGTATTTGTGAATAAATTGATGAAGATGTCTGTGGCCAGCTTGTGAAACTGGGGAAGGTTTGTTTGTTTCTGTGGTCCTCTGCTTCTCTGTGTTAAGAATGCCTGCTTGGGGCCGGGCACGGTGGCTCACGCCTGCAATCCCAGCACTTTGGAGGCTGAGACGGGTGGATCGCGAGGTCAAGAGATTGAGACCATCCTGGTCAACACGGTGAAACCCCGTCTCTACTAAAAATACAAAACATTAGCTGGGCATGGTGGCGCGTG
>NW_016107713.1:1009436-1039775 GCF_001604975.1 Cebus imitator
AAAAAAAAAAAAAAAAAAAAAGCTTGCTTGAAACAAAAATGTGTTCAGTCCACAACTCAAATATTTTGAAAGTTCTGTTGGAATTTACATTGACTAATAATGTTGCTGGGAAACCACTCATTCTAAAAGAAAATTGTGTCTAATTACACACTTTTCCCCAACTTTTATATTATATTGCTTTAAAAATCACTTCATTCATCAATTACAAATAAATTATTATGAAAATTATAATATCATTTATAACATCTACACAAGTAATAACTATATTGATTACATTATTATAAGCATCATTAATAGTAGACTGTCCCCAAACCTCACTGATACTTCCCTTTTCTTGTTTAGTGCCATATTTAAAGAGGAAATAATGTGATAAATTTCTAGAAAGGCAGTGACCTACTGTTCTTTTTATAATGTGGAAAAGTTAACACAACCTTTTTCTGTAGACCAATTGCCCCACGGTTTTTTGATAACACAAAAAATTTTTTGATTACCTATGAAGTATGTAATTCTGCTTCTTTACTAATGAATTATATGTATTACAAATCATTGCAAGATACAGATGAGTTAACAATTATTGGAATTTATTTTAATTAATGTGTGCATTTATACTTCAAATGATCTTTTTGATGACTTAGAAAAATCTTGCTGACCTCTTGTTCTTTTAATTTAGACTGTCATCGCTCTCATCTTACAGTGTGGCCTACAAAAATATTGAATTTGGTTAATAAATACCAGTGATGCAATTTTTTGTTGGTTGCTTATATGTAGATTATTAATCTTATATTGTCTTTAATCATGTTTATTTGACAGAAATGTTTGTAAGCCACTTGTATAGTTTGTGAATTTGGTTAATTAAAACCATAAATCATAGTGTGTAAGTATACTCAACTATGCACATGCATACTTCAAGAAGTCACCAAATTCTTAGGCAAATAAAAAATTAAGCATGACACTGTCAGTTTCTCTAGGATGTGAAGCTTCTACACTTTACACAGGACACATTGCATGCCATCTGTGACATGTGACCACTCAAAAAGGGACTAAGCAGGGAACCAGTGTCTGTCTATTCAAACCCTCCAAAGGATTTGCAGATAGCCTCCTTAGACCAGTTGTCTTCTAACTAGGGTAAACATACCCTGGGGTTATAAGATAAAAGCACAGATGATTTTAAGGAAATTAATTTTCCAATCCTCACTTCTGTATATATTCTAACACTGATAAGGTTTCAGAGTCAAGCAACTCCTTTCCTACCTCCTCTTCCTCAATTAAGATTACTACCATGCTATAAATCTTTATACCAAAAAGCAATACTTCTCATCTATTCTATGGCTTATTACTTTGCATTGTGCCAAGCTGTTTTACACACACACACACACACACACACACACACACATTCACACACACATACATTCACACAGATGCACACAGGATAAACTAGACATTGATGTCAGAATTGGGAAAATGAATGATTCTGATGACTAGAAAACAAATGTTTCAGGTGTTTTTTAAATCATAATTTTCGACAAAATTGAAGGTGAACCAAATTTAGTGATTTAACAATCTTGTCAGAGACAGATCGTTAAACAAGTTTTAATGGGAAATCAGTGTACGAGTTTTCGCATAAAAGTCAATGTTTAAGGATTCTGTTATGTGCTTATAACAAATATATTTGTTCCATCTGTTTACTTATATGAATATAGTTTCTTCATGCTCAGAACTATTTTTTTCATAAATAAATGGAATGGATGTTGAACTCTGTACTGTTCTCATAATAAATAAAATTTATCTAAGAATACATGATAGAAGATCTTTGATCAACCATATGTTACATTTATGTGTAATAGAAAAGGCATGTCAAGCTAGAATAACATTTTTTTAAACTTTTTACATTTTACTAACTTATGCTCCTAGGAAATTTAAAAAAAGATTTTAAATTTAAACACATATTTTATATCATAGTCATTGAAAGACTTTAAACAAAATATTTAAGTGTATTATATACATTCGAATAAAATCCTGTGGAGGAATTGGGATTTTATTATGATCTAAAGATGAAAACAAACATGTGCAACTCCTGTGTTTCTTTTAAATCCTTGGTGCTGTGTATCAAGTCATGGATATTTAATTCCACTGGATCTAATTAAAGGACTAACATAATATGTCCATTTTAAAATGCCAGTATTTAAAAGAAGCAAAATTTCAATGTTTTAGCTACTTTAAAATGTTAAAATTTAATCATCCACCTGGAAACTCTTTGAGGAACACTTATTTTAAATTATTATGGTAGTATATAAAGAAAATACATACTTTTAAAAATCACTGCATTAGATTAACATTATCATTAAAACATCAATCTATATTACAGCTTTAATCATATTTAATCATAAGATATGATTTAAAATCATATTTTAACCATTAGAAAATAGTGTACTTGGGTCTTGTCATTGAGAGAGAGAGAGAGAGAGAGAGAGAGAGTGTGTATGAATATGAGAGAGACAGAAGATGCAAAACCAATAGTTATTTTACTGGACTAGGTTTAATTACAGGTATTCTTGAAAGCAATCAACAGTAATTCTGTGTTGTGTCTTCTAGATTAGAAGGATTGCTGCTACCTAATGCATGGTATGTTTGAGAATAGACTTCTATGTCAAAGACAATTTTTTAAAGTATAATTGCTTTATTATAATTACTATTACTGTGGCTATTACTATGATGAATTATGTTTAGGGCACAAGAAACTTAATTTTTCATGGGTCATCATAGAGCACTGTCCGCTGGTCAGATTTGTAAGGTAATATGTGATTTTAACATCATTTATGGACTTAACACTATTGCATTACCTGGAAAGTGTATTATTATATATTTAAAAATCCCGCTTTCATTGATGCTTCTGAAACTATTTGTTTCAGATACCAAATTGCTGTTTTCATAATATCTGTGCTTTAAATTAAAAGAAAAGACTTCTCAACCTCAGTTTTCTTTGCTTCTAATTGGTAAGAACAAAGTTTTTCAGTAAATAAAAATCACACAGATGAATACACATATTGCGTTTCAGAATGAAGACATAATGTAACAGTATTATTCAGTTAGGGAACATAGAAAAAATAAGTGATTAAAAGTAAACCTATTATCCAAATGTCATGATCTACACTGATGTACTCTATGAAGTGATAAGAAATCAGAAAATATAAAATTCAATTCAAAAGTTAATGATTTAATAAATAAAAGTGAGGCCATTTTATTATACTTTGCCCTAATGATGTTCAAAACTATTTTATAATGATGACTTTTTTGTATTTATTATAATTGAAATATTAAAATAAGAGAAATAGTGTCTATATTGTATATTTATGTTTACTTTGTGCCACTTATTTTGTATATGCTGTTATGTTAGTTCTTTTTAATATTTATATTCTTTTGACTACATTTTCTTTGTGCTACTTACTTGTGTCTAATGTGTATACATATCTCTGACTGTATTTTCTTTGTTGTTTTTTGTTTGTTTCTTCCTGGTAACACAAATGGACTACATTTTCCAGGCATTTTTAGTGCTGTGTGGCTTCAACACTTAAATCGAGTTTAATGAATATGAAGTGAAGCGCTGCTCTTCCTGGACTACACAATAAACACCCTCCAATGTCCCAGGCCATGCTCTTTCCATCAGTTGGCTGAAAGAGAGTAATTCAAGGCCTTTGAATGGGTGAAGCTACAATCTAGAAGGATCCTGGAAGCACAGATTACCCTATGAAGCAGCATTCCCATAAGGGTCTGTTTCTTCTGCGATATGAGCAAGAAACAAATGAATTGTGCAAATCCAGTGAGATTTAGTTGTCTCTGAGTTAAATCAGATACTCTGGCTCATACATCATCTTCCAGCTGCTTTTGACTCATAACTTGATTAAGATGATGTTATCTCAGGTGGTCATCATTTCAAACCATCCTTCTTACTATCGCCAAGATAATCAAACAGCCATTAAATGGTAGCTTATTTCTAAATTATTCCTTTCTGTCACAGTCCTAGTATAATTCACATTATGACCCTAGCTCCCTTGATATTTTATTTTATTTTTATTATTTATTTATTTTTGAGATAGTCTCACTTTGTCACCCAGGCTGGAGTGCAATGGCACTATCTTGGACCACTGCACCCTCTGCTTCCTGAGTATTAAGCAATTCTCTTTTCTTGGCCTCCTGATTACAGGTGCCTGCCACCATGCCCAGTTAATTTTTGTGTTTTTAGTAGAAACAGGGTTTTGCCATGTTACTTAGGCTGGTCGCAAACTCCTGGGCTCAAGTGCTCTGCCTGCCTCGGCCTCCCAAAGTGCTGAGATTACGGGTGTGAGCCACCTCACCCGGACCCACCATTAATATTTTAATAAGTGTGTTTTATTTATTTCTTTTTTTCATGTTTCATCATAGAACCTCTCCCCGCCTCCCCCGCCCGTCCCCATCTCTCTCTCCCTCTCTCTCCCATCTCTCTCTCTCCACAAATCTCAATGTTCCTCCCAGATGATACTAAAGTTCACATTTTCTCTCAGCTTTTCCTGGCTGTCTCCATCCTTTTTACATTTTCAGCCCTCCTACATGAAGCCCCCATCCCATCTCCTACCATGCTGTCCCTTTCAATCTTCCTTCAGCCTCTGTTTCCAACACACCAAGCTGTTTTCTCAAGGGTGTCAGCACTTATTTACCCATTTTCCTAAAACTCCCTTACCCTAAAACCCCTCACAGTTTGCACCCTCATGTCATTCAAATCTCTTGTTGCCATTTCTTAGAAAGAATTTCCCCGATTGCCCTGGTTTATATAGTTCTCCCACAGGCGATTATGCTGCCTCTCTTTATTGTGCTTTATTTTTTTTCTAGTGCTTACAACCATTTGGTATTTGACATGCCTGTTTGTTAATTTTCTGTTCCCTTTTGTAGAATGTAAACTTGCTCAGGGCGGGGGATTGGTCTGTTCTGCACCATGTATTCACTGTCCAAAGCAATTTCTGTCCTGTAGTTGGGGCTCAGTAAAAATCTGTTTAATAAAGAGATGAATGCATCAATAAGTCCACCCTTCTAAAAAACCTATGTTAATTGTGATGAAAATTAAAACCAAAAGATTTTCAGATATTTTCCTTACTTGTTACCTCATTTGAGTCTCTTTCTCTCTCTCTCTCCTTCCTGATTTCTCCTTCACATATTAGATTTTTCAAACATCTAAATAGTGAGGCTTAAAATTACCCTACCCTTTTATAACATTGCTGTGACAAAGTAAGCATCCATGTATTTTTACTCCTGATTATGACTACCATAACAATATGCACCCATCACCAGTTTGTAGATTCATTCTTAAATATAATACCTAATTATTACCTCTTTAGTGTTTCACCCGTATTTTAATATTTGGTATTGTTGTAACGAGATCGTAATGATTTTAAAAGGACAGACTGTGTGTTAACATTATAGTAGGAGGTTGCATTTACTCAAATAGTTCCACTGATTTTCTTACCTATCGATTTATTTGTTCAGAAAATAAATTCTACATAGTTTAATGTAGTATCATTTAAAATCTTGCTTTAAATGTAACATGACTTCCTACTTATGTAGGATATGTGTTCTACACATCAAGTACTATTTTCTAGACTTTTAAAAATAATATACACATAGTTAAATAGTAGTATGTTTTATGCTTGGTGGACAGCAGTAGAAACAATAAATCTCTCTTTTTAAGCAATTCTCCTTAGTCTGAAGTGAATACTGTTTGACTAAATTCATTGAATAAATAAATGACAAAAATGAATTTTATCATGTCATTTCTTTCATTGAGTGACACACCATGTGCCACAAAATGCTGCCGCCTTTTACACATTGGGTGTCCTTTATATTTGGACATATTTTTTGCTCATGCAAAATGTTCTCAATAGTTGTAAAGCAGAAAGAAGAATAATTTAACATCATGGTAATAATTTGTGCTGCATTTTTTCTAAAATGAAAAAGCAATCTTTTCTCCACTGTCATATAAGCTATGTATAGAATTTGCATCAAAATATAATGTTTACACTGATACAAAATTGTGAGCCCTGTTAGGGACTGGCCTGTTTGAGATTACTTGTATATACTTTTTTTTTTTTTAAATTAGCTGTTCTTTTATTATTATTATTATTATTATTATTATTATATTTTGAGTCCTGGGATACATGTGTAGATCGTGCAGGTTTGTTACCTAGGTATGCATGTGCCATAGTGGTGATTTGCTTCATCCATCCCCCCCATCATCTACATTAGGTATTTTTCCTGATGCTATCCCTCCCCAAATCCCCCACCCCCTGCTATTCCTCCGTTAAGCCCTCACCACATAGGCCCCAGTGTGTGAGGTTCTTTGGATTGCAGATGAAGCTGAAAAATGTGTGTGTAGATTGTGTTCTTTGTGACTTTTACTTTGTTATGGCTTAACTGTATTTTGCCTAAAGTGTATTACTATATTTTATCCATTCAAGATACTTTCTATTCAGCCCCTTTAAAAGGAAAAAGTGGCTATTTATATGTTTTCTTAATCTTTGATTTCAATTATTAACTTCAAGTCGTATTTTCAACTTAATCAGAAGCCATTTCTAGATGACTGTTCTAAGGAAGCACACTCTTTTGCTAGCATCCTCTGCCATTGTCTTTTTTATTTCTCTTCACAGCACTTATGTCACTTATTTGTTTTAAATGTTTTATGCATTTACTTACTCTCCCCTGCCTTCTTCCTCTGGAATAAGCTTTATGAAACCAAGTACTTTGATAACAACTTTTTAAGTTATATGATCCCTATGTCCTGGTGCATAGTGTGATTAATCAATATTTATTGAATGAATGAATGGATGGATGGCTGAATTCACATTATAATTCTAATCCATTATATCCCAGGAAAAGTTTTTGGCACAGAACATTAACTAGAGTAAATCTACCAACTTTCAAATATATTTATCACACTTTTATGCTACATATTAATAGATTTCAAATACAAAATGAAAACTGTGTTCATGTATTAGAAAAAGTGATTTTAAAAGTAGAGTACTTTTAATCCAACAACTCTTCTCCAATTATTTAATTGTCCAATCTTAATATTTAAATATAAATGAAATAACTAAGTATTATATTTCTTTAAGTTGAAAGTCATACTTTATTCCTGTTCTGTCACATACCTTTCTGGCAAATATACTTTGCATTCTCATTTAGAAACATTGGCAGCTTATTTTAAAATAGTCTATTTGTTCCTTGCTTGTTAAATGTGTGAGACACAGAAATAGAACATTGTGTGATGGAACAGATGCTGTGGAACTGGTGAGTTTATATGAGGATGCTGATGACAGATGCCACCTTACAGCATTAGCCAATTAAAAAAAAAAAAAAAGTATGGGTATTACTATTTACAATTACTCAAAATAAGCTGGGCTGTAGGCAACCCTGAATGCAAAGGCTCACTCTCATGTTCTGTAAGTGATTGTGTATTATGGGTAGAATAAATATTTCAAGCTAATTTAAAGGGATATAAAGACAAATTTATTTTAAGGCAGGTAGCAGCGTGAATCACTTCTGTTAGATTTCTTCCTAGGAAAGTGCTTTATTCTTTATGACAAGAAGAGAGAAACTAAAGACAAATAAAACTTACTTGGAACAGAATTCATCGACAGTAGTTAAGTAGCTGCAATTTGAGCCAAGCAGAAATACTTCAGAAGAGAAAATAAAAGTTATAACATTGATAAGCAAAATTACTAAGATTATTTTTATTATTATAGAATTATGTTCTATCCTATTACTATGAATAAATGTGCAATTTTCTTAAATATTTTCATGAGATAGTTGTAATAATGTCTCATTTATCATGAGATGACTTTGATTTATATATGTAAAATAGTCAAATTGAAAATCAGTCAATACATTATTAAGTATAGTCACCATGTTGTACAATAAATAATAATGGATTTTATACATGGAAATTACTAAAAAAGAAAAGTGGATTTTAAAATGTTCTCATCACTAATAAGGGAGAAGTGTGTGAGGTAATGAATATATTAATTAGCTTGATTTAATCATTTTACAACATCTACATATATCCAAATATGCTATTATACACTGTAAATGTTTTTAATTTTTATTTGTAGATTATTCCTTGTTAAACCTGAGGGGGGAAATCAGTAAGTATATGAAGGTCATTTTACAGTCGGTCAGAGTTCAATTTAGCCAGATATTCTATCTCTAGCAGTGATTATTTCACAATAGAGGTAACTGAAATGAACAAACTATATTTGCCTTTTTCTACTATGCCAAGTTTGAGTAATCCTAAACACAGACTTAGAGATGAGAACTTGGGTACAGGTAAAATATGGAAGTGGTGATCTAGAATTTGCAAGTAAGAAAGTAGGGAAACTGAAGCAGAAAAGTTTGCTTTAATGAAATTGCTGCTGAAGGCTATTGTCACTTAACCCTCTGTGGACCCTTTTGGAAACTATGTAGAAAGGCCTTCAGAACCAGCCCTCCAAAGGAATGGAGGTCTTGCTATTATTCATTGACCACTTCATTCTCAATGGTTTTAGCACTGTCTGAAGGAGAGAAATTAACTCTCCAAAACCTGTAAATTGTCCTTTCTTGAATTCAAGCAAGTTTCAAGGAGACAGTAGTCCTCAGGCAGACAAGAGGGAATAAGGGTTTGAGATGAATGGCTGAGAGTATGCTGGAAACTGTCAAATGAAATTGCTCGTGAATTCATTTGAGGATGGGGCCAGTGACTTCTCATCTGCTCCAGTGATTTCTGTGTTTTTGTGATATACATCAAAGTAACTGCAGGAGTGTGTTCATGTGTGTGTGCATGTGTGTGGTATATATTCTGCGTGCTGGTGTGTATACTTTCATTTGCTTTAATATAAATATTCCTTGAAATCATGAAAGTCATTGCTAGTAAGGTTTTGAGAAATTAATGAGTTTAACACAAATGGTAGTATATGAGAATAGCTATTGATATGTTAATTTTGCAACTATTAACATTTTCTTCTTATTGTAGAAGTAAAATACTGTAGGAGAATTCTTGAAAATAGAGTTATTGGAAATATCATAACTGAACATAAACGTAGTTTTCCTCATAACTGTTTTTGTTCCTCCTAAATCTTTCTCTATAATAACTACACTGAAGAATTTCCTCTCCTTTAGGATGAATATGATTAAATTCATATTAACTTAATTTCATTATAGTTTAGTATCAAAAACTAGATTTTAACCTACCAATAAAAAATTCAGAATTTATTTTTGAGGTGTTTTATTTGTCCGAGACAGTTCATTTCCCTTCCTTTCTTCTTCCTTTGTTCCTTCCTTCCTTTTGTTCTTCCTTCCTTTTTTCCTTCCTTCCTTCTTTCTTTCCTTCCTTTCTCTCCTCCTCTTCCTCTTCCTCCTTCTCATTATTTTTGTTCAAAGATCTGGGGAAAAGAGAGAGAAAAATAACTTGCTACATTGATTTGAAGCAAAAAAAAGTATGAGTATAGCTTGAGCTGCGTCCAGACCTGCTTTCTGCCATCTCTAGAATACTTGCAGTCTAAGCTCAAATAAATGCCACTGAGTGAAAGGAAAAGGTCAAAGAAAAGCTGGTGGCTGCCCCTTTGTTCAACTTCCAGTCATACTAATCTGTGTACAGTCTATCCCTTGAGGCTTCAATCTCTTCCTTGAAATTCTCTGCTTCAGTTTCATTCATTTTTAGTAAAAGAATATTTTCAGAAACTCTTAAGATGTGTTGAAGGTCAGAGGCAGAGCTAAACAGGTAATGCCACTAGGCTTTTTGCAATAATATATACAGATTTACTATTGCCATTGGGATTTTCTCACATCTTTTTTATTTCTTTTTAATGTTATTAGTATAAAGAAAAATTAATGATATTATTTCGATGCTCCTCAGAACCAATAGAATAATCACTTTTTCTAAACAATATCAAAACTTCCAATAAAATAATCAATGTTTATAGAATTTTTGAAAATTACCAGTGGTTCCTAAAAACACATTAGAGGTATGAGTAGCTGTTATAGATGTAGTGTGTATGCCCAGATGATCCATTTCCTATCATTGCCAGTCCCCACGTCTTGCTATGTTATATTTAGAGCAAATCTTGTACCCAAAGTTTATATGCAAGGAATTGGAAGAAATCTTAGTATAGTGCCAGCCAAATAATTGGGACTAGAAATTAAATTTTGAAGAGCTAGACATTCTACTTACAATGAACAGCCATTAAAAAACTAAGTCTGAGCTATCATTCTGAGTGTCAAAGTTATAGAATTAAAGAACAAATACAAATTCCCCAGGAAATAGCAGATCTAAAAAGGCTAAAACTAGGAAATAATTAGAATATGCCAGTATTAAATCAAAGTGGTACTTGGGCCATCACCAAGAAAGGATTTATAGGGTCTATAATTTACTGTTTTCAGTTAATGAACATACTGACTTACCACCTTAGTTTGAGGCAGCAGGGGAAACAGAGGTGACAAATTGGGGAGATTCCAAACAATTCATGAAAGAATGTGGGAATTTTAGGAATTTGCTATTATTTAGAAATCCAATGAATGAATTGACACAACAGTTTGACTCATAGTCAGGGAGTTTCTATCTCAGGGATACTATTCTTTCTTACTTTTCTGAAGCCTACATTTGCCTTCCTGAATATATCTCTTAAAGATATTGGCCTGAAAGGAAGACTGAGCATAGCTTTTTGCCTTTTTGGTATTCACAGTTCCAGAGCCCACTGTTCCTCCTTGGATAATGAGATGCACTCAAGTATTTTTCTGCAGCACAGTGTTGCTGTCATAGAAGAACACAATCTCTGCTTGTAGCTTTTATTGTAAAATTGTTTTTAAGCTCTAAGAGTGAGTCTCTAAGAGCTGCAAAATGTCTACATCAATAAAGACCATATTTGGATTAACATTTGAAGCTGAAACTTAAGGTTGTTATGATGTCAATAGCGTTAGTTTAAAATATAGCATATAAAACATCTTAATAAACACTAAATCTATCACTGAGGAGTGAACTAATAGAAATTGTTTAATAATCCATACATGGCACAAAAAATAGCAAACGATTTTTAATAAACTGAAACATGGAGATTGATTTTAATGAGAAAAATAGGCTCATTGGAGAAATCAAATGTGTGAAGTTTAAAACTGTAAAGGTATACCAATAAAATAGAAATTTAGCAAATTCACTACATATCATTGTGATGGTTAATTTTATGTGTCAGTAGGCTACAGTACACATATGTCTATGAAGCCATTTTTAATGGAATTAACACTTAAATTGGAAGGCTTTGAATAAAAACAAATCACTCTCCATAATGTGGATAGGTCTTATCTAATCTGTTGACAGCCTAAGAGAAAAAGACTGCGGTTCCCTGAAGAAAAATGGAATTCTGTCTCAAGACTGCCTTCAGACTTGAGCTGGAGCATCAACAATTCCCTGGGCCTGTAGCCTGCTGGCCTGCCCTGTAGATTTCTGACTTGCCAGTAAACACAACTGTGTAAGCCAAATCCTTAAAATAACTTTTCTCTTAATTTTCTGTCTCCCCCGCCAAATATACATATATATCTCAGTGATTCTATTTCTCTGAGAACCCTGACTAATAGGATCACCATTATGTGTCATGACAGTAAAATAATGGTAACTAGAACTTCAGAGAGGCACTATGGCATAGGGAGAGTCAATAGACCAGAGATTAAATTCTGCTCGTATTTTACTAATTATATGTCTTTGAGCATTTAATTAGCCTTCAAAGTATTGATTACCTTATCCATAAAATGAAATGGGAGGTAAGGAGTGCAAAATAAGTACTCCTAGTAATGTTTTGAGGACTGACTGGTAAAAAAAAAAAATACCTGAGACTTTCTAGGATAGCGATTTTATATAGTAAGTGCTTAGATGCCATCTCTTTTCTTTATGATATAGGAAAAATCATAAACAGATTCTCTTGTTAAAATCATTGATTGTAGTATACTCAGAAAATCAAAACTTTTTAGAATTCTAAAGTTTTTCTTAAATTATTAGCAATAGTCAGTGATTTCAAGGGTAAGTAGTAGAAATTGAGTTAAGCTGTAAACTATTATATCAGTTTGCTTGTAGAAAATTGAATAAATAAGCACCCATGATTTGATAGTGAAGGTAAAGCTAAAAAATTGAAAGGAAATTCTTTATAGAAAAATGAGAACTAATAAATGATAAACAGTGAAAACTGTCATTTTTGTAACACTCCATGTTATAACCTATTCAAACATATATAATCAGTGAATTTTAAAATTATTACATGAAAATATTTTAGAGAACAAGATATGAACAGGGTGTCTATATGTCAATCTACATATTAATTGTTCATTATAAATTTAAAACAATACACATTAGAAAAGTGACCAAACTCAGGAATACTCACAGAATTATATTCTTACATCATGGTTTTTCCAGCATGGCACAACACAAAATACTGAAGATTACCTATAAAATATTAATTCACAAAATGTTTAGTCTGCATCTATTTCAGCCTCAAGGCCTCATGCTCACTTACAGGAAATAAGAAGATAAAAGAACAAGGCCAACATCACAATGAGGAAACAATCACACATATTCAGAATGTTGAACATTCTCCAAGATAACCAGCCTGGAATAATCAATGTCATTAAAAAAAAAAAAATGAGCAGACTATTTCATATCAGAAAAAGACTGAAAGAATAAAGGAATGTAAGTATCTTACAAAATAGATAAAAGTTTGTATTATTAAAAATAGAATTATTCAGTAACTTGGAGTAGAAAACTAGTGTGCTTTTTCAGAAATATCACTCTTACATCAATTTGGAAAAGTGATAGATTTGGTTGGCAATAGTGCTGTGTCTGAGAGAAGTGCAGGGCCTAAATTAAATCTACATCAGGAGTCACTATGTTGTGGGATCTTAGATTTGGTTACTGATTAAATGTGATTTGTGAAGGTGAGTGTCAAACATCCTTGAATCTGCCTTGAATTGTGCCATCATCAAGATAGGAAATACAGCCGAATGATCCAAGATGGCCAAATAGGAACAGCTCCGGAATGCAGTTCCCAGTGAGAACACAGAAGGTGAGTGATCACTACATTTCCATACAAGCTTTTACTGCCCACAGACCAGGAGATTCCTGAACAGAAAAGTGCCGGAAGTCTCCAGCATGGCTGTTCACCTGGTGTAATGGGTCTCCACACAAAAACTCACCCAAATCTAGGTGACCTTTTCAACTGGTGCCTGGAACACCTGGGAGACAGAGTTGCCCATTCAACTGGAAAAAAAGGGCCTGAAACATGGAGCCAGGTTGTCTGGCTTTGTGGGCCCCACCCCCACAAAGTCAAGCAATCTGAAATCCTCTGGATTGAGAGTTTCACAGCAAGTGCAGCTGAACCTGGGACTGTCCAGCTCTGTGGGGGGAAAGACGTCCGCCATTACCAAGGCAGTCCACAACTTCTGAGGCAGTCCGATATTACTGAGCCAGTCCACCATTACAGAGAGAGTCCACCATTACTGAGGCAGACCTCCATTACCGAGTCAGTTCTAACTATACCTCTATAAACAAAACCAAAAGGAGGCTCATACAGCAGCTGGGCAGAGCCCATCACAGCTCAGCAGCACCTCTACTGGCAGTCTGTGACTAGGCTACCTCCTTGCTGGGCAGTGCAACTCTGAAAAAAGGCAGCAGCACATGAGGAACTTATAAATAAAGCCCGACCTTCCCAGGACAGAGCACCTGGGGGAAAAAAAGTGGTTATGAGTTCTGCTGTAGCGGACTTAAAACTACCTACCCAGCAGCTCTGAACGGAACAACAGAGCTCACAGCTCAGCACTTGAACTCATATAAGGGACACACTGTTCTCCTCAAGCAGCTCCCTGACCCCCGTATATCCAAAAAGACACCTCATAAAGGAGAGCACAGGCTGACATCTAGTGAGTATCCTTCTGGGACAAAGATAATAGAAGAAGAAACTGGTGGCAACCCTGATTATTCTGCAGCTGCTGCAGGTGATCCCCAGGCAAGCAGGGTCTGGAGTGGACCTCCAGCAGTCCTACAACAAAGGGGCCTGACTGTTAGAAGGAAAACTAAAAAACAGACATAACTTTGTCATCAACAAAATGGGCGTCACTCAGAGACCCCATCTGAAAGTCAACAACTACAAAGATGGCAGGTAGATAAATCCACAAAGATGGGAAGAAAACAGCTGAGAAAGGATGAACTCATCCAAAACCAGAATGTCTCTCCTCCTCCAAGGCATCACAACTCCTCACCAGCAAGGGAACAAGGCTGAATGGAGAATGAGTCAGATGAATTGACAGAAACAGGCTTCAGAAAGTGGGTAATAACAAACTTCTCTGAGCAAAAAGAACACGTTCTAAACCAAAGCAAAGAAAATAAGAACCTTGAAAAAAGGTTTGATGAAATGCTAATGAGAACAAACACCTTAGAGAAAAATATAAGTGAATTGATGGAGCTGAAAAACACAACACGAGACTTCACGAAGCATACATAAGTTTCAATATCATAATCAACCAAGCAGAAAAAAGTATATCAGAGATTGAAGATCAACTCAATGAAATAAAATGAGAAGGCAAGATAAAAGAGTAAAAAGAAATGAACAAAGACTCCAAGAAATATGGGATTATGTGAAAAGACCTAATCAACATTTGATAGGTGTACCTGAATGTGATGGGGAGAATGAATCTAAGCTGGAAAGCACTCTTCAGGATATGTTCCAGGAGAACTTTCCTAACCTAGCAAGGCAGCCCATACAGAGAACACCACAAATATATTCCTCAAGAAGAGCAACCCGAAGGCACATAATGGTCAGATTCACCAGCATTGAAATAAAGGAAAAAATGCTAAGAGCAGCCAGAGAGAAAGGTCAGGTTACCCACAAAGGGAAGCCTATCAGACTCACAGCAGATCTCTCAGCAGAAACCCTACATGCCAGAAGAGAGTGGGGGCCAATATTCAACATCCTTAAAGAAAAGAACTTTCAACCCAGAATTTCATATCCAGCCAAACTAAGCTTCATAAGCAAAGGAGAAATAAAATCCTTTATGAGCACATAATTACTCAGAGATTTTGTCACCACCAGGCCTGCCTTCAAGAGCTCCTGAAAGAAGCGCTAAACGTAGAAAGGAACGGCCAGCACCAGCCACTCCAAAAACGTACCAAAGGGTAAAAGGGCATTGACACAATGAAAAAACTCTATCAACTAATGGACAAAACAACCAGCTAGCATCAAAATGGCAGGATCAAATTCAGACATAACAATATTAACCTTAAATGTAAATGTGCTAATGCCCCAATCAAAAGACACAGATTGGCAAATTGGATAAAAAGTCAAAACCCATTGGTGTCCTATATCCAGGAAACCCATCTCACATGCAAGGATACACATAGGCTCAAAATACAGGGATGTAGGAAGATTTACCAAGAAAATGGGGAACAAAAAATAGCAGGAGCTGCAATCCTAGTCTCTGATAAAATAGACTTTAAACCAACAAAGATCAAAGGAGACAAAAAAGGGCATTGCATAATGGTAAATAGATCAACGCAACAAGAAGAGCTAACAATCCTAAAAATATACACACCCAATACAGGAGCACCCAGATACATAAAGCACGGTCTTAACAGCATACAAAGAGACTTATACTCCCACACAATAATAGTGGGAGACTTTAGCACTCCACTGTCAATATTAGACAGATCAATGAGACAGAAAATTTACAAGCATATCCTGGACTTGAACTCAGATCTGGACCAAGCAGACCTAATAGACATTTACAGAACTATCCACCCAAAATCCACAGAATATACATTCTTCTCAGCACCACATCACACCTACTCTAAAACCGACCGCATAATTGGAAGTAAATCACTCCTCAGCAAATGTAAAAGAGTGGAAATAATAACTAACAATCTCTCAGACCACAGTGCAATCAAATTAGAATTTAGGATTAAGAAACTAACTCAGAACTGGACAATTTCATGGAAACTGTACAACTGGCTCTTGAATGTTGACTGGATAAACAATTAAATGAAGGCAGAAATAAAGATGTTCTTCTTCTTTTTTTTTCTTTTTTTTTTTTTGAGACAGTCTTGCTCTGTTGCCAGGTGCCATGTTAGAGTTCAGTGGCACAATCTCGGCTCGCTGCAACCTCTGCCTCCTGGATTCAAGCAATACTCCTGCCTCAGCCCCCCGAGTAGCTGGGACTACAGGCACGTGCCACCACACCCAGCTAATTTTTGTATTTTTTAGTAGAGAGGGGGTTTCATCATGTTGGCCCAGATGATTTCAATCTCTTGACCTCGTGATCTGCCCACCTCAGCCTCCCAAAGTGCTGGGAAGGATGTTTTTCAAAACCAATGAGAATGAAGGCACAACGTACCAAAATCTCTGGGATGCATTTAAAGCAGTGTCTAGAGGAAAATTTATAGCAATAAATGCCCACATTAGAAGGCAGGAAAGATCTAAAATCAACACCCTCTCATCACAATTGAAAGAGCTAGAGGAGCAAGATTTAAAAAAACTCAAAAGCTAGCAGAAAAGAAATAACTAATATCAGTGCAGAACTGAAGGAGATAGAGACACAAAAAACCTTCAAAACATCAATAAATTCATGAGCTGGTTTTTTTGAAAAGATCAACAAAATAGACAGACTGCTAGCCAGATTGATAAAAAAAGAAAAGAGAGAAGAATCAAATTGATGCAATAAAAAATTAAAAAGGGGATATCACCACCGATTTCACAGAAATTCAAACTAACATCAAAGATTACTACAAACAACTCTATGCGCATAAAACAGTAAACTTGGAAGAAATGGACAAATTCCTGGACACTTGCACCCTCCCAAGCCTAAACCAAGAACTAGTTGAATAGACCAATAACAAGGGCTGAAGTTGAGGCAGCAATTAACAGCTTTCCAACCAAAAAAAGCCCAGGTCCAGATGCATTCACAGCTGAATTCTTCTAGAGATACAAAGAGAAGCGGGTGCCACTCCTGAAATGATTCCAAACAATCCAAAAAGGGAGAATCCTTCCCAAATCATTTTATGAGACCAACATAATCCTGATCCCAAAACCCAGCAGAGACTCAACAATAAAAGAAAACTTCAGGCCAATATCCATGATGAACAAAGATGCAAAAATATTCAATAAAATACTGGCAAACCGATTGTAACAGCACATCAAAAAGCTTATCGATCATGATCAAGTAGGCCTCATCCTGAGAATACAAGGCTGGTTCAACATACACAAGTCTATAAACGTAATTCACCACATAAACAGAACCAAAGACAAAAACCACATGATTATCTCAATTGATGCAGAGAAGGCCTTTGACAAAATTCAACAGCCCTTTATGCTAAAAACTGTCAATAAACTAGGTGTTGATGGAACATATCTCAAAATAATAAAAGCTATTTATGACAAACCAACAGCCAATATCATACCGAATGGACCAAAACTGGAAGCATTCCCTTTGAAATCTGGCACTAGACAAGGATGCCTCTCTCACCACTCCTACTCAACATAGTATTGGAAGTTCTAGCCAGAGCAAGCAGGTAAGAAAAATAAATAAAGTGTATTTAATTGGGAAACGAGGAAGTCAAATTGTCTCTATTTGCAGATGACATGATTGTATATTTAGAAGACCCAATTATCTCAGCCCAAAACCTCCTGAAACTGATAAGCAACTTAAACAAAGTCTCAGGATACAAAATCAATGTGCAGAAATCGCAAGCATTCCTATATACCAATAAAAGACTTAAAGAGAGCCAAATCAAGAATGATCTCCCATTCACAACTGCTACAAAGATAATAAAATACCTAGGAATACAACTAACAAAGGATGTAAAGGACCTCTTCAAGGAGAACTACAAACCACTGCTCAAGGAAATAAGAGAGAAAACAAACTAATGGAAAAACATTCCATGCTCATGGTCAGGAAGAATCAATATTGTGAAAATAGCCATACTGCCTAAAGTAATTTATGGCTTCAACATTTTCTCCATCAAGCTACAAATGACCCTCTTCACAGAACTGGAAAAAACACCTTAAAAGTCATATGGAGCCAAAAGAGAGCCTGCAGAGCCAAGTCAATTCTAAGCAGAAAGAACAAAGCTGGAGACATCACTCTACCTGTCTTCAAACTATACTACAAGTTTACAATAATGAAAACAGCATGGTACTGGTACAAAAACAGAGGCATAGACCAATGGAACAAAACAGAGACCTCGGAGGCAATGCCACACATCTACAACCATCTGATCTTTTGCAAACCTGAAAAAAACAAGCAATGGGGAAAGGATTCCCGGTTTAATAAATGGTGTTGGGAAAACTGACTAGCAGTGTGCAGAAAGGAGAAACTGGGCCCCTTCCTGATATCTTACACTAAAATTAACTCCAGATGGATTAAAGACTTAAACATAAGACCTAACCAAACCTAGGCAAAACCATTCAAGACATAGGCATAGGCAAGGACTTCATGACTAAAACACCAAAAGCATTGGCAGCAAAAGCCAAAATAGACAAATAGGATCTAATTAATCTCCAGAGCTTCTGCACAGCAAAAGAAACTCTGGAGTGAACTGGCAGGCAACAGTATGGGAAAAACATTTTGCAATCTACCCATGTGATGAAGGGCTAATATCCAGAATCTCCAAAGACCTAAAACAGATTTGCTAGAAAAAAGCAAACAAACTCATTCAAAAGTGGGTGAAAGATATGAACAGATACTTTTCAAAAGAAGACATATATGAGGCCAACAAACGTGAAAAAATGGTCATCCTCCCTGGACATTAGAGAAAGGCAAATCAAAACCACATTGAGATACCATCTCATGTCAGTCAGAATGGCGATCATTAAAACGTCTGGAGACAACAGATGCTGGAGAGGATGTGGAGAAATAGGAACACTTTTACACTGTTGGTGGGAGTGTAAATTAGTTCAACCATTGTGGAAGACAGTGTGTCACTTCATCAAGGACCTAGAAATAGAAATTCCATTTGACCTAGCAATCCCATTACTGGACATATACCCATAGGATTATAAATCATTCTGTTACAAAGACACATGCACACATATGTTCATTGCAGCACTGTTTACAATAACAAAGACCTGGAATTAACCCAAATGACCATCGAAGATAGACTGGACAAGGAAAATGTGACACATATACACAACAGAATACTATGCAGCCATAAAAAACGATGAATTCATGTCCTTTGTAGGGACATGGATGAATCTGAAACCCATCATTCTCAGCAAACTGACACAAGAACAGAGAATCAAACACTGCACGTTCTCACTCATAGGTGGATGTTGAACAATGAGGACACATGGACACAGGGAGGGGAGCATCACACACTAGGGTATGCTGGGGGGGACTAGGAGAAGGACAGCAGAGGTTAGGGTGTTGGGGAGGGATAACATGGGGAAAGATGCCAGATACAGGTGACGGGGAAGGAGGCAGAAAACTACACTGCCATGTATGTACCTATGCAACAATCCTGCATGTTCTTCACATGTACCCCAGAACCTAAAGTGCTATTATATATATATATATATATATATATATATATATTTAATATATATATATTTATATAAATCTTTATATATATATAAAGGTATGAAATACAGTGAATGGCATGATTATAGCAGGGGAAGTAGGAGAATAAAAACAGGGACACTGTGGCCCTTTTAACCAAAGGTGGTAACTTTACAACAGAGCACTTTCTACACACCTTCCATTATACATTTTACATGTGCTTGCTGATAATACTGATCATGCTTCATTGCAAAATTCTTAGTAGACTTGAATTAAGCAGATTTTTAACTAGAATTTATGGGATGACCTAGTTTCCTTTGCTCATACTCAGTTTTGGAGACTTAACTACTGAGATGAAGATATTGGAACATGTTCCAGGTTTTACTAGACTATTTAAGTATTGGCACAGATATTCCAGTGAGACCACAAGCATCCACATATGTTATTGTGGATAGTATGTTATTTAACCATTTTACAAATGTTTATTCCATGGCCAGAAAGAGCCAAGTATACCAGAGACATAGTATTTATTTTCATTAAGGAGGTTATATTCTATGAGACTTGATCAAAAAAAGTGTGTGTGAGACAACTGCACACACACACTCACATGTCCTAAATTCTAAGGTACTACTGATAGTAGCACATGTTACTATTTTATATAACACAGTGAAATTAGTAATTATAAGTCATATTGTGCCATAATACTTAAATACTGTTACATTCATTTAAAAATGCATCTACAAGACCAGTAATACCATATTGGGAGATTTAACATTTCCTGATTTTGACAAACTGCATTCTTTCAATATAGTGTGTATTACCATTTTAACACAGTGGGGTGACCACATTAATTGAAATAAGGAGATTAGTATGGCTCAACTGAAAGAAAATTGGCTAGTTCTACTCAAAGGATTAGAAGTTATCAGGCCATGATCAAAAGTGGTTGCCTTTGTTTATTTTGTCATCTTTGCTATTACTTCACAGAGACCCCAGAACAAAGAGAAGAAAGAGGAAAATATTTATATGTGTACTTGATAGAATTTGGATTTGAGGAAGGATGGTGATGCAGCAATGTATAACTGGGTGTATGCAGACATTGAAGAGTCAAAATTCCTTTCAGTATTTGGATTGATTACTTTCTCTGGGTTATGGATGGACCCTCATATAGGTTGAGTGGGCTACATAAGACAATATTTCTTGAGCAGTGGCCTGACAGGTGATAAAGTTGAAAAGGAAACAAAGAAAAGCCTTAGCAGACACATGGAAGGAAGAAAGAAATTCATAATTGAACAATTATCTATTTTAGTATTGTCAAAGAATATATTATAATGGTGGATGAATCTGGAAATGAGGTTAGGCAGTTAGGCATGCTGCCATCCTATGCAACTGAACTTTACACTTTTAATTAATATGTGGTTATTGCTTTTGTTTTTGAAAAGAATAGCTTATGTGACTATAAAAATAACATATTCTCAATAAAAATAACATTCTAAATATAATTTTTTCACCTATATGGTAGTATAAGGAAAAAGTTAAAAGCTATATATCAAATACACAACTTAGTCTACACCACTGTTACCAGTTTGAGGAACTATATTTTCCAATATTTCTCTGAGTAAGCAACACTAATACACACACACATAAACACACACATGCACACACACGCACACACACACACACACACATACTCACACACACACAGATGCATAAATGCTCCATATCCTCTTTAAAGAGTTTCCTTCTCAATGCACTTAGGTAAGTACTATAATTTATTTGTGAGTTATATATTATATATTAAAGTGAATATGTATGTAAGAATATATTATATATGCATTTATAATATAAGTATTATATTTATATGATTTGTATATGAATGTGGGTTCTGGAAGATACATGCACTTTGAGTAAGGGTCTGCAGTCTTTCACCATTATTGTTTTGTTTATTATACCAAGGAGCGTGAAAAGTGTTTGCAATTTGACTAGAACATTTTTGCTGCCTTTGCTTTGCTAATTTTTTTATTATTTTTAATTTCTTTTTTAAAATTCTCAGTTTTTGAATTTTCTTTTGAATATTTGTATTAATACATTGTTAAACTTTAGCATCCTGGTGAATATCTAATTGCATGGTCATTACTATTTGCAAATAAAACTATTTGTCTATAAAATACATATTTTCCCACAGAGGCTGCAGAAGGTGTACATGAAGCTTCAGATGTACTTAACGAGCTATACTTGGTCACCCTGAAGACAGTCTGTAAAAATAACGCATACTTTTTTGCTAGCAAAAAACAAAATAGAATTTCAAAAGAGCTCTTACATGCTCTGTTCAAGCACTACTGAGAGTAAAAATAGCATGGTTACAAACTCGGAGAGAGAAATCCCCAGTTAACTGATTCATCCATATAGCACTTTATTAGGTGCCAGGCCCTGTAGGGGTGCTTAATATTAATGATGATGCTGATTGTGGCATACTGATGACTTACAGCCTTTGAAATGTCATGTATACTCATATCCACATGAAGTCTACACGTGTGTATATTCAAAATATAAAGTCATTTTTCAAATAAATTTTGGAAATGCAAAATAAAAGCTGTGCCTCTACTGCAATTAATGTTGTGGGTCATATAGACAAAATGTAATTTATTTATTTTGAATTTATTTTATGATTTTATATCCCATATGTTAGTTTGTTTACAGGTCATAGCAGTGTTGCTGAGAACTTAACCTAGTTCCATTGGTTTCCAACAACTGAGCTCTTGAACACTGTGACTTCTTGGCTGTAAATCCCAGAATCTTCCATTTTAAATCAATTCTTCAGGAAAAAGAACAAAATGTAAAGCCAAGTGGAGAGGGTACTAAAAGACACAAGATTATATTTGTCAAATAATTTATCAATCTAATATGATCAATTAATTATTTTGAATGGTCTCTATGTTTCACAGAGAAGTTAAGAGATGAGATTAAACCTATAGTATGGGCTATGAGTAAGGCTCTGCAACCTTTCACCATTATTGCTTTATTTATTATACCAAGGAGCATGACAAATGTTTGCAATTTGACTTGAACATTTTCACTGTCTTTGCTTTACCTGTTTTTGTTTCTGTCTTTTAAAAAAATTCATGGTTTTTGAATTTCTTTTGAATATTTGCATCTTTATATACAATATACAGAAACACTTATAAGCACAAGAGTTATCCCTGTGGGTCTCACTACTATCATCATTAATATGCCTGAAATTACCTATCAGGGAACATTATACAGTGAATGATGGAGAAATAGTTCAATGTTACATGTTAGGTAACCTTCCCTGGGAAGATATGTTGGAACCGTAGGAAGACATTGTGCAGAAAGAACAATAACAATATTTAGATTGGAAGTAAAAATGCTAATCTACTTGCCAGAAAGGTCATGTCTACATCCAACAACTGTTCAAATAGAAGCTTTAAAGCAAGGCTCAGCAAACTTTTCTGTAGAGAGCCAGACAACAAATATCTTCGGCTTTGAGGTCCATATGGTCAACACTGCAACTACTCAAGTCTGCCATTGTAGCATGCAAACAGCCATAGACCATATGTGAATCAATGGTGTGGCTGTGTTCCAAAAAGCTTACTTACAAAAACAAGGGAAGTGTTAGACTCCTTCAGATCTCAGTTTGCTAGGCCTTGCTTCACACAATTAAGATCAGTGTGAGCTATATTTCAAATAGAAGTGAGAGCCCAAAAGGTTGGCAAACCATTGTAGTAAGATGGTCAAATTGCCCAGGCAGAGGCAAAACTCAAAATCAGACAGATCTAGACATCATAATTCTGAATGAGCTATCAATTTATTCAGGCAGTTTTCTAAGTCTTATATTTAAAGGGTAGGATGGAATTTAGTGTTAGATTTTACCCCACGTAGACAAAATGATCCAAACAAAAAGTTCATGACAAGGATAGATAAAGATCGTAAACTTACTGGAATATTTTAAGTATAGCTGCTTATAGCAGCAAGGTTTATTTCAGATCCCACCTGCTGCTAGCACCATATATTTCTCTAACATGCTTGCTCAATTTGCTGTTCCATGGAAAAAATAATTAAGAACTAGGCAGAGGAGTCTTTGTAACTACTTTAAGGACAAAGGTAAGGATCCTGTTGCGTCCTCAGAATATACATATTCAACAGTGCCTAGAGTACAATAGACATTTAATTATCATTCCTTGAGTACCTAGCACATGATACCTATTAAATATTTTTATAGTAGAACTTTGCAAATTAATACTGCAGGATTTTTAGCATTTATTCTTTTATAGTATTATGTCTAAAATTTAGCTGATAGACAATATCTTCTAGTTCTTTGTACTATCCTTTGCCACTTTAATGCAAAAGCATATTAAATCTCATACTTTATATAAAATTTAATTCTAAGAGTAAGAATTACAGTTATGAAAATATTCCAGATAATCAAAGACACGGAGCTATTGTCTAATGATTGACATTATATTATAGCGGTGAGTATAGAAATTTAATTTTTCATCTCCTCCTGTCACTCCCTGTTAAGACATTTTAGGGTCACCCTCCATGACGTAGCAGATTGATTAGCTTCTACTTTAAACCCTGACTCAGAGTGGAAATCATTCAGCTCTGTTGAAGGAATTCCTGAGCAGAAAACAGTATCTTTCCAGGACATTAGAAAGCAATTGAGTACTTAAAGAGTCATTCAAAGAAGAATCTTCAGTAAGGATTAGAGTAAGCAATTTTAACTATTTTTTTTTTTTTTAAAGAAGAGCTGAGTCAACTCAGGCAAAAGAAATTTAATATGTCACTTTAAAGAGTCTCAATTAACAGAAATGAAACATGTGTCACTAAGCCACCTTGCTAGCTTATACAGCTTTTGAGAGTGAAGGGCTCTCAGTAATGACATTAATTATTATTAAATGTTACTAGCTCAGTGTTGAAGAGAATATAAACAGCAGTATTTATAGACTCATGGTAAAATGTACTTTAACTTTTTAAAGACATTGTAGAGTTGGCTACCTTTCCTAATATAACATGCTGTAGAATTGTCATTTAATGTGTTTTATAACTAGCTACAGCAACTATTCTTTCTTAAGTGGCACATGTTCATTTTCTGTATTTTCCTCACCTTTACCACCTGCCAGTAGTGTTTCAGGCAACAAAACAGCAGTGTTCTCAGCAGCCACTATAGCCTCCTCCAGAATGGTAGCATCCCAGTGATTCATAATAAAACCTTTAAGAACATGATAAATGTTTTTATTTCTTTTTTAAAGACAATTCTTCCTTTTTTCTTTAAGCTTTAAATGCTGAGTTGAAATGGGTGATTGAAAATCTTATTTGGGGTACATCTGTTATACACATAACAATGTAAATTTTAAGAGTTGAATTAAATCTCTCAGTCTGCCTTATTTTAGTTTGTTTTTAATGATATAGATATGTAGAAGCAGTTGTCTGCCATCCATAAATTAATTATTATTTTCTTGCATTATTTTATGATACCTACTTTTTTTTTTGGTGCCTACCTTCTAAATACGTTTGCCTATAGTGACCAAATGGTCTTTCTTTCCAGTTAGAAAGTGATCCTCAATATTAATTATGTTCTTTTCTTTAACAAAAACCTTGTTTCCATTATAATACATTTTGTTGATATGTAAAAATTCTGAAGAAATAAAAACAAGAAATATTGAATAATTATTTTATTTAAATAACATATTTAGAATATTGAATGTCCCTGTTTAAATAATATGTACAGAATGCCCTATTGATAGAAAATATCTTCATGGATTTTTTTAATGGTTGATTTTTATATGTATTGTATGTTTTGTACCTCAGAGAAACATTAAACTTTTAATACAATTAAGAGAGAGGAAAAGGAAATGTTTTAATCAAAATATAAAATAATTTATTTTGAATTGATTGCTTTAGTAGTAAGAAAATCAATAAAATAAATGATTAAAGAGTTCTGAAGAATTAAATAGTTATTAATATCCACTTATAAGAAATAAATGTGATGACAGATTAGGTTGAGTAGGATGTTATTCAGTTACAATTTTAAAAATAAAACTGTGTAGGTGGGTTTTATTATTTTATACCAATTTTACTAAAATAATGTAGAGACTTGAATGGGGCTAAAAATGTAACAAATTACATAATAATGCTTTAGTATTTTTGAGATAAAAAACAATCCCAAAATGATATTTACAAGAGCAACCCTTAGAGTGTCCTAATATATATTTATAAGTTATCACACTGACTTGCAAAATATAAGCAGAAATTACAAAACAGATGACATAATTTTACCTGAAAAATTTTCAACTTAATTGAATAAATTTATTTAAGCACTTCCTTCTGAAAGATATTGTGCTAATCGTTGGGCATATAAAAGTAAATTTTAAAATGCCTGACTTCAAGGAATTCATAGGATATTGTGAAGACAGACAAGTTAAACCAATTATTTAAATAATGTGTGATAAATTTCCTAAAGGAAATAATAAAATATCCTAAAAATACACAAAAGTAGTGGCCCACAATCAGCTTATAGTAGTAGCAAAATAGTTTGGAAAATGTTTTCTAAATAAAATCAACTTGATAAAGTATTGAAGTGTACATGACATTCATTCATACAAACAGGCTAGGCACAATTTTTTATTCCATACAAAAAAAAGTTTCCCAACTAAATGCAGACATACATAGATCTATAAAATCATATATATAGTATGTAGATTTTTTAAAAAAGACAGTTGTTTAGCACCACCAGTATTAATCTCTGGTGTTATGTCTTTAACAAGATTTTTTAAATGAGGAGCACTCAACAGATTTGGGAGATAAAGGATTGTGAGATATTAGTGGCAAATTAGGATTGTTACTTTTTTTTTAATTTACCCTGTTAACTTCCCAAAATTATGTGGGATATTTTATATATGAAAATACATTTTAAAAAATCAATGCAGTTTAAGTTTTTGTTGATTAGCTCAAATAAACATCTTACAGAGAGAAATGGTAAAGTAGAAAATTAAAAAAAAAATTTGGGTACCATGTAGAGTGATGCTGAAGAGGAGTTCACTCGTAAATAGAAACTGAGACAAGTGTGATATGTGAATTTACAGGTTTTTGTCTGATGGTACCATCTAATGGAGCAGTTACTGCAGTAGAAAACTATGGACTTACTAGCTTAAAGTTTGGTGCTGGGAAAGCAGTTGGAAATGCAGAGAGAAATATCTGGAAAAGAGGGAGTTGGATAAAATATGAAAGCCCCCCAAAATGTATAAAAAGTGCACAAGTCTTGATAAAACACTGAATTTTGATAATGCATCAAAAAGAACATAGGGTCCTGACAAAAAATGTATCTGCTCAAAACTGAAAAGTCTGAGTGAAGATTTTTGTTGCTTTCCATAAAGGGGAGACACAGTTTATTATAACAAAATCCAGTGTTTGTATAATGTACAGTTTGTAATGTCCAATCAAATATCACTAGAATAAACAAATTAAAATATGACATTTGCACAGGAAAAAAATGCAATAAATAGAAAATTTTTCTAAAATTATCAAGATATTATAATCACCAATATCAGAGTTTTATTAAAGTATACTTCATGTCTTAAAGGACAATATGATTAATAGACAAATGAGTAATGTCAACATATTAGAACTAAAAAAAAAAGAACCAAATCAAAGCAATGAAACTAAAAAGTACAACTGTAATTAAAATTTCATTGCATACAATAAATAAAAGCTAGGATGTAGCGAAATAAAGCATTAATAAGCTTGAATGCAGATCAATTACAATATTGGATGTGAATAAAAAGAGAAATATTAAGTGCTCTAACATATGTGTAATTGGAGTTTGATAGGAAAGGGTAGAGTCAATGGGGCAGAAAATTACTTGAATATATTAAACAAAAAGAAAAAAGCACAAATTTGGAGGAAAAGCATCAAACTATAGGTAGGAACACCTCAACAAACCATATCATTATAAACTGTAGATTTCAAAAGATAAAGAACAGCTAAAAGCATCCAGACATAAATGACACATGGTAAACACAGGAAGAGAAATTCAAATAATAACTGACTTCTCATTAAGAAAAATATAACAGTTAGACTACAATAGAACCATAACCCTAATGTACTGGTAATAAAACAGAAGGAAAACAAGAGACAATTTAGGTAAACCAAAATCATGACCATTCACTGCATTCAAACTTATGTACAAAAAATGCTAAAGGAAGTAATTCAAGATGAAGGAAATTACACTACATAACTTGAGTATACATAAAGGGATAAAAGCGCAAAATGTTAAAAAATTAAAAAGGCCAATATTTCTCCAAGTAAAATAGAGTAAAAAGGAGTAGATGTATAATCTCATTTGAAACAACCAAAAATTGAGACAAAATAAGTGAAACAATGAATCACATCCAGCAATGCAAAAGTGATCCCTGAGAGGTAGTAAAGAAATAAAATGAACTATCCAATTGCCTCTGATTACTGTCTGAGAATGTAACTCAGGTAGAACTCAGCTATTTCATTGAGGAGGTAGATCTGAGAGCTAAGATAATCCAAGGCATCTAAGCTTCACAGTACAGAGTATGAGAGAAGAGAAAGGCACACACACACATACACACACACATGTACACATACACACACACATGTGCACATACGCACACACGCACACATCCCACATGCAGGGCTCCAGAGTTCTGCAGAAGATTAGCAAAATACTAATTAATGAATGCATGTATGAAAAATACCTGAGAGCAGAAAAATGTCAACAAAAAACAGCTAGAAATAACAGTTCTCGAAGCTCAGAGTGAGGAATATTGCCTGTTCTCAAAAGCCTAAGTGAAATACTTCCAAATTTATGACATTGCAGGTAGAGTACCAAGTTTTCCTTAGTAGTTTGTAAAATTAATGTAAAACACAGCTCTACTCCCTCCCATCTGGTACAGTTTGAAGTCGATATCCACAAGGGTCAAATGGTTTCCAGTGAACTTAATTCTGCCCTGGGAGAATGCTAAAAAATATTCATAGGAACACAAAAAACCAAGTGAGGACAAATTGAAAATGGGCCTATCACCCTATAGAAAATTACCGTGCACTCAAGAAGCAAAATATTCTGCCTGTAACTAAAAGAGAAAAAAAAATCTATCAAAATAGTCCTAGAAATTATGCAGATAATAGAACTGGACATTTAATATATAGCAACAGAAAATAGCACAAATGAAATACAGAATAAAAAAAAAGATAGGAAAAATCAGGGAAATATCAATGAGAGTGATAAAATTTCTAGTGAAACATATAATTTTCCTGGAATAAATAAAATGTTTCATAATGATAAGGTTTCGATTTCTCAGGATATGACAATCTTAATTTTTTCACTTCTAATCCAAATTAAAAATTAATGAAGGAAAAACTTCCAAGAGAAATAAAGGAATCCACAAATAAAACTGGAGCTCTTAACACTCTGAATAGTTTGTAAAACATTTATAAAATCAGTAAAGGTACAGAAGACTATCAACCAAATTGACCCAGTGGACATTTATACAACAGTCCACCCTATTACAACAGAATACACATTTTTTTCATGTGTTCATAGAACAATTACAAAGACAAAGTATAATCTATTAGTAAACATATTTCAATACATGTAAAAATGATTCAGGTCATACAAAGTAAATGTCTGCTCACGATTGAACTAAATACTAAAGAAATACAAAAGAGATATATGGATAATATCCAAATATTTGAAAACCAAATAACACATGTATATGTAATCTATGGCCCAAGGAAGAAATTTAAATGGATATTACAAAGTATTTTGAGCTGAATGAAAATGTAAACAAAATATGTCAAAACCTGTGGGAAACTGTTAAATAAATAATTAGAGGGAAATAATAAGAGGAAATTCTCAAATCAGAAAAGAAATAATTTTCAAATCAGAGACTTCAGCTTCTACTTTGTGAAACTAACAAAAGAAGAGCAATTAAAAGCCAAAGCTCACAGAAATAAAATAAGGTCAGAGCAGAAGTCAGGTAGTTTAAAAGCAGAAGAAATAAGTAAATGAAACGAAAAACTGATTGTATGAAAGATAAATAAAAATAATAATTTTCTAGCTTTGCTGATCAGCCTCCAAAATGAAGAAATTACAAATTATCATTATTAGATATGAGTGAGATGATATCACTTGAATAGACTTAATAAAAAGATAAGGTACTATAAACAACTTTATGTAAGTGAATTTGACCATTTAGTTTATGTCTTTTAAATACAGAAATGAAAAAACGTTTTCCCAAGAGATACACTATATCTCCGAAAGACATTGAGGTTTTAATTAAAAACTTTTACTGAAAAATACACAACATTTTCACTTGGAGAATTCTACTAAATATTAAGAAATAAATAATATCAATTTTTTACAAAATCTTCCAGAAAATTTAAGAGATATGACATACCCTATGTTGTTCTGTAAAACTATAATAGCATTTTTCTGATGCAAAAATCAGAAATAAAGATGTACAGGGGAAGAAAACCTGGACTCAATATTACTTAGGACACAGATGCTAAAATTTTAAACATGATTTAAGCAAGCATAATCCAACAAAATATTAAAAGGCTAATACATAATGAGTAAATAAAATTTATCCATGGAGAGGAATTTTAGTTTAATGATTGGGAATCAATGTAATTCACCCCACTAACAGGCAAACACTAGCAACTATGACATGTAATCTTTTTAATAGATGGAAAAAAAGTATTTGATAAAATTCAATATCTATT
>NW_016107713.1:1039785-1051851 GCF_001604975.1 Cebus imitator
AAAAAAAACAAACCTCTCAGCAAAATAGGAGTAGAAGGAATCTTTCTCACCCTGATAAGGGGTAATTACCAATAACCAAAGCTAAACAGATTTAGCATTGGAAGACTGAATGTTTCCCAGTAAGATAAAGAAGAATCCAAGTGTACTCACTGTTAGCCCTTCTACTGACCATTGTACTAGAGATTTTAGTTAGTGCAATATGATAAGAAGAAAAAATTAAAATGTATTTATATTAGAATAGAAGAAGTAAATCTATATTTGTAGATGACATAGTCCTCTCCAGAGGTAATTTTAGAGACCCCACCAAAAAAGCTTCTAGCTAGGCAAGGTGGCTCATATCTGTAATCTCAGAACTTTGGGAGGCCAAGGTAAGTCAAGACCAGCCTGGACAAAATAGCGAAACCCCCTCTCTACCAAATGCACAAAAAATTAGCTGGGCGTGGTATTGCGCCTGTAGCCCCAGCAACTGGAGAAGCTAAGGTGGGAGAATCATCTGAGCCCCGTAAGTTGAGGCTTAAGTGACCCAAGATCGTGCCACTGCATACTAGCCTGGGCAAAAGGAGTGAGACGCTGTCTCAAGTTAAAAAAAAAAAAAAAAAAATTCTAATATAAATCAGTTTATCAAGATTGCAGAAAGCCACCAGATGAAATGCAGAACTCAATTACTTTTTGAACAATATGAGTAAATAATATTCAGATAAAATTAAATAAAATGTTAAAATAGCATCAAAATATGAAACAATTGATGAATCTCAAAAAATTCTTTTAAAACCCATACTTTGGATATTTAAAAACACTACTGACATAAGTTAAAGAACGAAATAAATGAACAGCTATATTGTGTTTATAAATCTGAAGAATTAATACACTAAGATATCATTTCTCCTCTACTGTATTTATGTAGTTAATATAATCTCAGTTAAAATTTTATCAGTGATTATTGTAGATATTGATAAGCTTATCCTAAAATTAGTATGAACATGTAAAGTACCAAAATAACAGAAATTATCTTGAAAAAGGAAACCAAATTGGGAAGATTTACACTATCTGACTTCAAGATTCATTATCAAGCTATGTTCATCAAAGCAATATGGTGTTGACATCAAGGTAGGCAAATAGATAATTGATCAAAAAACAGAGTTCAAAAATTGACCTGAATATATGTGTTCATTATGTACTGATTTTCTACAAAGGTGCAAAGCTAATTCAGAAAGGAAAGATAGTGTTTTAACAAATCATGCTGGAAATAATGAATATCTGCTTGCCAAAAAATTTTATTTTTATAAGCCATGCATAAAAATTAACTGAAAATGAAACACTGGCCTAAATACAAAATCTAAAACTACAAAAATTCTTGAATTACACAGGGAAAAATATGTGATCATGGGTTTGTCAAACAGTTTTAGGAAACTGAACCAATAATTCACTTATAAAAACATAATAAATTCGACTTCATCAAAATAAACAAATTCTGCTCTTTGAAATGCAATGAAGAGAATAAATCAAGGAAACATTGTGAGAAATTATTTCCAAGTCATATATTTGATAAAGTTTTACTACAGAATATAAGAAAAAAAATGCAAATAAATATATTATAAAAACAGCCAAAAGATTTGGACAGACACTTGACTGGTGAAATGAAATAAATGGCAAATAAGCACGTGAAAAGATTCTCAGCATTATTTATTGTTAAAAGAATAAAAATTAAAACCACAATGAAATAAATTATGCAATTATTGAAATGGCTAAAATTGAAAAAAAAAAAAAAAGACTGAATATGAGTGATAGCGAAGATGTAGAGCAAGTGAAGTGAAGATGTAGACCAAATCAAAATTCCATGCATTACTAATAGAAATATATAATGGTATGACCACCTTGGAAAACATTCCGGTAGTTTGTTAACCTGTTAAATATACAGCTACCATATCATCCAGCCATTCCACTCCCATGAATATACATCCAAGAAAAAAACTATACATATATATATATATATGTCCATCAAAAGTTGAACAAACAATTTTTGAGATATCCACACAATTGAATGCTATTAAGTAATAGAAAATAATAAGCAACTAGTATATGGAAAAACATGGACCAATATTAAAATAATTATGCTTAGTGAGAAGTCTAACAAAATAGCAAATCTTGTATGAACCTATTAATACAATATTTAAAAATTGATACTAAACTGTTCATATGTCAAAATGCAGATTTGAATGCAGAGTATTTGTCTGTTTAGGAATAACTGCAAGTGTGAGGGCAGAATTACAAAGAGGAGAAAGGAAATATTTGTTTAATGATTGGTTTAATTGTTCAATGGGCATATACATATGTCAAAACTTATCAGAATGTACAAAAGGTGTATTTTAAAGAAAAGACCAAGAATATATTTTTAGGTTTCTTTAAAAGCATATGGCAATTATAAGTATAAATAAATAAATATATTTGTCATACATAAAACTATCGCGGGCTTCACAAATTATGTAGACATAACATATGATATAAATAACAGAATAGAAGATGCATAACTATACTGTTGCAAGGTTTCTATATATCACACAGAGCAATATACTTTTAACTCTATATGTACACTCTGATAGGCAAAAAAGTGTAATTTAAACTCTAAATGTACACTGTGATATGTTAAAGGGTATATTGTAATTCCCAGTGCATGGAAAAAATCCAAATCGGTATAGGAAAAAAGGGCAAGGTAAGATGGTATTGAGTTAAGAATAGACAGCAAGACCAATGATACTGATTTGAGAATCCAGAAATATACCCATGCTTATATGGCTCTTTTAAACAATGGTGCTGGATCCACTGAACATACCCATATGGAAACAAAATGAACCATAATATCCACCTTACACAATACACAGAAGTTAATTCAAGGTGGATAATAAACCTAACTTTAAAAACTAAAGCGACAAAGTTTTTATCAGCAGCACTACAAGAATATTTTCCTGGCTTACCTAATCAATCATTAAAGAAATGCAAATTAAAACCACAACGAGAGACTATTAGACCCCCACCAGAAAGGATAAAATCAGAAAGCTGACAACCTCAAATGTCAGTGATGATGTGAAGACACCCAAACTCTCATTCACTGCTGATAGGATTGTAAATGGTACAATCACTTCGGAAATAAAGGATTGGAAGTTCTTACAAAGATAAATATTTGATCCTCCAATGTCATTTCCAGGTATTTAACCAAGAAAATTTAATATCTTTGTCAACAGAAAGATATGTACCCAAATGTTCAGAATAGCTTCATTCATAACGGCCAAATCTATAAATAACCCATATGTCAATCATCAGGAGAATGAATAATTGATGTGTGATATATTGATTTATCAGTATTATGCAGAACTCCCCCTCCTAAAATAAAAGCACAATAGATTACTCATTCATACAACAACATGGATGAAACTTGTGAAAATTATAATGAGCCAATTAAGCTGGAAATTAAAAAGTACATACTTTATGATTTCTTATATATGAAGTTCTTTAATATGTAGAAGTGTCTCTTGGTGAAAACAAAACAGAACTATGGTTGTCTCTGGGCTCAAGAGCAATTGACTGTCAAGGGACATGAGAAAGTATTTGAGGTAATGAAAATAGTATATATCTCTACAGGAAACGTTGGCTATATGTGTGTTCATTTATCAAAATTACACATTTGATATCTGTGTATTTTATTTATGCAAATTTTATTTGAAAATGTGAGTGAGAGAGTGAGGAGTGGGTGGAAGTATAAATAAAACAAGGATGATGATCCTAAATGTTGATTGTTTTTGGAGCTAAGTGATGGAAGCATGGGGATTCATTATTCTCGTTTGTTTACTTTGAATATGTTCGAAATTTTTTATATTAAAATGTTTAAAAAGAATAGAGCATACAATTTCCATAATGAACAGTATGTTTATTTGTGTGTGATAGTAAGTGGAAGTGATAATTATTGCAGAAAATCAAGGCTGAGAAAGGGTACCTCACAGACAACAACTGAAAACCTTAGGAAAAAAACACTGTACAAGATTTTTAGCTGTTATGTAGTGCATCACACTAACCAAGAGAAACATCAGAGTGTGAGAAAGGAAGTATATAGATTTACATATTTGAGATACCCAGGTTCAAATGCATATTCTTTTTTAATAACTTTGTTACTTTGTTCCAAACAATTATTTTTTCAAAATTCAGTTTATTTAAATCTAAGATTAATTACCTCTACCTCAAAAGGTGGCAATAAAAATTTGATAACTTTAACTTATTACAACCAGTTGGTATATTGTATAAAATTTGGCACATATCAAAGGAAATTTTGTTGTAGTTATTTTCTAGATCACCCTTCAATTGTATCCCCATTTTCTTAAAGAAGCCTTAAGAAACTATGATGTACTCCCAGGACATTCAGTTCTTTAGGAATGCACTAAGTGGTTGGTATTATCTCTTATAAAAGTGTCTTAAAACTTGATGGAGCTTATGTTGAAAAATAAAGTTTATATTTTTTATTTTTTTCTTACAAAGAAAGGAACTAAGATTTGCACTAAATTATGTGAATTTTTCCGTATGTGCTTCTAGTCTTCAGAGACAAAAATTAAGGTTAGGTAAGATTGATGTGATTGAAAGAAAATTGCATTTATAGTCAGGCTGGGGCGGTCTTACTGATCACTCTGCAACTTTGAGTAAAACTTATTTCCCCTTCTATGAAATGAATATAATAACTAAATTGCAAGATTAGATGAAATATTACATATAAAATTCCTTGAACAATGTTGCTTTGTACATATGTGGCACTAAAAATGTAAGCTACTTTTTTATTAACATAAACACAACAGAAAGTCTTACTTTGCTGCTTTATTATTTGTAATCTAGCCAAAGTCTAGAGTGAATGTGAAATTTCAAAGACTAATCTGTGTAAAGAGTTTTCAATTGAGAAACTTAATTCGACAGTTCTGTGAGAAGTAAGGATATGTATTTGTGATTTTTATTAGATGAAACTTTCCTTCACCAATATGTGGGGCAGAATATGCTTTCTGTCAGTTCTTAGGGCACTGTATCTGAGGAGTAAGAATAAATAATTTTGCTGGCAGAGTGGCTCATACAGTTTAACTACAGCAGAAGCAGCAAAGCTACCTGTAATTTAAGGAGATTTATATGATCGAACATATTTGACAAAACTGGAGTCCAAGTGTGAAGAAATTTGTTCTGATCTTGAAGGCTGAAATTCTGAATAGTTGAGTAATATTATCAAAGCAGCACAAAAGGAAGATAGCTTCTGAACTATCATTTAGGATTAAGCTTGGAAGAAGACTTAAATTTATGAGAAGAATAACATATGTCATGTGTTGATACACCTTGCAAAACATCTTAAATAATGAAATTTATTTTATCTTTTATAATAAATATACAGAAATACTAGATTCATTATTTAGCCATACTTTTTTTTCAGAACTGAACAGAAACTCTAATATCTGGAACATTTTTGGCTTATCTATACTCAAAAATATATTACTTGTCACCTTTTGCAACATGAAAAGTAGGTGTCTTAACATAAAATGATAATGATTTGAGTAACCCAAACTTAAATTTCTTTGGAGGTGTCAATATCCAGTTGCCTTAGTCTATTTAGGCTGTTATAACAAGATACTATAGAGCGGTGGCTTATAAAAAATTGACATTTATTTCTCATAATTCGAAGAGCTGGAAAGTCCAAGATTAAGGTGCCAGCAGATGCGACGTCAGGTGAGGGATCATATTCTCACAGAGGGCCATCTTCTCACTGTAATGTCACATGATGGAAGGGGCAAAGAATCCCACTGAATTCTCTTTCATAAGGACACTAATATTATTTCGAAGGCTCTTCTAGCCAATACCATCACCTTGGATGTTAGGATCCCCACAAAATTCATAACAATTCAACTCCTTACTGTCTTCAAAATGGGACTCAAAAAGCATAATGTATTACTTAAATAAATTGTTTAAAGAATTACCAAATACAGATATAATGCAGTTGAGAAATAACACATGAAATATCTTACAAGGTGGAAGAGGAACTCTAGGTTTTCTATATCTTTATGATCATAAAAAAGGGAGGCAAAGTGACTCATATTTAAAGCAGGCACATACACACACACACACCACATAATATGAGCAACAATATATAAAACATTAAAACAAACAAAACAAAGTGAATTTTGTTTCTATTTTGTAAATTATCAGAATTAGAATTAGAAAAGAAGATAATGTCATAGCTATTTTCTGTAAGTTTTAAATAAATTAAAAATGAGCATTTTCATAATTGTCTCATATGAATTTTAAAATGCTCACTTGTTACTGTTAGATTAAAAATAACTAGTTTATTCACTGTGCTAAAAATATCTCAAACTACATTTTCAAGGCTCTGGTTTTTTTGCTGATGTTTACTTCTTAAAGACACATTATCAGGAGATGTATTTTATTTATTTATTTTTTTGAAACAGTCTCTATGTAGCTCAGACTGGTCTCAAATTCCTCCTCATTATCAGGCGATTTTCATTTAAAAATAATGGTTGTACTCTCAAACTGCTAACAAATTACAACAGCTAGTTAAAAATTTCCCCACCAAATACCATATATGTGTGTGTATATATACACACACACACACATATACACACACACATATATGTGTCCATATATATAATATATATACAAATATATATAAAGATATAGATATATATCACCCAGACAGAAAAACTCAGACCCTAATGTCTTGACCGGTGAATTCTATCAAACATTTAAGAAGTAAGACAGACTAATTTTCACAAAGTATTGAGAAGGAGGGATTACTTTCTAGCTCATTCTGTAAGGACAGTTTTACCTTAATGCAAAAGCTAGATCAAAACATAACTAAATAAAACAAGAAAGTGACATAAAATAACAACCAGATCAGTACCTTTCTTGAATATAGATGTGAAAATCCTCAACAAAGTAATAACGGATAAAGTTTAGTGATACAAAAAAAATTATCAGTCTAATTGAGGCTTATTCAAAAATGCAAGATTGGTTTCATTTATGAAACTCAATTATTGTAATATACCACAAGACATTCTCAATAGGCTTAAAAAGAACACTGAACAAAATCCAATCCCCATTCAGGAATCCTCCACAAATTAGAGATAAAAAGAGAGTTAATTAACCTCATAAATGGTATCTATGAAACCTCTACAGCTGACTTTAGCCTTAATGGTTAAAGACATCTAAGAAAAAAGATGTCTACACTCCTTACTTTTTTTCAACATTGTACTGAGGGTTCTAATAATTGCTGAATTGTATACTTATATTCAGTCAAATTTATGACATAAAATTTTTTAAAATATTTAAGACAAGTAATAAAATGAGTTTACTCTTTTTTATTCACTCCATTTGAATCTCTTGTTCCTATCATGAGATGATTAAAAATGCAGGAAGTTAAACTTCATGAAAAGTTGGAAAAGAGAAGCTCAAGTTCTCAGGCTCAGATACTGTAGGCGGAAAGGTTTTAATGTTTTAATTATTGTAAGCACTTACTAAAATTCACTGTAATTTTTGTCAAATTTGTGTGCCTCTTTCACTGACAATAAGGTTATGTCCATAAGCTGATACAAACTTCAAACTAAATTAATTTCTTACATATAAAGCAAAAAAATTTCAGGAGGGACTTCCATTTTTAGATCTCATGTTACACATCTCTATAAGTTAAAAAAAACTCTGATAAATTGATTTTAAAATGTAGCTATAAATTTTATCACTATCCATTTTAGACATTTATCTGTAGCTTAATGAATATCTTCATCATGTTATTAGAGTAATATATGTAAGCTATTGTTTAGAAAGGCGGGCAGAAAAATGAAATTTAACAATCAAGTAATGCAAAATAAAGAAGGCAAATATTTCTGTCTCCAAAATTATTTAAATGATAAAGAATTTATAAGAAATTCAAAATAAATAATTTATAAAAAATGCAAAATTAAGCATTTAAATATTTCCCTCTTCAAAATTATTTAAATAATAAAGAATTTATAAATTTTAAAATTTGCATATATAATTATTATTTATTAGCCACATCCAGGATTTTGATAGAGGAACAACATGTGAAGCTTTTATGTTGTTTTCTTATTTCAACTGATAATCTTTCAATACCAAATTAACAAGGGATAAAAAGATTTACACTAAGAAGAAAATAAAAAGGCTGGTAAATACAGTAATAAGTGATATGAAGAACATTGAGGACCTTTTTAATCCAAGTCGAAATTATCTAATTAATTTGTCTTTTGCAAATCTCAATAATATACCTCATAAATTAAATTTTTAATTCACTCATTACTAATATAATCTATTTGAAGACAGGCTGAGATTCTAATATATTTTAACAACACATACTCTTTGGTATATTGAAGGATACAGATGGATATTATTATTAGTTCAAAATGTGCAAAGACTGGCTACACTGTCTTCTTTGGAATGAATGTTATATCCTTGTGCCTTTATAATAAATACAGTGGACTTTTGTTTCATTTTTTTTGTTGGTTTATTTGCTGTCACAGTTATTGTCGTTGTTTTGAGAAACTATATGGAAGAAACTAGAGTGGCAACAGTAAGCAAAATTAGAGAAAGGAGATTTATTTGAGAAATATTTCAGTGATGACTTGACAAAATCAAAGCTGCAGAGAGTATGTACATGTATGCCTAAACCTCAGAGCGGAAAGAAACCATTAAAGACACTTAGCTTATCTCTTAGGCTGGCGCTACAAAAAACCTAAAATACACAAATTTTTAAATCTGAGTTTTGAGGTTATTCAGCATTGCAAATTTAAAAACCAGCCTTAATAAATAAATGTAAAACTTCAGAAAAATTCTATTGTTGTAAATATAGTATATAATGTTATTATTTATTTATTATATTATAAAATCGTAGCCTTTTGAATTTGTGAAGAAATTTTGAGATTATATATTTTGAAACTTTCATCTTTGCTTTGAAGAATAAAGGTTTATTTTATGTTTATGTATTTTTTATATCTTAAGATAGTTTTCTATGATTGAAATTTTCTTTAAGAATTCAAGATGTCAGTTAACATGGTAAAACTTCAAATAACACTATGTTAAAATAATATAAAAGGTGAGATCTTAATATTTGGATTTTGCTGCTTATAGCTATATAGAGGTAATGTTTAGACTGGGTAAGATATTACAAGGATAAATTTTACATTGTCTTTGTATTTGAAGATAGCAAAAGATAGACAAGGAGATGGTATTTTAAAATTTTGATTTTTGTTGTATTCCATATTGTATTCAAATTGTGTTTGAATAAATGCATAAACCTCTTTGAAGTTATTCATTAACATGTCTTTCTCTCCAAACCTTATTCTTTTTGAAGCTTATTTGATGGATTCTATCCAGAGTGCCATTGTGACATTTTTAGGTGATTACATTAGGTATTTCCACTTTCATTTATTCCATAAGTATTATGTGCTTATTATATGCCAGTAGTATATTATTTGACTTCTTTTTATATCCAAAGTATCAGCTTGCTATACTCTATATTATGAATTTATTAAAACATTGCCAATTAATTAATAAAAGCACTGATTACCCCAATTATTATTATTGTGCATTTACAATTTGCTAGGCTCTCTATTGAGAAACTTTACATATATTTACATATATAATGCTAATAAGAAGTCCCTGAGACAGTATTTTTTACTTTAGCTTTGTGAGTAAAGAGATGAATTCTATGAGATTTCTAATAACTTGTTCAATGTCACACAGGTAACATTTAAACTTAGTTTCTGTTGGATGTCAAAAGCATGCTTCTACTGCTACTCCAATTTTCTTCAAAGCTAATTAAAGGTGAATATATAATAATTTCTAACTTTTCATATGAAAAATATCAGAAAACCATCTTTAAAAAATGCAAAGGATATATCATTTTTGTAAAACCACATTATCTAGAAGGTAAAGTCAAACGTGAGGGCTAGCTGAAATTGCCTGTCTGTTTATTAAATTGTTTTTCTGGTTTTTAAAAGTCTGTCGTAGATTTGTTGAGGGTGAAGAAAGACATAACTCAGCTTAAATAACAATAAGCATTATGTGCCACAAATTTCAGTAGATCAATAACATGAGTTTGAGCCAATGACCAATACATAATAATCATTAACTTGTAATAGTACGGGTAGTGTAAAAAATTGCAATGAATTTAATATGATAGTAATGAAAACAAAGCTTATAAATGCTTAATATATGTTATGTACAATTCTAAGAAATGTATAAATTTCAAATTATGTCGTCCTTACAACAGTCCTGTAAGACAGGTTGACTTATGAGTCTCCATATTTTAGATGAGGAAACTGAGCCACGTAGTGGTTTACTAACTTGCCTCAAGACCACCCGAAGTAAGCAGTGGTATTTTCACAAAATTCACAGACTCTGGAACCAGACAACCTTTGTTTTCAAATATTTAAAATATTTGAGTGATAAAAAAATGTTTAAAATATTTGAGTGATTAAAAAAATGTATTGCCCCACAGTTCTAATATCAGTGGGCTTTTTTTTTCTTTCTTAATTATTCAAAATAACACATCTTATTGTGATGAAATTAATGACATTTCAGATTTGACAAAATATGTTATACATAATGTGTATGATTATTCGATTAGTCCTCATATCTCTAGATTATAAACTCCATGACTCTGTTGTTTAACATTCTAGTCTAGAGTGTGTAACAATGCTCTTGACACATAAAATAAGTAAACTTCCTATCATGCAAAAACTCAAATAAAGGTGGATTTTAAGTGATTATGCCTTTCAGAGCCAGTTGGTATCCTAGGTTATTTACCAGACAGTCCCCTGACTTGGGCACAGTATGGGGCTCTTGCCCTTGATATCTGTGTTACTGGCATCAAAAGAGGTTGTCATAAGTTTAAAAAGCCAGTGTTCTTCAGCACACGTTCCTGGGCTTGCGTTGCATCATCAGCCAGTTCTTCCAATATTATTTACTCACACAATACTTCAGGTATTTCTAAATTTATATATTACTGGCATGACTGTTTGGTCGGGTTCTTCTGAAATTTTTGGTTTTCTTGAGATATTTAAAATGTTTTCCCACCTGCCTTTAGAGAATCTTTAATATCATTTCATTGGAATCCTTAAATCCCTTTGTAATTGTGTTAAATCTCTTTGATGTTTTTGACAGAATTCTGCACTTTATTTGTGTGTGTGTGTGTGTGTGTGTGTGTATGTCTGTGTATACATATGTGTGTGTATATACATACACATATATATATGTACATATATATATATACACACACACATATGTATTACTTTCCTAGATGTCAGAATCACTATTATATACATTAAATTATATCTTAATTTGATTCTGCATACTTTTTATGACATGGCTTTGTCTGGCTCTATAATTGCAACCTTAAAGTCATGCTAAGGATATGCTGTACAGCATAAACTTGTTAAGGTAAAGCCTTTTTTTTTTTTTATTGTACTGGGGTACATGTGCAGATCATGCAAGACTATTGTATAGGTACATTCATGGCAAGGTGGTTTTCTGCCTCCATCTCCCCATCACCTATATCTGACATTTATCCCCATGTTATCCCTTCCCACCATCCCTCCCACTATCCCTCTCCTAGCCCCCAACAACGGATCCCGGTGTGTGATGCTTCCCTCTCTGTGTCCACGTGTTGTGACTATAACATACAAAAAAATCAGTTAACTTTCAAGTATTACAGAATAGGTATATACAAACAAACCAGCAGTATTATACCAAATCTACTTTTAATTAGTTTTCTTCAGTTTCACTAGCCTAGGAGTAGATAAAGAATTACACTGGCTGGCTGGGGCAGGCGTATCACGACCTCAAGAGATCAAGATCACCCTGGTCAACATGGTGAAAACCCATCTCTACTAAAAACACAAAAATGAGCTGGGCATGGTGGCAAGCCTGTAGTCCCAGCTACTTGGGAGGCTGAAGCAAGAGAATCCCTTGAACCTGGAGGCAGAGATTGCAGTGAGCCAAGATCACGCCACTGCACTCTAGCCT
>NW_016107713.1:1051867-1054638 GCF_001604975.1 Cebus imitator
AAAAAAAAAAAAAAAAAAAAAAAAAAAAAAAAAAAAAAAAAAAAAAAAAAAAAAAAAAAAAAAAAAAAATTACACTGGCAGCTTACCCCTAGAGCAGATGGGAAAACGTCAGCACTCCACAAAGTCCCCTGCCTGGTATTTCAGAGAGTGTCTCACATTTTCTTGCAAACAAGCCTGCTCCCTTCGACAGCCACCACCACTGCTGCTGTCTCCCTCTGGGCATTGGCACGACTCTACTCCTTCTTACCCTCTCCATTTGGGCCTCTATGAATGTATTACTGCTTTACTGGGTACCTGCTCCTGGATACTTGGTACTCCTACCATTAGTTAGTCACTCTGCCAAGTGCCTCTGTTTGTGTGGGAGTCTTAGGCCAAATGAACAAGGCAGTTTGGAGGGAAATGGGAGAGAACACTGTGCTATCCTCTGAGTTACACCATGTCAGAGCAAAGAGGAAGCCAGGCAATGAAAATTGCAGTGAAATTGCTTTTGAATTTAAATTATTATTCATAACTTCATGGCACTCATAGGCACTGGGATGGAGGGCACATCAGAGTGGCTAATATTCTAGAATCACCGGCTCTTTAATGAGAAAACTGTTCGTATGGAAGTGCGTTTAGCTCCTGTGGCTGGCACTTTGTAGTTGTTATTGTTGTTTTGCTTAGAGTGGGGTGCTCCTGAAAGTTCTTCAGCCACTTGTCTTAGGCCTGCCCAAGTCATTACTAGAATACCTTTACTACTTAGTCTCAAGCTGGAACTCTTGCTCATAATTTATAACATTAAAAATGCATAATGCTGGTTTACTTGTCGATGTGAAAAATATATTTATCTCTTTTTTGTGGTTTAAATTTGAACTGGACAAAATTCTCTTAACAGCAATTCTAAAACAATTTTAAAATGTTAACTTTGCATATCATTTATGTCTTTCTTTTTAACTAGAAAATGTGGTTTTCCTTTGACTCAGATGCTGGTAGTAGCCTATAAATTTTTTAGTTAAAAGGTCTGTTTGTAGTTAGTAGTGTCACTCCACAGCGATAAAGGCTGACAAGGGTTCCTGTTTTGAGCAAGGCTTGTTGGCAGGTGCTCGTGTGTTCTAATGACAGTTCTGGTGCAGAATCTAAATGTGGCCTTAGACCATTCAGTTTTCCTCTTTGTGCTAGACTTTACCTATAAAACTGGGCTGAAACATCTAAAAGGAGATTCTAAGGGTTAATTACTTCCTATACAGGTTTAGCTGCAGTACAGAAGAACAAACATGATCAGTGATACCATTTTTGTCTGTGAAATAGTAGTTTTCTGGAGTTAAGCAAGACCAAGCTCGGCCAGAAGAAACTTCCCTTACCTATTTTGGCTATAATACTAATGGTGTTTCTGTGCAATGCAAGTGTAGCTAGGCACACTCAGACAGCAACAGCCAGAGGGGAAATGATTTCTGCCTTCTGTATGGAAGAGATTCTTTGTCATCTTTCTCAGATAGAGAATTCTTATTAAGTGAGCAATTTGTCTCCTTAGAACAGTATATTATTACTTTTCCTGTTATTTGACATGAAAGAATATGAAAGCTGATACTTATTTATCCTCTGAGAAATAGTACCAGATGAGGTTGTATAACTGTTGACAATGAACTCTATCTATGTGCCTGTAAGCAATTCTCAAATAGCCTTTTGATCCATTAAAGACATTTAATCAAAAATTTCCAGATTTTTAAAATAGATTTCCAAAAGTTCTCAAATTGCATATAACAATATATCATGGTTATTTAAAAGTAATTTATAGTCACTTAGGAAAAAGAAGACATATGCAACACAAGTAGAAAATAAGATATGGTTATACGTGTGTGTGTGTGCGTGTGTGTGTGTGTATATATATATATATATATATATATATACACATGTATATACACATACACATATACACAAACACGAAGTATTATGGGAGCTACAAGCAATATAATACTTCTGCCAGAGGTTTCAGGTAAGAGGGTTTTACAGAAGGTGAGTTGTTTTTAAATGATTTTAAAAGTCTGAAATGACTGATAAGATTTTAATAGTCAAATATTGAAAATTGTTTTTCAAAGTGCGGCAGTGGGGCAAAGGGCAAATCTGAAGAAGAGATGAAGGAAAAAAAATCATTGAAGTGGAGGGCCTCCTGGAGAGGCCCAGTTGTCTATAAAGATTCCAAAAGGGCTACTTTCCTGGGCAAAGTTACTTGTGTTCCTGATATGGATCTCAGTATTGCATAACCAGATATTGTGATGTATGTGAGAATCGAAACATCTTTCAGAATAGATTCACATGATTCAATTCCAGGAACTGATAAAAAACAAAATGACAACTTATTAATGAAAAATATAAATGAGGAATACAAAAATCACATAACATATACTTATATTAAAATACCAGAACATTCTGTACTTAGTAGCAAATCTATGTCATAAGCCAAATTAAGGTCAAAATGTTGCTTAATTAACATGGAGTCATTCAGTTTGGTGGCACTTTCTTAATTTAATGTCATTAGTAGCAATGCAAGGGAGTAATATTTTTACCAGTGAGACTGTAATATTGAAGTTCTTGGAGAAGACTTTGAGTCCCTTAGACAATGGGTGACAGTGTCATCTTATGAAATTTGCTTTGTTGATTATTTTTCTGAAAGGCATTTTTTTTCTTTAGCTATATTAATTATTTTTGTATATATATAGAGTTAATATAGGCCTTAGACTTTCCTACTCTATTTTTCTTTTCTTTCTTTTTTTTTTTTTTTTTTTTTTTTTTTT
>NW_016107713.1:1054673-1072693 GCF_001604975.1 Cebus imitator
TTTTTGTGTGGAGATGGAGTCCTGCTCTGTTGCCCAGGCTGGAGTGTTGTGGTGTGATCTTAGCTCACTGCAACCCCCACATCCCAGGTTAAAGTGATTCTCCTGCCTCACCCTCTTGAGTAGCTGGGACTACAGGTGAGCGCCAGGATGCCTGAGGAATTTTTTGTAATTTTAGTACAGATGGGGTTTCACCGTGTTAGTCAAGATGGTCTCGATCTCCTGACCTCGTGATCCGCCCACCTCCGCCTCCCAAGTGAGCCACTTCCCCTGTACTTCTACTCCTTTTTTATGCTGCTTTTATACTTCTGTCATTCGGGATAAAATTATTTTCTTTTTCCCTGCTTCACATTCCTCAGTTGTCAGAATACTTTTTACATTAAGGGTTCAACACATGTCTTTTGAGTAAAGGTGAGCTTACTAATGTTTCATTTTACAGGTACTAGAACACTTTCAATCAATTCAACTTAATATTTTTTATTTCGCCATTACTTCCTAACAAATAGCTGCTGAGATTCTGTGTTCTAAGTAATTTCTAAACACTTAAAAATGTGACAGAAAGATAATTACAAAAGTAAAGATACAATGTTTATTTAAACCTGTATAAAGCATTAATTCTGCTGCATTTTCAACATGTTATAGATCCAAGATTTTCAGGGGAGGCTGGCTTCAGAGTGACAGAAGCTGATTTAAGGGAGACATGATGGGCTTCATCCTAAAAACCTCAAGGAAGCTGGACATTTATGCTCCTTTCATTTGGTAAGATAGTAAAATGATTCACTTTTGTATCTGGGCTTTAATTGTTTCCTCTTTAATGGTCTATTTCTTCCTCCTGGCATGTTCCTATATGGGCAGGGCTCTCAACTGCTTTCCTACCATGGGTTATCCAAAAACATGACATAAGTTCCTCTCCGTCTGAGTCAAAAGATGGCCATCCACTGGCTGGATGGTAGCCACAGTCCAGTGGATCCCACCTGCTTGTTATTTCTCAGAGTTGCCAGTTATCCATGACATATTGTCAGCAGGCTCCTCTCTAAGTCTTGAGCTCCCTACAGGTTTATTGATCCCTTCTGGTAGGCTAGCCACTGGTTCATGGAACCTACTGGTCCCTAAGCATCCTGGCCAGGCCTAATGTTGCATGTGCCCTTTCTATTTGATAATTGAACTTAGTTGAACATGTTCAATTTTATTGATGGAGTTGTGAGCACCCAAGAGAGAATGGGCAATGCATGTTGCAGTGTCACATGTGGCACTCCAGCTGTAAAGTCTCAGTCTCCACTACTTCTCAAATGCACTCAAGGAGTTGCCATTCAAATGAGTTGTGTCTGATTTATACTTAGGCAACTTCTGAGTTCAAAATTCAAGATATTGGTTATTCCTACTGACAGTTTTCTGTTGCCACAAATTTCAGTTAGCCTGTGTGAAGGTTGCAGACACCTATAATTTCATCAGACCAACTGGCACAAAAGGTTTTAAAGGTAGTATCATAGCCATGGTTTACCAAATGTCTTTCCAACATGCTGTTGCAAAGGGCCCCACCAAAAGTTGGTGGCTTTGTTGGTCACCTGGGCTAAGGGGGCCTAAAGAACACATCTGTAATTTAAACACTGTATCTAGTATCCAAAGAGGCATACAGCCTGTTGGGTCTCCTTCTTCTTAGTGGATATCACCAGGGACAATAATTTTTGCTTGACGGTATCTGGAATACTTCTCTGGCTTCCTGCCCCAGAAGACTAGCATTCAGTCCATTGTTTGTCTCCATGCACTGAAGGTCCTTTTGACTAGCCAAACTGCCTGGTACATTGTAACAAGGTTAATTGTAACCTTTTCATGTGTACCAAGTCCTGAATTAACAAATTAGAGTCCATTTCTCTACTCAGCATACAGTACTACTATGTTGAATAATCTGTTAGGACTTGGATAGCTAAGGTTGCAGGTAGGAGGGGATACATCCCTTTATTATGGGGGGAATCCTCAGCTGTCAGGGGCATGCCCCTTCAGGCAGTAATGATATTCTGTATCACAAGCAGCCAAAATGTCAATGTCTATAATGCAATCAGAAAAGTCTGAATTTCCCTCTTTCTCCTTTCTATCTTGACCAGAATTTAGGACCACTGGCCTCCAGTGGGCATCCAGAGACCTTATCTTCACCCTTAACTGCTCCATTCACCATTTCAACTTGCAATATCCCTTGATCAAGAAAACACATCAACCACGCTGTATAGGGCTTCTCTGGTCTTCCTTCATTTCTTTTAATAGTGAGCCTCCCATTCTAAGAAGTCCTGCCTTACTTGTGTTGGCTTCTTCTCAAGCACCTCAGGGTCCATCTGAGCACCCACATACCGAGGTCTGTGGTCCTAGGAATGAGCAACCACATAAGTGCTCAATATCAGGGACTCATGTGCCTCTGTGCATTGTCAGGCTGACATCTTCTCCCTGGACTAGGTATACTAGGGGGTATGGCCCTTCCTGCTTTACTAGTAGAGGTCATGGTCTGTCAGAAGGTACCCTGCTTTCAGTGCAATTTTGTTCACTGTGTATTGGCTATCCACATGACAGTCCAGTGAGATAGAACACCCACACACAAGTTACAGGAAGTGGATTTGTAATGACAGACAAGCAGCAAGGAACCAGAAGCATAGGATTCATTACAAACCAGTCCTCCAAGGCTCAGATACACTGCCTGGGGTGGTTGGAGTATTGTCTATATTTGCCCCATTTGCACCACAGATGAGGGATCACAGAAAGCAGCCTTCTCCGGATTTTGTATCACGGGACAACAGGAAACACTGGCTTAAGCCGTTGAAAGACATCTTATTCTAGAAGAGACTGGAACAGAGCCTGGGCTGTTCTGGTCAACCACTCCCTGTCTCAGGAGGGTTGGCATTCCTCGCACATTCTGCAATTGTTCTTAAGAACTACAAGCAAGAAAGTGGTGAGAAACGGGCCTGTCCAAGGGCACTTGGAGAACTGTCCTGCACAGAATGGTGGGTAGAGGATTAAAAGAAGACAAACACCCCCAAGAGTCTGAGCTATGATATTATGGGCATTTATTTATTTATTATTCTATTAAGTAGTTCCAGGTCTTATGCAGACATATTCTGTTTATCACTTGGAGGAACTCTTTAATTTTCTAGTTATATAAAGAAACGAGAGAAAGGCAGAAAGGTAGGGAAGGAAGATGATAGAGAGAGAATGTATTCGAGAGATTTGCACTCCAAATTAAATACCCTACTAATCATAGTCCAAAGAATACAATGTTTAATTATTTTTTTAAAGAATGCAAGTTAGTGTCTCAGATTAAATTGTCTATGGAACCCAAGTTACAGACACCCTATTGTGAGTCAAATCTAGTAACTCTGTAACTAAACTTTCTTGGACTGGATTCGGGATAGATCCAGCTTATTTCAAAAATTTCATATTGCCAATATAATATGACTTTATTGTCCAATCGCTCCAAAATTATTCTGATAGAAATAAATGACTATTATTTTAACTTTTTATATTTATGGATTTTCTTTAAAGAATTTCCACAAAGATCTTATTACATGGTTGAAAATCTGCTTATGCATGTATACTTTTTCTATAGGCAATCATAAAATATTTTAAGGATATATCTGTGTTCTTTATTTTATGGCAGGTGTTCCTTGGTAATAGAAACTATAGAAATGTGATCTTTTATTCAGGGCCTGATTATCAACAGCTTGATTTTCTCCTAGCATTTTGTATTATTTCACTGGAGGGCAAATGTAACAGGAGGTTCATTTTTGGATATTGTTTTGTACATAGATTAACATTTAAAGCTGTTTTCATTATTAATGTACATAGAATGCACTTTCTCCTTTAGGAATTTTATTTTTTCCTCAATATAAGCTTTTCATTTTGTTATTAGAGAGAAGTAGTATGCTATAATGGCTTTCTTGGTAAACAAATATTTGCATCAGGGCTTGAGAGAACAAAATCATTATACCTGACAAATAGCTTAACTTTGAGGCTTTTATGCAAGCATATTTCATATTATTTTCTCTACTTGTGTAAAAGAAAACAAAACAGATTAAAAATATTGAAGAAAGAAGAAATTGGACTTCTCTTTTAAATTTATTTGAGTATTATTTAGTCGATAAGATTTACAACATGAACTGTGGGTTCCTATAACTTCTTTAGTTTTATAATACTACTTTTTTGTACATGTGTTGGATGTTTAGTTGCTAAGTAATCAATATGGTTGAAAATTACACATTTAGTACCTATGATGTGTAAGGCACAGATAGAAAAATAAAATTGAAAGATAATTCATTGTATAACTAAGGATCATGGTACAATGAAGGAAATAAATACAGAGGTAGACCTCAATTAATATTGTAAACAAAGCTGAAGTAGTTTTACCTATAAGGAAAAAGAAACTTAAACCTCTGTTGAGTATGGATGCTTTTCTAAAGCTTGATTCTACTACAGCAGAATCAAATATAAAACACTCTCTCAAAGGCCTATAGAACCCAGGGTCTGTGGTATTCTTATGAAATAAATAACTGTTAAGGATAAACTCATGATTAAAAATTATTATTATTTATTTATTTTCTTCTTTTTTTTTTTACTTCTTTTTTCTGTGCCTCCCTCAAAATTGGATGTCATATTTATTTATTTTTAATTATTTTAAGTTCTGGGGTACATGTGCAGATTTTGCGGGATTGTTACATAGGTATACACATGCCATTGTGGTTTGCTACATCCATCCCCCATCATTTACATTAGGTGTTTCTCCTAATGTTTTCCCTCCCCAATCCCCCACGCCCTGCTATCCCTCCCTAACCACCTCAACAGGCCCCGGTATGTGATCTTCTCCTCCCTGTGTCAATGTGTTCTCATTTTGTAACACCCGCTTGTGAGTGAGAATATGTGGTGTTTGGTTTTCTGTTCTTTTGTCAGTTTGCTGAGAATGATGATTTTCAGCTTCATCCATGTCCCTGCAAAGGACATGAACTCATCCTTTTATATGGCTGCATAGTATTCCATGGTGTATATGTGCCATATTTTCTTTATCCAGTCTATCATTGATGGGCATTTGGATTGGTTCCAAGTCTTTGCTATTGTAAATAGTGCCACAATGAACATACTTGTGTATGTGTCTTTACAGCAGAACGAATTATAATCCTTTGAGTGTATACCCAGTAGTGGGATTGCTGGGTCAATTGGTATTTCTAGTGCTAGATCCTTGAGGAACCACCACACTGTCTTCCACAATGGTCAAACAAATTTACACACCCACCAACAGTGTAAAAGCATTCTTGTTTCTGCACATCTTTAAAATTGCTTTAGAGGACTTGTAACTTGACAGTCTGGTTCACTTAGAACTGGCATAAAGAAAAGCATATTATATAGCAGTGGTATACTGGACAGGTGCATCAGAATGTTCCTCCTCCTTACAAATGGAAGAGAAAGCTTTTTATTATTTTATTATTTTTATTTATTTATTTGAGACAGTCTTACTCTATCATGAGGCTGAAATTTAGTGGTGACATTATAGCTTGCCACAGCCTCAACCTCCCATGCTCATGTGATCCTGCATCTCAGCCTCCAGAATAGTTAAGATTATGTTCAGGTGGTCCTTCCAACTCAGCCTCCAAACCAGCTGGGACTACAGGCATATACCACCATGCCTGGCTAATTTTTATATTTTTTATGGAGATGGGGTTTTGTTGTATTCCAAGGCTGGCCTCCAACTCCTGAGCTCAAGCAATCCTACCACTTCAGCCTCCCAAAGTGCTGAGATTACAAGTGCGAGCCATGGAAGCTAGTCTTTTGCCTTGTTTAGAAGTTAAAGGATTATTATAAACCAGATAAGATAAAGCTTAAAGTTTTAGCAAGTTGTGAAAGCTTAATCTTGTGAAAGAATTCTGTGTTTGCACATACTGAATAAAGTTAAAGGGCTGTTAATCAGTTTTTTCATAGGTTGAACATTGGAATAAAAGCACAACAGGGTTTTCTTAGAGCATTGATCAATTCTTTAACCAAAAATTGGAAATAATTATAAAGGGTTTATGAGGATCTTACCTTATGGCCAAGCTGATAAAGATTAAATAAATTTGTCTACAAGATTTGATTAAGAATTGGATTTGACCATAAAAACCCCAGAAGAAAACCAAGGCAATACTATTCAGGGCATAGGCATGGGCAAAGACTTCATGATTAAAACACCAAAAGCAATGGCAACAAAAGTCAAAATAGACAAATGGGATCTAATGAAACTAAAGAGCTTCTGCACAGCCAAGGAAAGTATCATCAGAGTGAATGGGCAACCTACAGAATGGGGGAAAATATTTGTAATCTATCCAAGCAACAAGGACTAATACCGAGAACCTACAAATCTTAAACAAATTTATATGAAAAAAACAAATAACCCCATCAAAAAGTGGGTGAAGGATATAAACAGACACTTCTCAAAAGGAGACATTTATGCAGCCAACAAACATATGAAAAAAGCTCATCAGCACTGGTCATTACAGAAATGCAAATCAAAACCACAATGAGATACCATCTCACACCAGTTACAATGCTGATCATTAAAAAATGTGGAGACAACAGATGCTGGAGAGGATGTGTAGAAATAGGAATGCTTTTACACAGTTGGTGGGAGTGTAAATTAGTTCAACCATTATGGAAGACAGTGTGGTGGTTCCTCAAGGAACTAGCACTAGAAATACCAATTGACCCAGCCATCCCATTACTGGGTATATACCCAAAAGAGTATAAATTATTCTACTATAAAGACACATGCTTTATAATAGCATGTTTATTGTGGCACTGTTCACAATAGCAAAGACTTGGAACAAACACAAATGCCCATCAATGTTAGAATGGAAAAAGATAACATGACACATACATACCATGAAATACTATGCAGCCATGAAAAAGGATGAGTTCATGTCCCTTGCATGGACATGGATGAAGCTGGAAGTCATCATTCTTAGCAAACTGACACAAGAACAGAAAACCAGACTGCATGTTCTCACCCATAAGTGGGTGTTGAACAATGAGAACACATGGACACAGGGAGGCAAATGTCACACATTGGCACTTGTTGGGAGGTGGGAGGCTAGGGGAGTGATGGCATTAGGAGAAATACCTAATGTATATGACAGGTTGATGGATGCAGCAAATCATCATGGCATGTGTATACCTATGTAATAAACCTGCATGTTCTGTACATATACCCCAGAACTTAAAGTATAATAAAAGAAAAAAATGCAATTGAGAATAAAATAAATATCTACTTCTAAATTCTACCAATCAGAAATAACTATCTTTGTATCTCAGTAAATATAATTACATACACATATATGTTTACAAAATAAAACAATTTCATATACTGTTTTATAACCTTTTTTTCCTAATATATCATGAACATTCTCAAGAGTCTTCATATATTATTTTGTAATATTATATTTGCAATGACAGACAATTTCACCTGATCTACACACAGAATTATAGTCAGTATTATAGGCCCTCTTTTTGTTTTATGCTAACATTAAGATCCTGAAACTTATAAAATGTTCTTATGTATTTTCCCAAAAGCAGTAAATAAAAGTTCCAACAGCTTCACTGCAACCAGCATTATATCTTAATGAATCTGTTAATTTGCTATTAAAAAAAAAAGAAGAAGAATTGGGTTGCCATTAACAGTACACTCATGCGAAGTTAAAATTTGGCTGTCTGTCCTGAACAAGATTTTCTGGAAATATTAAAAGAAATGAAATATTTTTATTTACCTTTTGTATAAACAACAGGAAAAAGAAGTAGGGGAAAAAGAGACAAATTGTTTGGAAAGCTAATTCCTCCTGTATCAATGAGTAAATGTTTTTGCCTTTTTAAAATTTTTTGAGTTATAATTTTGACTAAATAAATGACTTGTAGTGTCCTAAGATTCTATTTTATAACATCAAGTGTTTAAACCTTTTATATTTGACAAACTTTCCAAAGTCCAATTCAAAATTAAGTCTTTTACTGACTTGATAAATTCTTATAGATATATTTCCCAAAGTATCAAAAAAAGGACATACATTTGGTTTATTTTGTATAATAAAATCTTACAGGAAGGATTGTCAAGTATCAAATGGTATTTGGCTTTCTTTGGGTTGTATTTGTATAAATGTGTTGTTAGTTTATGTTCCAGTATTATAAGAAACACCTATAAGTCTGATATGACTTAGGATATATTATCAGCAACAATTATAATTATTATGCTAAAGTATTGTGTGCCACGGAGGTAACCAAATTTTCTTGTCAATTGTGTCTTTGACTGTGGCTATCCTAAGACTTTTTGTCATCCACAAACAATTGTCTTGTTTTGATTTCTTCAAAAGAAAGTTTATAATCAGCTAAAGAACTCTGATGAATATATTTAAATTAAGTAAATTTGGAAAGTGTGACATTAAAATAGAGGATAAAAACGTTAAAGAATAACTAATGTGTTCACAAATACCAAGCAAAACAGGAAGCAGTTTTATAGACTGAACTAATTAAAGACCAAAATGATATTTTTATTACCTTTGCTAGAAACGTTTGTAGACACAGGGTTTTGCTGTGTTCCCCAGGCTGTTCTGCAACTCCTGAACTCAAGCAATCCTGCTGCCTCAGCTTCTCAAAGTGCTGGGATTACAGGTGTGATCCTGTAGACAAAACAGCAGCTGGCCTGTTTTGTTTTTCAGAAAACTCTTATTTTGAGGTATTTACAGCTTTTAGCAATTGGATAAAGTATACTCCTGTAAACAAAATTTGGATATGTTTCTTTCTAACTAATTTCTCCAAAAACTGGCAACTATTTGTGAGTATTTTTAACCTATAACAATGTAGTTATTTGCATAAGTCCAATAAGAATCTGTTTTCTTTTGCCTGAAGACACAACTGGTAAAACTGGTAATTTTACCAAAGCCTTGATTGGAATGGCAAGCTTTCAAATATAAACAAATGGCTTTAAGGAAACAAACTTAACTAAGAACCAATAAAAGCCCCTTGGGAAAACTGGTCTCATGCCTTGTCTACACAGTCCCTGTACATAATTCCTGACCTGTCGTAAGTAAAGAATGTCATTTCCTGACAGACAGGGGAGGCCAAAGTTATCTTGTGCCAGAGGAGGAGAGAAATTCACCCAGTTTATACTGGTATTTATAGGTGCAAAACTATGGTGGGCTTATGGCTTTAATATGTCTAATATAAGAATCCATATGGTAAAAAAGTTCCAATAAAGCCATTTTTTTAAAAAGCCTATATGGAAAGTAATTATCCTTGCTGCATTTTATACAAATAATAAGGCCAATTATAATAAGACTAAAACTTGCTTTGCAAAAAAGTCAGTCCTACTATCATTTGTTTTGAATAAAAATGGGGACTAGTAACAGAAAAATTATTTCAAAAACTATGGTACACCTGTTAGTGATCCCATATCAGCTTGGTTCTGACAACTATCTACATTATGGAAAACCTTATTGAGTTTAGTTTGGACAATTTTATTTATATTACATTACTGGCGTGGAATACATTGCTGTTGTATTCTATGTCAAAATGCAAGATAAACTTAATGCTTTGTAAAATTACTTATTTATCTTCTAGATGTCACCTTTTGTCAGGACTCAGAGTTATGAATGAACCCCACTATACTGAGGCTTTTTGACTAAACTCCTCTCTACCCCAAATACAAGAGACCTTACAAGCTATGCAGGAACACATTACCCCAATTCAGTCTGATTAAGTTACAGAAGATGGATCTTCATCCCTTATAACCCTTACAATTAAAGATCCCCTTGTGAAAAGGATGGGTGATATATGTCAGAGGCATTTGAACCACAGTGACTCCATTTTGAACAGAGGCTGTGTAAAATGAGGCTGAGACCTGCTGGGCAGCGTTCCCAGAAAGTTAAGCATTCTTAGGCACAGGATGAAATAGAAGATCAGCACAAGATACAGGTCACAAAGACTCTGCTGATAAAACAGGAGTGGTAAAGAAGCCAGCCAAAACCTACCAAAACCAAGATGGTGATGAAAGTGACCTCTGGTCATCCTCACTGCTCATTATATGTTATAATGCATTACCATGCTAAAAGACACTCTCACCAGTGCCATGACAGTTTATAAATGCCATGAAAATATCTGGAAGTTACACCATATGATCTGAAAGCAGGAAGAACGAAGTTCCGGGAATTCTCTACCTCTTTCCTGAAAAACTCAGGAATCCACTCCTTGTTTAGCATATAAATCAAGAAATAACTATGTTATTTAGAACAGTCATTCTTTTATTCCTTTACTTTCTTAATAAATTTGCTTTTACTTAAAAAAAGAGATAATCATGCATTTGTATGTTTGTTGTATTTTTATTTTGTTTTGTTTTTGTTGTTTCTTTATTCACACATTTTCTGATTTGTTCCTTTGTAGGGAAGGGGAACAAACGATCATTTTCTTTTTTTTCTGTGCTGCTTCTGTGATTTTTCTCCTTATCCTTTAAGGTGATTGTAACTACTAGTTTGTTACAGAAAGATAAAGATACTACTTTGTTTAAACTATGTTGTTGGCTTTTGGATATCTCACAAATACTCTATTTCTATTTCAAAATGAAAGAAAACTCAAAATGAATATTAATATCTAGTTTATTTTAACTTAAATAAACATTTTCCATGAAGTTTTTTTAAAAAATAATTTATTTATTTTACTTTAGGTGAATATTATATCTGGCATTTCTCCCCATGTTATCCCTCCCTCTCCTCTCCTCCCTCCCCACCTACTATTATCTCTCCCCTACCCCCCCCCAATTGTCCCCTGTGTGTGATGCTCCTCTCCCTGAGTCCACGTTTTCTCATTGTTCAACACCAACCTATGAGTGAGAACATACAGTGTTTGGCTTTCTGTTCTTGGGTCAGTTTGCTGAGAATGATGGTTTCCAGATTCATCCGAGTCCCTACAAAGGAAACGAACTCATTGTTTTTTATGGCTGCTTAGTATTCCATGGTGTATATGTACCATATTTTCTTTGTCCAGTCTATAATTGATGGGCATTTGGGTTGGTTCCAGGTCTTTGCTATTGTACACAGGGCTGCAATGAACATACGTGTGCATGTGTCTTTATAGTAGAACAATTTGTAGTTCTTTGGGTATATACCCAATAGTGGGATTGCTGGGTCAAATGGAATTTTTATTTCTAGATTCTTGAGAAATCTCCACACTGTCTTCATTTTCCATGAAGTTATATTGTCAGTGGCAGTTTTTCCCAATCTTTCCCCACCAAAGGTTGATCTGCGAAGCAATTGTACCAGAATAACTTGAGTTTCTGGTTGCTTAGCTGTGTTACAGATTTTGTGAGCCACTAACTCTAGATATTAGAACTACAAATTTAGCAATATTTCTAAGTTTTTCTTTATCATGCTAAACTTTGGAATTATTGATCCATGGGCGACTTTCTATGACAACATATTAAACATATTGTTTTTTTGGCACCTTACACATTTGCATCGTGGTTTACAAACATTTCATTGCTTTTGCTTTAAAGTATTTAAAAATGTATTTAGTTGATAAATATACATTGTTGATGAAGGAACCTACATACTAAAATATGTTTTCTTTTTCTTTTAACATTTGTACTTCCTAAGTTTTGAACACAAAATGTACCGTTCTCTAGTTTATATATTGGATGTAAGCTGTATAGATTTCATGATATCTATGTACTTCAGCAATATGAAAGTAGTCATATTTTGTGAAATAACATTTCTCATCAAAATGTTGCTAGTTTGATTTTTTAATCAAAGAAATATAGAATATATAAATACATACAAGGATATCCATGATATATATATTTGTATGTGTGTATATATCTATCTTACCTAAAACAAGGAATCTATTATCTTTTCCTAACAGCTAATAAAATTGAGAACAAGCTGCCCCAAACTTTTCGTGTGTGTGTGTGTGAGTGTGTGTGTGTGTGTGTGTGTGTGATACTGTGTTGTATTGTTTTAGGCTACCAACCATATTTCCTGTGGTATAACACATTGGTAGGCATTAATCATTATTCATTGTAGAATATTCAATATATCAATCAACAATGTGATGTTTTTACTTGGATGGCATAGACAGATTCCAAGAATAATATCCTCTATTTATCTTCATCTTGAGAAAATATTGCAAACCCGTATTCCTTATCCCATCTATACTATGTAGCAGCATGTAAAATATATCTTCAATTTATTTGGATGTCTATATATGTCACATATTTTGATATATTGATCTAATATCTCCTTCTTTGTTCATATACATATGGTTTGGAAGATTTTTGTAAATGCATTTGATTTTTCTGTTGAATAAATTTCACTCAGCCCCTTTCAATATAAGGTAAGCATTCACTGGAATTTTCCGTCTTCTTAGCCAGTCACTGATATTAATATTAAAATTAGAAAATGATGGACATAGAATTATAATAACAAACGCCACTTTGTGAGATTGTATTGTGGGAGCAAAAATATTTAGCATTCTTGATAAAATTAGTGGACAATGGGTATATTCCATATAGTAGACATATTAGTAATATGCACATTGATATGCCTTCACAAAACATGTGACTTACCAATCCAATTCACATAGTAGAATTTATGTTGTGCTATTTGGGTTCACTTACTTGTGAGAGCATTGGATATACCAAGTCCTGGGAATGCCAGATAGATGAAAATGGCTTTAATATTTTTAGCTACCTGAGAACTATATTAGAAACTAGCTTTTCTACCTGAAAAGCAAGCAGTCTTTTCTCCTAAGTAGTAAAAATTGAGCACAAACTGCCCCAAACTATCCAGCTGTTATTTCCCCCTCCTTTTTTTTTCACAGGGGCAGAAAGTTTCATCAGCTCCCGTGACTTGCAGTTAGAGATGATAAGTTTCATAGGGGTCTCTGCCACATCATCTTCATTTCTGAGTGGTAGAAAGTTTTTCTTTCCCAGCTACAAGAATAGTAACCTTCAAATAGTTTGTATTATTATGTACTATAATTAATTGTATTATATTTTATTATAATATATTTGTTATATAATATTATATTATTTATAAATTAACATTGTATCATATCAAATTTTAGTAGAGGTTTGATATATTAAAGAGAGTTCTATATTAAGAGTCATCAGGTTTTAATGCTAATTCCATTTTGGAGGGAAAATATTTCGACATCTCTGAAACACCTACCCTGTCTAAATTCCAGGATTTTTGTGAAAATTAAAATAGAATATATGTTCTATAGAACCATAGAAAATAAATTTTAGATCATTTATGATAATATTGTGCTGTATTTTACTAATTAAACACTTGTATATTTTGAGTTATTCCTTTTATAGTGCAGAAGCATCCTCAGTTCCCCTGAAAATCAGTTAAAATTACATTTCCTTGTTATGGACAAACTTAGTGGTACAAATACAGTTAGAGTTTGCATCCATATAGATTCAACTTAACAGTCCAGTGATGTTTTATGAACTGAACTTCCTTGTATATTTACGATTCAATCAATCTCAAGGATTCTAAAAGTGCTTTTGTAATTTTACATGAAGCATTTTATAGTGACCCTTGAGTAAGACACATAATTTAAGAGTATTAGCCCACATGAATAAAATGTAGTCCATAAAAAACCATCTCTGAGATAAATGTCCTGTCTTCTTCATGCTAATCAGCCCACATAGGAAAAAATAAAAAGATGCTCCCACATCCTAGTAAAATCAGCCATATTGAAGTGGTCATTGGAAAATATTTAAAAATGAATCTTCAGGCTACAATGACATAAAAAACATTCACTATGTTAGTTATACCCATGCTTGAAATTGGGCAAAAAAATAGAATTTTTCCATGGCTTATTATTTATTATAGCAGATGAAATAATATTTGTTTTCATAAATGTAGTCTGGAAATTCAAAAAAAGAAACAGAAGTTTTACTATGTAGGCCATTAAAGTTAGATAATTTAGTGTGAACAGAAGCAGAAGCAAACATAAAAAGCCTTGGACAATCCACTGCAAATAATCTAATTAGAGAGGAATCTGTATCTTTGCCATTAATTTATAGAAGGAGAAATGTAAAAAGCCAAATAAGGTGAAACATAACTCCAGACAAAGCAGATGCTCAGTTGCTCTCATACATTGTCTTGGACACTTTTAACTCTTGTTGTCTCAAAAAAAAAGTCATTGTGGCAGGCTGGGATGAAACAGGCCACTCTAGAGAAAAATGAAGAAAGAATTTCCAAAACATGCGCCAGGAAAATGAAATCCTTGACATTATTATTTAGTCAGGGTACCTGCAGGCATTTACAAATATGTCTCAAGAATTTTCCCTTATGCATAAAATCTTAGTATATCAAAATAAAGATAAATTTTAAATGTTGTAATAAAACTAGGAGATATATCTAAATGAAAAGTTGGATTAAGAGGTATAATTATGTTTATCAAAGTATCTCCTTTTTTGCCTCTGATTTTGCATTGTACACCTTGTATCCACAATGCGTAAAATAGCACGTCTCCTTACTAAGTAATCAATAAATGCTTGCTAAATGGGTGAATTCATGCATTTAAGAGGGAAAGAAATGGAGCACTGGGAGCAAAACAGTATTTTCAGTGTGTAGTTGTGAAGAGTTGTTGCTCTGAACACAAACTCAACACTTCCCAACTGCCTGTCCATGTTAATTTCCCAGCAAGCATTCTCTACCTCACTGGGGGAGCACTACCCTGCTATATCACTGATGACAGAGGGTTATTTAGAGTTATTTATTTTATTATTCATTATAGAATGAACCACTATGATCCTTTTTAGCTCCTCAGAGGTGATATTAGTGAATGGCATTCTCAAATTTCTTTTTTTTCCCATCTGGCTTAAAAAAGTACTTAATTATAGAAAATTCATTTTAATAAAATGCATACATATGAAGGAATTGTGGTGTCTTAAGCATCATCATCTGGTTGAAAAAGGATAATTCAGAGAAATAGTAATTATTATCTATTGATTTTGCTTTTAATTTTTCTACCTAACTGAGATATTAAAAAGACTCTTTACAAAAACAATCTCAAATTTACTAACAAAATTGTTAGCTAATAAAAACTACCTTTAAGAGAGGAACAATTCCGTGAAACAAATCCTTTTTTCCATTTTAGTTGTAGGAAACTATTTTTTCTGTATTGTATTTTAAATATTTTCTGAGAGATTGTTGATTTACAACCAAAACTAAATATACCACTGAAGCTTTATTTATAATAGCCAAGATATGGAATCAGCCTGTGTTCAGCAATGAATGAAAGAAAATGTGATACACAGCCAGGAGCGGTGGCTCATGCCTGTAACCCCAGCATTTTGGGAGGCCTAGGTGAGCAAAGCACTTGACGTCAGGGGTTCAAGACCAGCCTGGCCAACATGGTAAAACCCTCTCACTAGTATAAATACAAAAATAGGCTGGGTGAGGTGGTGCACACTTGTAATCTCAGCTACTTGGGAGGCTGAGACATGAGAATCACTTGAACCTGGGAGGAAGAGTTTGCAGTGAGCTGAGATTGTGCCACTGTACTATAGCCTAGGTGACAGAGTGAGATTCTGTCTCAGGAAAAAAAAAGGAAATGTGACACACATGTGCACGCGTGCATGCGCACACACACACACGCACACCCCAATATTATTCAGCCATTTAAAAGAGGTAAATCTTGTCATTTTCAATAATATGCAAGAACCCAGAGGGCATTATTCTAAGCAGAAGAAACCAGACACAGAGAAATACTGTGTGAGCTCACTTATCTGTGAAAAGGCAGAGTGGAATGGTGGCTGCCAAAGGGTGGGGGATTAGGGCATTGGATAGCTACTGCTCAAAGGATAAAAAGTTTCAGTTATGAGAGATGAAAAAATTCTGAAGTTTAATATATACAACTCTCCTTGACCTGAACCAGTGTACTTTCCTTTTATGAATTATCCTCTAAAATAATGAAGACATCTCCTGTATTCGGATTGTTAAATAAGACCCTCCTATCTTTTAATAGGATGCCTTATTTTGGAAACTTTATTGGGCTCAATATTGCCCTGTCAAAATCTCTTAATGCTGGGCTATCAGCATCTGTTGAGATTTTTTTTTTTCTGAAATTCTTAACTAATTTACCTCTATTTTACCTGAATATTGTTGAAACTTTCAGATTCCTTTTTTTTTTTTTTTTTTTTTTTTTTTTTTTTTTTTTTTTTTTTTTTTTTTTTTTTTTTTTTTTTTTTTAGTGGTTATATCTACTCCCATCTCAAACACCAGGAGCTAGTTTAGCTATAGAGTATCTGTTTGAGTCCAGTGGATCAAACCACTGATAAGTTCTGGCCTGGGGCTAAAACCTTTGCCCAGTTATGTCTGTAATGTTTCCCTGTGAGTTCCAGTTATGACTATTTTCATATTATAAGGAGTAGGATTTTGTATTGTTTTAATTTTCTATGAATTTATAGTACAATTCTGTTTTATCCTAGCTTGAAGTATTTGACATATTTGTAATTCATGAACCAGATTTAAAAAAAAAAAAACTTTTAGTCAATTTTGATGATCTCTTCTACCCATTAATATCAATGAACAACACTTTACCATTTATAGATGGCATTAATGAGCATGAAAACCAAAGGTAAAAGGGTAAAGTGTGATGTGTGATATGAAGGCAAATGGTGCAAATATTAATCTTTATAATTAAATCCCTTGTTCAAAATAATGTTTTTATTAGTTCTTATAAATTCTGAAACCACTCCATGTTTTCTAACCCATTTCAAATAATATGGAATTTATTTTTACACACATCTATTTAATTGGGCAAATTCAGGCTTAAGGGGGATCAAGTAAAAAATATCAGAACACTGAAACAAGTTGTATTAAAGAATTAAAAGTGTAGGCCTAGTGGAATCCAGGCTACAAAACTCAAGTTATTAGGACAAGGTTTCTAGGTTGAATTAACAGCAAAGTCATCTTGGTACTGGAACCATGGTTAGTGGGACAAGAGTCATTTAAAAATTTCTTGCTTTGAGTTAAGTTAGTTCTAGGTAATTTGGAAGCTTTGAATCAGCTGCTTATTATATTTAGAACATATTCTAATTTGAACATATTCTACATGTACCAAGCTCGGGAAAGTTTTTAGTTTCTTTCTTCACAAATGGGAAATATATTAGAACACATTTCAGCTTCTGAAACTTTACTGGAGTGAATATTATCCTATGAAGTTTTCTTGTTGCTGACTCTAATACTGTTGAGGCTTTTGTTATTTTATCTGAAATCATTTATTGATAGCCTACATGATAACATGCGATGTTAAGATTCCATGAGATGATGTAATATAGCCCTTAGCAATGTACCTGGTTCATTGTAAGTGTTCAATAGTTTTAATTATTAAATACTATTATTAATCACTATTCCCAAGGGCCAAGTTGAACAAGTAGAGAGATCTATTTTATAGCAAACACTTTAAGATTTCTTTGAAACAACCTTCTTAAAGACATTTTTTCCCTAGTTTGTTAATATATCTTGCATGAAATTGTGCTAAGGTAATTATTTACTTAATAAAATATTTATATGTTTAAGAAATTTCTCTAAGGCACAACGTATTGTATAAATGTATGCCCAGACACTGGAAACAGCAAATTTGGATTGGATTAGACATCTACAGAAAATTTCAATCTAATAAATAAGTTAGTAATACAATTAGGATGTCTTCCAAACAATCATTAAGAATCCCATTATGATTCAGGTTATTGTCAAGGAAGGACACTTTGTAAGAATATTTTTAAAGCATTTCTTATGCAATTTGTTGCTACAAGTATAATATAACAAGTTATAATAGAAAGCTAATACTTATTCAATTGAAATAAAGACAGAGAGAAAGGAAGATGAATAGAAAGAAGGAGTGGCTCATGCGTATAATCCCAGCACTTTGTGAGGCCTTGGTGGGCAGATCACCTGAGGTCAGAAGTTCGAGACCAGCCTGACCAACATGGAAAAACCCTGTCTTTACTAAAAAAACAAACAAAC